>NC_070538.1:1286120-1607651 GCF_025433545.1 Fusarium keratoplasticum | reverse complement strand
CCGCAAGTTCAAGAACCGCAACAACCGGTCCGCCGCCGGCGCCTACGAGCAGAGCCTCGGCGGCGGTGCGCCCCGCGGACGTCGTGGGTTCGGACCCCTCGATCCCGATGAGGCCTGGGACACACGCGTCGGTCATGAGGCGGATGCGTACGGATACTACGAGGAGGATGTTGGTGGTCGGGGCCGGGATACCGGGTACGGCGGAAGCAGTGGTGGAGGCTACAACATGAACCTCGCGGCTACGCCGGGGCTTTCGGGAGGACGATTCGACGACGAGGAGGACCGAGGCCGAAGAGCGAGCAGGAGCCCTGCGTCCGGACCTGGTGGGCGAAACCCTTTTGACGACGACGCCGGCTCGAGCCTGCGGGGAGTCAGCCCGCGACCGATCGACACGGGTGTCCCGTCGTCGAAGCCCAAGAACAGGAGTGGCAGCGCAGACAGCAGCCCGACAGAGCGGAGGTCTGTGTTTAGGGAGGAGGTGTAGCCCGTCTGATGTTGACGACTGGGTGAAGCGAAGCTGCCATCTCGACGGAGCTCGCCTACTGTGCTGTGGGATTACGAGGAGACAAAAAAAAGCTACATGGGGATATGAGTCTTGCCGATTTCCTCTTGTCTTTTTCTCTCGCGTTGTTAGGTCACTTTTTCTTGTTTTTACTGGTCTGGGGAACCTGCGGTTCGAGCATGGCTGTGTGCCGGTCTGGGTATCGCTGGGCGGAACTCTGATATATCATGACTATCTTCTCTTTTCCTCCCGTTACCGTGTCCTCCGAGATGCGACTGTTTTCTGTCATGGATATGGGAAATACTATAGTGTAACTTGCAAATCAACGGCGTTTTATGATGAAAGGACCGTCTGTGGATTCCACTTCTGTGGGGGGTTTGGGGATTTCCTTGGTCAACAGTCCAATGGCAGAGGGCCAAGGGGTCAACGTGCTCCTTGTTCCCTGTCTGACAGTTTAGTTCTTATCAATGGCTAAATGTGACATCCTCTTTACGGCAGTTTGATGCTACTTCCGGCTGGGGAACCTCCGGACGGAGCTTGTTCCGGCCCGGCACCCCGGCCTTTTCGGCCCCTCCTTACGTCGCCGAGCTTTGCCCCGCCAAAACTTGTGCCCCTCCATAAATCACTCCTCCACCGACATCATCATCATCGTCGTCAGCAACTGACCACCTTTTGGTTTTTTTTTTTCTCAATTGACCTCTTCTGAAGCTACACAATGGCGGACCTCGATCTCAAAGCTGTTCATGATGAGATGATCTCGGTCGCTTACGAGGCCGGCGCCATGATCTTGGCTGCCAACCCTGCCGAGCTCGACACGGACACCAAGCTCAACTGTACAAAACACCCACATCTGGTACATCCTCAAGACTGACCTCTTGCTAGCTGTCGACATCGTCACCGAAGCCGACAAGGGTGTCGAGAAGATGGTTTCGACCCGCCTCTCCTCCGCGTTCCCTTCCATCTCCTTCATGGGCGAAGAGACATACAAGCCCGGCATGAGACTTGGCCCCGAACCGACTTTTGTCGTCGATCCGATCGATGGAACCACAAACTTTGTCCATTCCTTCCCCTCGGCCTGCATCTCCCTCGGCCTCGCCGTCGACCGTCAACCCGCCGTCGGAGTCATCTACAACCCCTGGCAGGACACCCTCTACA
This sequence comes from Fusarium keratoplasticum, assembly GCF_025433545.1. Lineage (NCBI taxonomy): Eukaryota > Fungi > Ascomycota > Sordariomycetes > Hypocreales > Nectriaceae > Fusarium > Fusarium keratoplasticum. The sequence goes on along the minus strand of NC_070538.1, from coordinate 1,605,994 downwards.
CGGCTATCAAGGGCCAAGGCGCCTTCCTCACGCGAGGTCGTTCCTCGGAGCCTCAGCGTCTCCCCCTCGCGCGATCCCCGAGACCAATTGAGGGTCTGGGAAGTTCGCTCGTCGGTGTTGAATGGGGTTCCACGCGCGACGGCCCCAACTTTGACCTCAAGGTCGAGACCTTCCGACGACTGGCCGGCAGCAAGGAAACGGGCGGAGCGATGGTGCACTCTCTGCGATCGCTGGGCTCTGCGGCGCTCAACCTCGCCGCTGTGGCAGCAGGACAGCTGGACCTTTACTGGGAAGGTGGATGCTGGGCGTGGGATGTGTGCGCCGGATGGTGTCTGCTGAACGAGGCCGGCGGTCGCATGGTGCACGGGAACCCGGGGGAGTGGGATGTAGAGCTCGAGTCGCGCGTGTACCTCGCCGTGAGAGGGGCGCCGAGTGGCCAGAAGGAGCTCATTGAAGAGTTCTGGGGAGTTCTCAACGGTGGCAAGCTGGATTACTCCGTCTGAGCGAGAGGAGATATAGAAATGTGATACTTGCGTAGAATGGAATCTTGGATAGAGAAAAAACAAATGAATAATGAATGACGATACATGTCACATCTGAATAGCCTCACTCGACTTTAGGCGCGCACACGGTTGTAGCCATAATCAATTGTCATCAGGAAATTATGAGCCATTGATCAGATGACGGCACGCATAATAAAGCAAGCACCTCGTTGCTCCGGAAAAAGAAACCCATAATACAGTTGTAGTGGATCGATCAGTCCCCTTCCCTTGTTTCATCCCGTGAATCCCCTTTTTAAATATGTGTTGGTATCGGAAACTGTCACGCCGTTTGTTGTTTGTATCCATCTCCTCCCCGCGACTGTCACCATTTAAGCGGCATCGGCCTTGACGTCAACCTTCTTGGCGACAGGCTCCCCGGCGGGAGCATCATCTTCCCGAGCTCGCTTGCCGTTGGTGTTGGAATCGTCGGCGGTGGATTGGATGCGAGGCATGGTGCTGTGAACATGTTAGAATCTTGTCGTGGCATCAGGGACATGGGACTTACTCATTGCCATTGTGCTTAACCTCCTCCTTGCGCTGATCCCGATCGCGGCCACCGTCACGGCCTCGGTCACCATCACGACCACCCCGGCCGCGACCACGGCCGCCACGGCCACCGCCTCGTCGGTCCCGGAAGCCGTTCTTCTGGTCGTTCTCACGTCGCTTCTTCCAGTCGTCCTGGTCACGACCCCGGAAGTCCTTTCCACCACGTCCACGGCCTCGTCCACCCTTGTTACCGGACTCGCGACCTTCGTAGAACTTGCGGGGGTTGCTAGCATTGGGCTCAATCTTCCCCTGTCGGATGAGCTCATTCTTCTCGTCACAGTACGCGCGCTTGCTCATGATCTTGAGATCATGCTCCTTCCACTTGGGGGAGGGCTCGAGCTTGATGAACTTGTTGGCCTCCTCCTCGTCGGCAAAGGTGACAAAGACGGAGCCCTTGAAGAGGTTCTCGTTGGTGCGTCGGAGCTTAAGACCCTTGACCTCGCCAAACTGGGCAAAGAAGGTCTCGAGGTCGAACTGGGTGTTGGGGGTCTCGTCACCGAAGCCCTTGACGTAGACTGTGGCGGCCTCGACCTTGGCCTTGGAGGTGTTCATGGGCTTGTAGGGGTACTTGCGCTTGACCTCCTCCTCACCCTCCTCGCCCGAGAGCTCGAGGAACTTGCTGTCCTTGATGGCGGCGACGACGGCGGTGTAAGGCTGGAAAGTGCGCATGCGCTTGAAGGAGTGGATAGTCTTGAGCTTCATGGGCTTGTTCTCGGCTCCACCGCACGACTCCCACATAAACTTGTCCTGGGGGAAATTCCAGTCGCCAAAGTAGAATTCGACCTGCGAGGTGTCAGTAAGAGCGCAATTCAAAGCGCATGGTGTCTGTCTTTACCTGCTTGCGGATGGCATCGGGATCATCCGTCACCTCGCGGGTGCTGGGGTCAAACTTGCGGTTGTTGCGGTGGTTCTCGTGATCGATCTTGGCAGTGGTCTTGAGGATGTTGGTAGACTTGGACTCCTCAGGCTTGTTCTCGGATGTCTCCTCAGCCTTCTCTTGGGGCTTCTCCTCAGTCTTCTCCTCGGTCTTCTCGACAGGCTTCTCCTCAGCAGGCTGGGCAGGAGTAGCCTCGGGGACAGCCTCGACGGGCTTGGGGACTTCAGCGTCGCTCATGTTGACGGCGCGATCGAAGATGGGAGATCAGTATTGATATGCGATCGCGTAATTGGAATCTGTACGACCCGAGGATTGCGAAAAGATGATTTGGAGGAGAAAAATCTAGAGGCAGAGGCGAGGTGAGACGAGTCGCGACAGAAAAGAGGTGGCGGGGTACGATGAAAAAGAGTCACCGGTGTGCGGTGTAAGCCACAAACGGGTGCCTAAAGGGGAAGTATTGCTCAATAGGTTGAAAACTTACAAAAAGGGCAAACAAAGAATATCTTTGTGTTTGCAGACTTAAAATTTCCCAAGTTGGAATTGAGGTAAGGACATGGAAAAAACGCGAGAGATTCTGCCGGCGCTCGAGAAAAAAACTGCATCAAATTCAAAGGTCGACTAGCTCTTGCGATTTCACCGCCCACCGCATCTGGCGCCTGCCGCACGCGCATTTCACCCCCCCACCGTCGCCGTGAAACCCCACTTTCTTGCCGCTCCAGGTGCCTTGGCGCCAGATCTTGACTTCTGAGAAGCAATGTTCCAGGGGGCTCGGCCACTAAAGTCCAGTGAGAGTCCAGGGCCTTGATTGAGATGAGGCACCCGTGAGGGGATTGGGGAACTCGAGGGTGGGCTGCTGATTGGCTGCTGCCCGGTTTGGCTCTTTGGAGCGGACTGTCCGAGTTTCCCATGTCGCAGTGGATGGGCTTGGAGATCCATGGCACATGGGAATGGGATGGGAAATGGTTAGAGGAAAGGATCTACGGCATTGAATGCCATTGGATCTCTTCATCTGCCAGAATCTCCTCATAATCGAGTCAATAACACTTCCATCTTGATCAAACATCAGTGGGACGATGCGGAACTGCCCGACGTGCTTGTGACCCGGGGAGTGATAGGGCAGTACTTGCCGGATGCAGCAGTTGTGCTGTCACCCGAGGTCACCTCCTAATTCCGTCCCTCTGCGCCCCTCTTCCCACTTTTGCCAGACGCGACTCTGAATGACATCAACGGATCCGGCTGAGCTGGCTGTCCGAGCCGTTCTCAACGAGTTGCGCAACCTCGGGCCATTGCAAACCTCTTAACATCCGATCTCAACTTTCTCTGTCACACCTGAGATCCTCTTCTAGATTCAATCTCTCTTTAAACTTGATTTACGACCTGTCTCGTCCAGCGACAATGCTCTGAGTTTTGGCTGGCCGCCACAAAACGCATGCGCCCAGTCAAACTATGATAAAACCAACCGCCAGAAACACCAATTGCTCCCTGAAACAATGAGACATTCCCGAGCCACCTTGAAGGGTCTGACTAGACTCTCTTCGAGGCTTCACACTCGCGCCCCTCGAAGGAGGATCTCCCGCTTGCCGATCCTCCCGCATCGACAGCACCGCCACCTCTTTACGTCCTCATCCAAGCGCGATGCCAAGCAGGACCAACAACGATCTACGTTGCCCGTTGCAGTAATCACCGGCGGACTTTTCATCTGGTGGCTTTACCCTTCTGACGACTTTGCACAGCTTTCAAGCAAGAAGGGGAAGGGCAGGCAACGCCAGGAGCATCAAGAGCAGCACCAGGATACGCAGAAGAAGCCAGATGACGCCTCCAGCCCTGAAGATGACCAGCCCGCCTGGACCAACTTTGCCCGTCGCTTCGAGGCCTTTTGTACGATAAACGATGTCGAGTTTTCGACCTTTTCCGACAAGATTGTCAACTACTTCCTCCCAGAGTGGTCTAGAATGATACCCGGCTATGTTCGAAAGCTTCAGCGCGAATTGTCCATGTCACCAGGCTCTCTGGCCGATGAGATTTGGAAAGACGCACATGATCCTTTGGTCAATCCTGAAATCCGGTACTCTGCCGAGGTTCGCGTTTCATCCGAACTTTGCGATGAAGAAAAGGCCTATCTGGCGAGACGAAAGCGAGTCGCCCGGATAGGCTTGGCAAGGTACCTCGGACTCGAGGAGGATGAGGTTCACCCCGACGATGTTCCAACCATTGCCATGTGCGGTTCCGGCGGAGGTTTGAGAGCACTCATTGCTGGTACTGGTTCAATACTGGCAACTGAAGAAGATGGACTGCTTGACTGTGTGACCTACACCTCTGGTGTGAGTGGTTCATGCTGGCTTCAGGCACTCAATCTTACTTCATTCAACAAGGGAAGCGTTAGCAACCTTTTGGAACACCTCAAGGCCAGGGCATCAACGCACATTGCCTATCCTCCAGTGGCTTTCCAATCTCTCGCCTCGATGCCAACCAACAAGTACCTCCTCAGCGGTATGGTAGAGAAGCTCAAGGGTGATCCCAAGGCTGATTTCGGCCTGGTCGACGTGTACGGTGTCTTGCTAGCTGCAAGATACTTGGTGCCCAAGGGAGATCTCGGGGTTAACGACCGCGACTTCAAACTCTCCAACCAGCGTCAGTACATTCAGTATGGACAACTTCCTCTGCCCATTTACACTGCTGTGCGTCACGAGATACCAGACCTGCCGGCATCCACGTCGCAAAACCCTATCGAATCTGAAATAGCCAAGGAAGAGGCTAAGAAGGAGGCTTGGTTCCAATGGTTCGAAATCACTCCTTATGAGTTCTTCTGCGAAGAATTTGGAGCTGGAATTCCTACCTGGGCTCTTGGTCGCAAGTTCAACGAGGGCAAAGATGTCCCTCCTGAGCATGGCTTCCACCTCCCCGAGATCCGATTGCCTCTCCTGATGGGCGTCTTCGGTAGTGCTTTCTGTGCCACGCTCAGCCACTACTATCGAGAGATCAAGCCTTTGGTTCAGGGCTTGGCTGGGTTTGGAACCATTGACGAACTCATCTCAACTCGTGATGACGACTTGGTCAAGGTTCACCCCATTGATCCCGCGAGGATACCCAACTTTGCCTACGGCATGCATGGCAAACTTGAAAAGACCACTCCTACTAGCATCTACGACAACGAGTACATCCAACTCATGGACGCTGGAATGTCCAACAACCTGCCCATCTACCCCCTGCTCCGACCTGGCCGTGACGTTGACGTTGTCATCGCATTCGATGCCTCAGCCGACATCAAGACGGACAACTGGCTCTCTGTCGCGGATGGATATGCCCGTCAACGTGGTATCAAGGGCTGGCCTGTGGGAATCGGTTGGCCAAAGGAAGGGGAGACCGCCTCTCAAGTCGCTAAGGAGCTCGACGATGCCCAGGCCAAGTCTACCTACGAGGCAGAGGCCAAGCTTCAAGAAGCTAAGCAGGAGCAGAAGGAACTCCGCAAGGAGGCTCATGAAGAAGGAAAGGCTGTCATGGCCGAGGATGAAAAGACCAAATTTGAGCACGGAGACCAAGAGTCTGGTGACTTGGGATACTGCACCGTCTGGGTCGGAACCAACCAAGAGCGTAGCTCCGAGCCACCTCCTCCATCCAAGGCCATCTCGGGTCCGACATCGTGGAAGCTCATGGAGCCCGATGCTGGCATTACCGTCGTCTACATGCCCCTCCTCTCCAACGAGAAGGTGCCCGGTATTTCCCCTGGGTCTACCGACTTCCTGAGCACCTGGAACTTCATCTATACCCCTGACCAGATCGACAGCGTAGTCAAGCTGGCACGGGCAAACTACGAAGAGGGCAAGCAACAGGTCCGAGACACTGTCCGGGCAGTGTATCAGCGGAAGAAGAAGCTTCGTGAGGCTGCTGAGAAATCTCAGCGCCAGGACAGGTATAGAGCTCTCATGCGGAGAGGCGAGGGAGTCCGATTAGGCCAGGGGGATCATTTCAGTTGAGATGGGAGTAGAGAATTCAACATTCCATGACAGAGTGACAGCTGAGGACATGGATACATATGTAATATACCCGAGACGGAAGCAGCAGGGCAGAGCAGAGCAGTGCGTAAATGTAAATCTTTGATTTTGACTCGCCATTTCTCGAGGAGTTTTGTCATTGTTCTACATTGTATCTTACATTGACATTTCCCATCCCGATCCTCTGGGGACCTTGTGCTCCCATGCATTTTTATACACGGCCCAAAGAGTTTTTGGGCCAAGAATTTGTTTGTGTTGTCATCTCATTATCCGCACATACAGGCAGACGCCATGCACCCATCACCGACATCCCTGTCATGAATACGTAAGGTATATATCCAACGCGGAGGCACTCCACTCCTCAAGTTTAGATGATCTCTCCGATATCAATGTGAGGCGCCTTCCAGGGCTTGGCGCCCTCCTCGAGCATGTCGCTCGGTACCCGCACCTTGTTGCTGGGGCTGTACAGGTACCACGCCTTGAGGGCGTTCATAGAGGCGTTCCACCTGGCGATGTCGAGGCTGGGGCCTGAGCCCTCGCCGAGCTTCTCGGGGCCGCTGTACACACCGACGACGAAGACGGGGGTTCGTGAGAGACGACCCGTCTCACTCTCGAGACGAGCGATAGGGGCCTCGAAGCCCTCTCGCGCGCAGAGCATGGCGAGCTCACGTGTGGGCAGCTGGAACTGGAACATGGAGGAGACATCGACGTCCCGGGAGAGGATGTGGGACTTGACAAAGTCGCGGGTGGCATCACGGCCGCAGTGGGTGTAAATGGCGCCGACAACGGCCTGGACAAACGAGCCATATGCCTCGTGCTGGTAGTATTTGTAGCCCTCCTCGCCCGTCTTGGGCATGGCCACCTTGTCTCCAAACTCATCGTCGAGCACCACTCGGCTGCTGATGCCGCGACGTTCCTCATACCGGTCCGTGATATCAGAATTGGCGCGGACGTAGCCCCATCGAGTCTGCAGACCCGACGCCTCCGGCTTCCACTGCAGCAGACCTGGGTCGACCTCCTCGCCAGGTGCAGCGGCGGCTTCGACACCCCAGCGGCGGGCTATTTGGTGGAGGGACTCCTTGCCGGCGTATGCCCGCAGGGCCTCGTAGAGGAGGGACATGGGCAGACGAGGCCACTTGCACACCAGATACTCGAGGACATGGTAGTTGATGAATGTGCTTCCGAGGAAGGCGAGGTTGGAGTTGTTGAAGCTGGGGTTTTTGTCGGCGGAGGGGACGATGAGGGCCCGGGCGAGAGTCTCCAAGGGGATCTTGCTGGAGAGGGATAACCGGGCATGGAGGGCCGCGAGCTTTGCGGACTCTGCGGCGCGCTGAGGGGCAGGAGAGGGGAGGGATGTGCGCGCCTGGGGGTCAATGGGGATGTCGTCGATGATATCGTGCGAGGCAGCAACCGAGGAGGCCTGACGTCTAGTGGTAGCGGTCGTGGGTGTCGTTGTCGTCAAGGCCGAGAGGACGAAGGGTTGCCTCGCCGCCGGTCTCGCCATGGCGGCGCCGGAGCGGGCACGCAGCAATTGGCCGCCCCATTGATCGAGCCGTACCCGCTTCATCGAGCCAGAATATTCCCTCTGTCCCAGAGTTCCCAATTCCCGGCGTTGTAGGTTTGGTCGGATCTGTGGTTTGTCGCGGAGCGGTCGAAGGGCCGGGAGCGTGGGCGTCGAACTTCCGAAAAACTTCTGCGGGCACCAAAGCCTCGACTGGAGTCGTGTGAGCGTGGGTTCAGCCGGGGGTGTGGTGCTCCGGAATAACTGCCGGCCCGGGTCGACCTCGCCTGGGCGGGCCGCGGGCCAGCCTTGACGGGACCTCATCTGTCGAAACCGGGACCTCACGACAACCAATTCAACGTCGCAATTGCGCTCTCTAACCCTTTTCTCAACGTCCATTGTCAAGTGATTCAAGATGGTATGTGAACTCCTCACCTAGATCGGTGATACGGCGCTGACAATTGATCTAGGGCGGCGGCGGAAAAGTCCCGTAAGTTGACCTCCCGACCGAGACGACGCACCGAGATCGAGCGATTCTGACCCCATTCCCAATAGCTACCCCAAGCACGTCTGGTCCCCGGCCGGTGGTTGGTACGCGCAGCCTTCCAACTGGCGAGCCAACACCCTGATTGCCGGCGTCGTCATGGCCGGCATCGTCGCCGTGACCTGGAAGTTCAGCGCCGAGCGAGAAACCTGGGCGCACAGGCCCGAGCCCGGACAGTGGTACGCCAGCCGACGGTATGTTTCGAACTCCTTCACAGCTCGACCGACGATCTTTTGTCTCTGCAGGTTACTGACGTGATGGGTATAGCTGGTCGAAGCAGCTGGTTCAATGGGACAAGGAGGATGCGGAGAAGGCGGAAAAGAGCTCTTAGAGGCCAGACATAAAGGCACTGTGTATAAATTCCCGCGTCAGATGAAGAACCTCATGTTTTGAAAGAGAAGCGCTCATGCCATGGCCCTTCTGTGATGTCTCCCTGAATTGCGACACTTACCTAGTCATGGCTAACCGGCAATCTAGCTTGTAGAGCCTCTGGCCAAGCTTGGCTGCTGACTAGATGCAATTGAATAGTCAAGGTACTTGCTGGATAATATTTCAGACTATGAATTACTCCGTTTTAAGGCCAACTGCTCGTAGAATCGCTTTTCTATCATCGAGTTGATGGGCAAATCAGAACATCTCTAAATGTGCTTATGGTGGCGCGTATAGCCGTCTCATTTCCGGGACGATTGCTTTGGCATTTACACAAATTGCCCTGAGCCCTTTACCTTTACCTCCAGTATTGAGACGCGCTTTCTCTTTTCCTAATTTAACCATAGGAGTTTGGGATGTCTTTGCAAATTTTGGCTTTGAAGTACCTATGGTACAATCCCTCACTACCCACACTTCTGCACCCCTCCCTCGAAATCAAGTGTCGAGATGCAATCAGCACTCCTTGCACAACTATTCACAAGGTGTGTTTCAATGTAACCCTTCTGGGAATCTCAGCAACCCATTTGCTTGTAGAGGAAATAGATTTGCAAGGCAGATTCAAGGCATAGTTGACGGTTGTAGTGATACTAAGATTGTGAATTGGAGAATTAAACCACCTTCACAGAATGTGTTTTCTGAGCTGTTCTTGAACTAATGGGTATCTTTATGGTGTACGGTGTATTACCCAGGCACAGCCTGCCAATATTGGATGACATCTACAACCATCCGTTTGTAACTTGAGGAAATCTACGAACAAGCCCCCAAGCCACTTGAACAACAAACAGCCTTACATATGGATTCCTTATTGGACAGCCTTACGGCGAGATGGGCACATCATGCAGGAGGTATACTCTTTGTTTCTATACAGAGGATTCGATACGGGTTATTCAAGTGGGGAACGGAATTAGACAGAGAGCAATTCTGACTTGTGATAGAACCATGCCGCTTACATTCGAATGAATCATGGGTGATAACCAAACAACTCGCCAACGGCTACCGATGTTTAAACTTTGAACCCGGCCACCGAGTACTTGTTGCATCATCCAGATATCCTAGACACCCTCGGCAGTTGTAACTCTGATTGCCCAACTTCCAACTGTTACACCAACCTGAAATCCAGCCTGACTACCTAATGCACCTCGCGATAACGGGAAGCCATAGCCTTGTGCATGTTCCGACACAGCCCATCTTGCGCGCCCTGGTAGAGTGCCTTAGGCACTGCATATGCCCGATAATCACTCATTCATGCAGAGCCTTGCACATGACACACCGAAGAAGCGAGCGCAACTAGCAGAGGTCGGCTGTGAATCATTGGGCCGTGAGGCTCCTTTCAAGACAAGTCGAGGTGGGGGCAGTGCAGAGCCAGCCTGCTTCAGTGAACCACAGTGAACCACATGGACGAACCAGGCCAGGTACAAGTCTCAGGGTCCAGGGGTACTTTGTCAGGGCAAGGATTAAGCTGTCCTCCCCCACTTTGTCCCGCTGCCACTGAGGTACTACCGGCCTCAAGCTCGGTACACCAGCTGGCAGTGGGCGAACTGTGTGTTTGATCTAGAACCTGTTTGCTCTGCCGTCATGGACTCGTAGAAGCTGCCTCGTTGGCTGCTTGCTGAAGCGATGTTTTATGTGCAATTCCCCCCTCTCTTCACCTCAAACGAAATACCTATTTGCAGGGCTGTTGTCTTGTTGACCGATGCCTCGTTTGCTCTACTCTGAAGGTCCATGCGCGGGGAAACCTCAGGCTCGTCGTCATCTCCAAACGAAACGAGGCTCCGATCTTCCTCCGGCATCCATTGTCTTCCAAAACAACTTGATCACCGAACACCTAAAAGCTTGATACCACCTATCCTTTTGTTTCTCTCTCTCCTCCTACAAAAGTATTGGGATCTTCCTCTATCTCTACACACCTTGCACACCCTACAGCACCTCTTGTTGCGTCTGCGGGAATCCATGTCCTAGCCTGTCTTAGCTCATCTGGGCCTTGGCTGGCAGCGCATCACTCACTGGCACCTTTACCTGCTTGGGTCGCCTCCTCGCCACCGCTCTAACATCACCGTTTCCAACCTTACGTCGACTACACCTCCACGCTCTGGCAGCTCTGTCTGGACTGGGAATCGGATCTTTTGATACCCTTTCTTTCTCACCTATATCGCTTTCTTAATTCCTTGATACTACTTTCCCCGCCTCATGAACCGATACCCTTCCTCCGGGCTGCGTTACTAATCCCCAACGCTTCTCGACCATCGACTTACGCAAGACCTATTGCGATCGCTCTCACCACACCCGGCTTCCATCTATTTCGGTACTCGATTCGCAAGCTCATCTTTCAGTCTGGCTTCTCGCGCTTTTCGCCTCGCCGGCCTTGCTGTCGGCCTTGGTTTGAGTGCCTTGACTGCGTACCAACGCAGCCAAGCGCAGATGGCTTCGCAAGGCGAGCATCACGTCCACCTCGATGCAACCGCAGGCCGCGAGGTTGTATTCTGCCACGCCTGCTCCCACGAGTGGTATCGTGACGATCACGGCTTGACGTGTCCGGAATGTCACGGGGAGATCACCGAGATTGTATGCTACCCGTCCTTACTGCACTATCCAGACTGCTCACTGAATGCCCAGATCGATCCCGACAACGATCCTCGCGACCTTGAACACCGTTCTTCTGCCTCCACCTCGCCTGAAATTGGCCCGTTTCGATACCACGATGACGACTCCGATCCGGAAGAAGGCAATATCGATGAGCACCTCGGGCCGCATGGCTTTGGCTTTCGGCGCAGTGTTCGGGATGGTCCGGACCCGCACCACCATAATCCTGCAGTCGACCCAGTTCTCGAGCGTTTCCTCGACATGATCCAGGGGTTTGCTCCCTCTCGAAGACCTGGTGGACCCGGTGGCTCATTTCCTTCAAGTCCCGGTGAACGACCTGGTGATCATGACCCCTTTGCACCCCGCATACATCGGACAACCTTCACTTCTGGGCCCTTTGGGGGCGGCACAACATCTGTGACCATTGTGTCAGGGCCGATCCAAGGATCGCGAGGTGGTCCTCCCATGCCAGGCGCCGACCCATTCCAAATGTACGCACAACCCCCTCCAAGTCGCCCCCAGGGATCAAACGGCCTACGGGTCATGGCTGTGACCATGACAATAGGAGCTAACCAACGTGCCAGGCTCTTCTCAAATATGATGCGTGATATTGGGCCACCGGGTGAGGGCAACCAAGGAGGCGATGAAGGGCCTGGGGGAGGACCACCTCCTGGATTCGCTCGAAGCCTGCACGACATTCTAAGCCTCCTTAACCCCGCGAATGCCATGGCTGGCGATGCTGTCTACTCTCAAGAGGCTCTGGATCGGATCATAACTGGACTGATGGAGGCAAACCCTCAGTCAAATGCCGCTCCGCCAGCCACAGAAGAAGCTCTCCGGAATTTGGAGCGGAAACCAGTGAATAAGGAGATGCTGGGAACTGAGGGAAAGGCGGAATGTACTATTTGCATTGACGAGATGAAGGAGGGTGACATGGCTACATTCCTGCCATGTAAGCATTGGTTCCACGAGGATTGCGTTGTTCTGTGGTTGAAAGAGCACAACACTTGCCCGATTTGCCGCACTCCGATCGAAAAGAATGATCCCAGCGGCAGTAACAATAACGCCAGCAACAACAACAATAGCGGCAACAATAGCAGCAACCGACCTCAAGGACCGCCGTCGGGACAGAGTTCAGGTCGGCCGAGTCCATTTGGACCACCCCCTGGATTTGGAGGAGGTTCGGGCTGGTTTTCTGGGGGCTCACCCGGCTGGGGAGGATCCGCTGAAAATGCTGGTGGTCCCCCGTCAAGGCCTGTTCGATACTCACGCCCTCCAAGCCAGAGTCAAAGTCGTCTGAACGAGGCTTTACGGAATATCTCGTCGATGCAACGAGAGCGGGAGCGTGATCGTGACCGAGATCGAGATCGGGGAACATCATCTGGATTCAGTTACGATACCTCCCGTATGCAGAGGCGTAGTTCGCACTCTCCCACAAGTCCCCGAGCGACGGCCCCTGGTGAGCATGGAGCGCGGATGAGGCAGAGAAGTCCTTCAGAAAGCAGTCGGCGGACGGAAGATTCGGATCAACGGCGGCAAGGCCACGGACCCATAAGCTGGCTCCGTGATCGGTTCGGCAGCGGCTCCGGTAATGGGTCGCCGCGCGACGGAAGACGACAGTAGGGCTATGAATCGCCCTTCCGTTTAGGAATTGCTTTGGATGCGATTCCAGATGAACTAATTCTTCACATTCTCTGGTTGACGGGGTTTCGGGGTAGTACAACACCTGATGAGGGTAGTCGCTAAGCATACGGCATCTCAGTGCACGTTCCTAGACGACTCGGCCACGAGGCTTGGGACTTTTGGAGAGGGGCCTGAATAAAGACAACAGCCCCCCTGTTGGTTTTATGTATGGGATAGAGAATCATGTTAGAGGATCGACAGGACAGGAACAGGGAGTGGACAGGCTTGGAAGTGAGCCGTGAGCGGCATTGGTGGTTGGTTGAATGAACGAATCAAGATTAGGGATACCCACATTGAAACGAAGATTGCTATTGTCCTGATTCTTGACATGATGTCTGTGTTTATTGTGTGCCAAAGGATAGTGTGAAACCTAGGATGGTGAACAAATGATGTTGGATGTTGGTCCTTACCTTTCATATTGGCGGCATTGGATATCTATAGATCTATACGAGTTACCCCTAGCTATCCATCCACACCTTTTAGCTGAAGAAGGTTAAGTGTGTGGTATGAACCTACATGAGCAGTGCGTCCTGAAACGCCAGGTTAGCGCCTCTCGATACGTCGTGCAAAGCCAGGGGACACGCGTTGGACATATTCACGTAAATACGAACTTCTGTATGAAGCATTCTAAACTCAAACCGGTTATGCCCTCATGAACCCGTTCAGGCCACCATGCCGCTGAGGGAAACCCCCTAATATCTTGTGTGCGGGAGGCAGACTCCCGATTATGCCATCCACTTAAGCGGGATTTGCAAAGAGAAGATCGCAAGAGATAACCGGTGGTCCCACAGGCTTAGAAGAGGTTTGCTTTTGTGCTGACACCTGTTCTGTGAATGCGTTTTGGAAAGTGAGAATACGTGAACTCAGTTGTGAGGCGAGTTGATGAGGAGGGAACAAGGAAGCATCGGAAATTAAAGAGAACAAACTCTGGCTAGAGGAACATGTTTACAAAAATAGACCAGCAGTCACAATTGCGAATGTGATCGTATTCCGGTTACCGAGTGCTTACAAGTAGAACTGGCAAGCAGCAGAGGCAACTTGTGGAGCATCATCCTTCGCGACTCCATCTCGGGAGATGAGGAAGTTGTCGATTCACAAGGCTGATTCGGCAACAAGTGCCGTGCTTCGTCTCGTCCCTTGCACCTATAGCACATGCAAGTTGAAGCCTTGTTTGTGATATCACTGCGTTTTGTTTCAAGCGGGCTGGTGGACCCGGGTCTCAGTTGGGATGGATCCCTCGGGTGGTTTAGATCTCAACGGCACGAGTCAGTGGAGGGGGGATTCAGATGCAATTTCCCCTGTTGGATGCATCGGATTTCGTATAACAAGATTGGGCCTTTTTGACGACGGGGACTTTGTTGGGACGAATGCTATATCCGAACGAGCCTCCTTATTCGCAGCGCCGTCTAGTTAGTCTGGACGGAAACCCACTCAGTTGCTTCTGTCTAATCTTGGGCCTTGTCGGATTCGATGAGGCTAGTCCGTATGCTGCTTCACGACTTGCCCTTTCGTATCGTTCTTGAGGACTCGGACACTTAAGGGATCCATTTCGGTTCCACGCCACCGCAGGCTAGCCCTGTCGGTAGTCCTTCTGAGGCGTTGTTTGACAGCTTCCGCACAGCGGGAGAGGCGCACCGGATTCTTGTCAAAAGGAGACGACGGGTATAAGAGGAGGCCGTGACAGCCGCAGAACTCTAGAGTTTGTCTCTCAACGAGCAATCCAACTCTTTACACTCTTTCCAAGCTCGACTCTTACGCTCTTTTCATCATGGTTTCTTCCAAGACTTTCTTCGTCACTCTGGCTGCCCTGGCCATGTCTGGGGTCCAGGCCAGCCCTTGCTACCCTCCCAACAAGAGCAGCTCGACTGAGGTTTCGACCACGGCCACACTCACCTCTACTGGCGTTTCTACCGTTGCCACGACCAGCACCACCGCCGAGGGTTCGACCAGCACCACTGAGGCCAAGGTCACCACCACCTTGTCTACTAGCACCACATCAGCTGCTGAGACTACCACCACGGCCGTCGAGACTACTACCACTGCGGCTGAGACCACGACTACGGCTGAGAGCTCCAAGGCCACGACTACTTCGACCCAGCCAAGCTCTCCTCCCTACCAGCCACCTTCTCCTTACAACCCTCCCTCTCCCTACAACCCTCCATCTCCATACAACCCCCCTTCTTCCCCTTACAACCCTCCCAGCTATGAGTCTCCTAACTACTAAGATGGGAGGGCATAAACTGTTGTGAGGTTGAGTTGGAGTTGATACACATTGGGGAAACGGACCTAGTTTAATATTTCATTCTTTGGTTGGTGTTTGAAGAACGGACTTTTTGACAAAATGTCAAACTCCGGCCGCGGCGGTCGGAGCGTAAGAGAGACGAAAGCCGATGGAGAATAATTGTGGAAGAGTGGAAGAATGTCTGTAAGAAGAGAGATCGGCACTTATTGCAAATACATGATTGGCTGTAATTGCCCGCTCGGACAGATTCTTGACACCGCCACACATGGTCATGCACGCCTCGGCTCCGGCCCCCCAGACTGTGGCGCTGTCGGTCGGAGGACCCATGTGGCCCGCCTCCCCGCTGCGCGAAAAATGGGACATGCCGAGGCATCGCGAACAGCGAGACAGCGACAATCTTAAACGCGGCGTCGATCATTGGCCAGGGGGGCTTGCCGCCTGTGGCTCTGCTGCAAGACGGACGTAACGGCGGTGATGCAGGCTGGCAGAATTGCTGCAGCTGCAGCTGTAGCTGCACTGTAGCAGCGGACTGCCTGAGACGATGACCTCCGTGTCCGGTCGGGATTCGCGAGACGAAGATGGCGGCGCATTGCGTCGCCTTGACTTCTTGGCCTCCCAAATCCGTCCGTGTATGACGCAAAGTGAAGTAGGCGGAAAGTATAAAGGAGGATCCATTAAGGTGCTCGGTTAGGTTGATCCCTACGCAGGTCAGATCAGGATCAATTAACCCAGTAATATCAATTCTTTTCTCTATTATTGATTCTCTCATCCATCTTTTATTTAAACAAGCCGTTGTCTCGTGGCATTCTTTCCTTTTGACAGGATTCAGGGTGTTCCTTCCCGATCTTCAGCTACGCGCGGACCTTGAATAAGTGGGAAAGGACAACGACGAAGCACCTTCTCTCCGCACTTTCGCGGTGTTTCATGTGATCGCCGCCAAAAACCTCCTCATCACCCCATCTTCATCGTTCTTCACCTCAAATCGTCACCATGGCCGAGTCTGTTCCTATTCCGGAACCCCCTGGGTATCCCCTCATTGGAAACTTGGGCGAGTTCACCACCAGCCCGTTGGCTGACTTGAAACGCCTGGCCGATACCTATGGTACGCTTATTCTTACCCCCAGGGAATTGGCTCAACAACTAAAAACTGACCCCCTCAAGGCCCCATCTTCAGACTACGCCTACCTGGCAAGTCTCCCATCTTTGCATCATCCAATGCCTTTGTCAACGAACTCTGTGACGAAAAGAGGTTTCAGAAGACGCTCAAGTCTGTCCTGGGTGTGAGTAGACTTGATCTTGGCGCCAAAACTCCCATTGACACGATGCAAACAGACTGTTCGAGAAGGCGTTCACGATGGCCTCTTTACGGCTTACAATGATGAGCCAAACTGGGGCAAAGCGCATCGAATTCTGCTCCCTGCCTTTGGACCACTCTCCATCCGCAGCATGTTTGATGAGATGCATGACATAGCTACCCAGATGTGCATGAAGTTTGCTCGCCACGGCCCTCAAACTCCCATCAACGCCTCGGATGATTTTACCCGCCTCGCCCTCGACACTCTTGCCCTGTGCTCGATGGGCTTTCGCTTCAACTCATATTACCGCGAGGAGCTGCACCCATTCATTCAGGCTATGGGAGACTTCCTTACTGAGTCTGGTGTGAGAAACAGACGCCCGACCTTTGCCCCTAACTTTCTCTACCGTGCCGCAAATGAGAAGTTCTTTGCCGACATCAAAGTCATGAAGGACCTGGCCGCCGAAGTTGTGGCCAACCGGAAGGAGAGGCCCAATGATCGAAAGGACCTACTCACTGCCATGCTTGAGGGGGTTGATCCTCAGACTGGCGAGAAGCTCTCGGACGAAAACATTGGCAATCAGCTCGTCACATTCCTGATTGCTGGCCATGAGACGACCTCGGGTACACTGGCATTCTCTTTTTACAACCTACTCAAGCACCCAGAGGCCTATGAGAAAGCACAGCAGGAAGTCGACCAAGTCATTGGCCGTGGTCCCATCACTGTTGAACACCTCACCAAGCTCCCGTACCTTTCTGCTGTAGGTTCCCAAGGACCCGTCTTCTTTGTGTCTTGCTAATGGTTTCTTAGATCCTAAGAGAAACCCTACGACTCAATTCCCCAATCCCCGGCTTTGGTGTAGAGGCCATTGAAGATACGTTCCTGGGAGGCAAGTACCTCGTTAAGAAGGGGGAAATCGTGTCTTGCATGCTATCTAAAGCCCATCTTGACCCTGTCGTCTACGGCGAAGATGCTGAAGCATTCCGCCCTGAGAGAATGCTGGACGAGAATTTCGAGAGGCTACAAAAGGAGCACTCTAATTGCTGGAAGCCTTTCGGAAATGGCAAACGCGCCTGTATTGGAAGACCCTTCGCCTGGCAGGAGGCCCTTCTCGCCTTGGCAATGCTCTTGCAGAACTTCAACTTTACCATGGATGATTCCAACTACCAGCTCCAGATACAGGAGACGCTGACAATCAAACCAAAACACTTCAACATGCGAGCAACTCTTCGGCACGGCATGACGCCGACTGAACTCGAGCATGCCTTGGCTGGCCGAGGCGGTCATAGTCATGCAACTTCGGGTACCAAGGCTTCTGCAGCTTCTGGTGCTGAGGGGGCCGGCGGAAAGCCCATCTCAATCTACTATGGCTCCAACAGCGGCACTTGCGAAGCCCTTGCTCAACGATTGGCCTCAGATGCGCCAAGCCACGGCTTCGCTGCTAAGAACATTGGCCCTCTGGACCAGGCCAAACAGAACCTCCCTGAAGATCATCCGGTTGTCATTGTCACTGCGTCCTATGAGGGCCAGCCCCCCTCCAACGCTGCTCATTTCATCAACTGGATGGAACGGCTGAGTGGACAGGAGATGGAGAAGGTTTCCTACGCCGTTTTCGCATGCGGCCACCATGACTGGGTTGAGACGTTCCACCGAATTCCCAAGCTCGTGGATGCAACTCTGGAGAAGAGGGGCGGAACTCGCCTTGTCCCCATGGGCAGTGCTGATGCCGCAGTCAGCGACATGTTTAGTGACTTTGAGGCATGGGAAGACGAAATCCTCTGGCCTGCTTTGAAGGAGAAGTACGGAGGCGATGAGGTCGATGGCAAAGCTGGCTCACAGCGAGGCTTGCTAGTGGAACTGTCGACTCCGAGAAAGACGAGACTTCGACAGGACGTCGAAGAAGCCTTAGTGGTTTCGGAGAAAACCCTCACGGCGTCAGGGCCTCCCAAGAAGAACATCGAGATCCAGCTCCCCACGGGTATGACATACAAGGCCGGCGACTATCTGGCCATCTTGCCCCTGAACCCTAAAACCACCGTCGGACGCGTCTTTCGCCGATTCAAGCTCGCTTGGGATGTCTTCCTCAAGATTCACTCAGACGGACCGACCACTCTCCCAACGAATACAGAAATCTCTGCGTATGACGTCTTCAGTGCGTATGTAGAGCTGTCACAGCCGGCAACGAAGAGGGTAAGAATTGTCAAAACATTGGCCACGGATATTTGCTAACATGATAAATAGAACATTCTTGCCTTGGTAGAAGCCACCGAAGACAAGGCTATTATTGAGGAGCTTGAAAAGCTTACTGGGGATGCATACGCTGAGGAAATTTCGGCCAAGAAGGTGTCGGTCCTTGATCTCCTTGAGAAGTACCCGGCCGTCGCCCTCCCCATCAGCTCATATCTTGCCATGTTGCCTCCGATGAGGGTCCGTCAATAGTAAGTCAACATTCTCTCTCCTCTTGAAGGATCCTTGACTAACTCATCCAGCTCTATCTCGTCTTCTCCGCTTGCAAACTCTTCCAAGCTCACACTTACGTATTCTCTGCTCGACGCACCATCACTTTCTGGCCAGGGTCGCCATGTCGGTGTTGCGACACACTTCTTGTCGTCACTTTCCCCTGGAGAGAAGCTTCATGTCTCAGTTCGTCCTTCAGTTGCAGCTTTCCATCTCCCAAGTGATGCCGAAAACACGCCACTTATCTGCATTGCGGCTGGTACTGGCCTCGCGCCGTTCCGTGGTTTCATGCAAGAGCGGGCCGCCATGCTTGCTGCGGGACGAAACCTCGCACCAGCCATGCTCTTCTTCGGTTGCCGCAACCCCGATATCGACGACCTCTATGCTGATGAATTTGACCGCTGGGAGAAGATGGGGGCAGTTTCGGTACGACGGGCCTACTCCCGAGCGACAGACAAGTCAGAGGGATGCAAGTACGTGCAGGACAGGCTCTATCACGACCGCGCCGACGTGTTCAAGTTGTGGGATCAGGGCGCCAAGGTGTACATCTGCGGAAGCCGGGAGGTTGGCAAGGCTGTGGAAGGTGTTTGTGTCCGTCTCGTCGTGGAGTGGTCAGAGGAGCACATGAAGTGTGCTTCAACAGAAGAAAAGGCACGCGAATGGTTTGAGAAGCATCGCAATGAGCGATTCGCCACGGATGTATTTGATTGAGTGATCATGAGGACTGGGCATGATAGGTTGGAGTGGGGGGTTTAACGGAGTTGTGGTCGCTGGATAAAGAATGTCATGTATGAGTTTGGAAGAACTATGCCGGATTCGTTTCAATGTGCTATCTATTACTTTCGCAGAGTGTTCTATCCTGTTCTTTGACATTGGGTTGGGTCATTGCTCATGACAAGCTCGGTTTCCGTGTCCTAAGATGGATTTATCACTCCCTCCGTCAAGTCTGGTTGACTGGGGAGGAGAGGCCTATAACATCAAGAACCAAAAAGAAAGGAAGCAGAAAACATAAAACACCAGGTAACAGTGTAGTCAGGGCCTTCAATTCAGCGCAATTATTAGTGCTATGAGTTGAGTTATCAAAATTTTATTCGCATTTGCTTGGACAGAGGGCGGTACACGCACCAGTCATCATCATTAGGTGCACCGTTTGCATTTGAGTCACTTACCGTGGTTACCCACTTACCCGAAAGAGATTAGCCCCGCAGCTGATAAACTCGATAAGATAAGCCTGAGTCGAGCACTGAGAAGGAGGGGTGGAGGGGTCGTTCTTTTTTTTTTTCTTCAGCACGAAGACAACTTTGCGAATGCCACCAATCTGATCGATACGCCGCTGAAAGATCACAATGGCTTCCACTCTTGAGGACGAGGTGCCTCATAAGAACTTCGACGTACGTACCGCCACTACCCTGTAGAAGTCTAGAATTAGAGCTTTGAGGCACCCCAGATAAAGCGTGCAGGGGCAGTCGATGTACAGTCGCAAGAAGAATGGACTAGCTGACCCTGTCTTTCTAGACCATCCTGGTGCTCGACTTTGGCTCACAAACTAGCCATCTTATTCTGCGACGGCTTCGAGCTCTCGGCGTCTTTGCTGAGCTACTTCCGTGTACCACCAAGGTCGCTGAGCTGTCATGGAAGCCCAAAGGAATTATCTTCTCTGGAGGTGTGAAATCTCTTGATGTATGACTTGTGCTGAGGTCTGACTGAGCTACTAGGCCCTTCCTCTGTCTATGACGAGGGTTCACCCCGTATGGTTTCCGTCTCCCAAACGTCCTGTTACATGTGCTTATAGGTGTAGATGTTGATCCTGGTGCTTTTGAACTTGATGTACCCATTCTGTGAGTGTTTTCTACCCTTCCTTCAAGTCTCTGAACCTAGATTAACCCGGATGTACAGTGGTATTTGGTACGGCTTGCTCCAGCATGCATCGATACACGGCATGACACTAATATTATTGACCCCAGCTATGGGTGCCAGGAGATCGCTTGGCGAATTGACTCCAAGAATGTGGTTCGCGGAGAGGCACGAGGTTTGTGATGTTTGAAACACCATCTGAAATACTTCTGACCCTTTCTCATAGAGTATGGCCACGCGGACGTCACCATCACCAAAGTCAACAGCCATGCCGACAGGCTTTTCGCCGGGTTGGGAGACGGAATTTCTGTCTTCATGTCCCACTTTGACAAGCTAATCAGCTTGCCCAAGGACTTTGTGGTCATTGCTGCCACCAAGAACTCAGAGTTCGCCGGCATCGCCCACAAGGAGAAGCCTATCTTTGGTTTGTCTTTGTCTTTTGTGGCTCAGTAGGGGAGGATGCTAACCAGATGACTAGGTGTCCAGTTTCATCCTGAGCTCGAACACGTTCGTCCCCTCAAGGCCTTACATTAGAACTCCCTCTGACATTCGGATCTAGACCCCCCGTGGAACCGATCTCCTGCAGAACTTCAGCGTCAACATCTGCGGAGCTAAACCAAACTGGAAAATGGGCAACTTTGTCGAGCTCGAGATCGCTCGCATCCGGGAACTTGTTGGTCCCAAAGCTCTCGTCATTGGTGGCGTAAGTGGCGGTGTCGACAGCACTGTTGGAGCGACTTTGATGCGTGAAGCCATTGGGGACCGCTTCCACGCGATCGGTGTCAACAATGGCTGCATGCGTCTCAACGAGTTCGAGGAGGTCAAGAAGAATCTCAGGGACCACCTTGGTATCAATCTCCATGTTGTAGAGGCCGGCGAGCTGTTCTTGAGTCGTCTTGAAGGTGTTTCCGATCCTGAAAAGAAGCGAAAGATCATTGGGTCGACATGTAAGTTATCTTGGATGGGTTCGCGACAGTGATGCTAACTACACAAAAGTCATCGATGTGTTTGAGCAAGAGGCCATCAGGATCGAGAAAGAAGCAGAAAACACACCGAATTCCGGGAGGGTGGAGTGGTTCTTGCAAGGGACACTATACCCTGATGTGTAAGTCGTTTTTGAGCTTGCTTGTAATGTCGAGTCCAAGCTAATGTCATTTCAGTATCGAGTCGCTCTCGTGGAGAGGTCCTTCAGCGACAATCAAGAGTAGGTTTTTGCAAGTCGTGCAAGAAGCGGGCACCAGCTAACTAGAGATAGCTCACCACAACGTAGGCGGTTTGCCTGAGCGAATGATGAAGGGTGTAAGTCAAACACTGCTTAGCCAAGTTTAATCACACTGACCAAGACGGCTCATTTAGCAAGGCTTGCGTGTAAGTGCACTTCTGTCTTTCATAACGCAGTGAAGTGAAATCTGACATGACTTCTACCACAGCTTATCGAACCCCTCAGACTTTTATTCGTGAGTCTTGTACTTATCTTAACCACGCTCGGTCATGGAGCTAACAATACTGTACAGAAAGATGAAGTGAGGGCAATTGGTCGGCAACTCGGCATCCACGAGTCGCTGGTAAACAGGCACCCATTCCCCGGGTATGTTGATCACCCTCCAGCTGTGAAGCGTCTGCTGACTAGATCGAATGCAGACCGGGAATTGCCATCAGGATTCTTGGCGACGTTACTCAGGAGCGAGTTGAGATCGCCCGCAAGGCTGACCATATCTTCATCAACATGATCAAGGAGGCTGGCCTTTACGACCAGGTAGGACGCGTCACACAGGTCAAGATGGGTGCAAGCTAAACATGTCCTCCTAGATGTCCCAAGCCTTTGCTGGTCTTGATACCAGCCGTAGTGTTGGTGTTTTTGGTGATCAGCGTGTTTGGGGTTACATCGTAATCCTCCGCGCTGTCCGTACCAAGGACTTCATGAGCGCCGAGGTGTTCAACTTTGACAACTCCTTCCTCGGGGTAAATCACCCAGTCTTTGTACCGTTCTTTCGCGTACTAACCACTTACCTAGGATGTCGCGCGTGCCATTTGCAATCAAGTAGATGGTGTGTCCCGTGTCGTCTACGATTTGTAAGAAACTGATGGCCCCTATGAATCTCGAGCTTGGTGCTAATACAGTCTTTCTAGAACTTCAAAGCCTCCTGGCACTATTGAGCTGGAATAGGCGGCATGATGGAATGCCTGCCAGCGTGGGCTGGGAAGAAGAATAGAAAGTGGCAGACCTTGAAGTCATTCAGTATGACGTGGTCCTCATGGGAGAAGCTGGCACACTCATATCCAAGTGTGTCGCAGCCGTCACAGAAGCTATTTGATGATTTCTAGATGCACGGAACACCAGTTTTCTCACACTCGCTGCGCTTGCCTTTGCAAATGCGCAGATGATCCCTCATAGGGTTGTTCGAGAATGTCCTGTGGGTATAGCTTCATGCGCTGGCCCAATGACATGCATTTCTAGAGATGGAAGGTTCTAAAAATTAGAGGAAAGGACATCCAGTAATGGAGGACATTGAGCGATATAGAAGGGCTTGACGGTTTCTACGAGCTATGGTTGTATGTGACAGAACCTCGATCAGCTGCAAGCCAGGGCCGTTAGAGAGTGTTGAGAATCCAGGATGGGTCTGCAAGTATGTACCTATGAATCTTGGTTGCCGAGTCTAGACAATGCGCTATACGCTATCTATATGCATCTCCCTCTCTAGACACCTTCCATCCAGGAGGTATCTTTCAGCTGCTCTCATCACATGTGAGCAGAAGCAATCTGCTGCCCTTTGATATCCCTGTCGATAATAGCCGCGGCTGCAAGACACTCCTCGTCCCTCAGTGACAGGGTAGCTACTTGAATTCCACAGGGTGCACCATCCTGTGCTTCAGGGTCGTCTGCATATATACTCAGTCACACTGTCAGGTGTGTTTCTTCAGAAACAATTCACTTACAGTCAGGAGTGAAGCCCGCTGTTACCTTGACTGGCTCTGGGTCCAGGTGTTTGGAAACCTCTCCCGTGGGGATGAGGCATGATGGGAACTATACAAGAGGGAACTGATTAGTTTTCTTCCGCTTTCGCTGCTAAATGAATTTCCCATGTGACTCACATTTAACAAGTTGAACAGACACGTGTATGGCATCATGCCATATGTATCATGTGGCACAGCTGTCTTGTCCGCACCGGGCGCCAGGATAGCATCCAGGCTGTTGTCGAACCACGTCCGCTTCCACTCGGCGACGTAGGCGGCCCTCAGCCTATCCAGCCTGTCTAGCTTATGCAGAGGATCTGTGTCCAAAGGCACAAGCCTCGAGACGTTTGTGAAGGGGTGTGCACTTGCCGCCACTGACTTGACCAGGGGCTCTCCTAGTATTGCCGCGAGGTCTTTGCCTGGCTCATGACCCAACTCGTAGTACTGGAACGCGATGAGGAGACCCTTCTCGACACCACGTGCTGGGTCGTGCGGTAGGCGGATCACTTTGTGGCCAGCACGGGTCAGGCTTTCGATGGTAGAGTCCATGACTCTTCGGATAGGGGGGTGAACCGGGTAAGCTGGGTCCTCGGGAACAACTCCAATGCAGAGCTTGGAAGGTAGTCTCGGGGTCCTCCAAGCCAAGTCCAACGCTGTGCTATCGTACTTCGCTGGTCGTCCGTTTATGACGGCATCCATAAAGAGTTGAATATCCTCGAGCGAGTTCGCCAACGGACCTGCTGATGGGTAAGGACCTGGGAGGCTCAAGAAGACTCCCTCGGACTGCTTCCCATAGGGTACTCGGTTGTTGGTGGGCTTGAAGCCATATGTCCCGCAGCACATGGAAGGGATACGTATCGAGCCGGCAATGTCAGTACCAACTCCAAGAAGAGAGCCGCGGAAGGCTACGAGAGCGCCCTCCCCACCTGAGGAGCCGCCGGCCGTCCACTCTGTGTTGTGAGGGTTGAGGGTTCGGCCAAAGATGTTGTTCTCCGAGTCGGCTGTCTGTAGGGGGCTTTGTCAGCTAGAGCTCCATCTACTATCTAAAGAGCGGGTTACTAACCATCATGGTTTGCGGGACATTCGTCTTGACGTACAAGACTGCTCCTGCACTAATCAACAAGTCCACCAGGGACGAGTTCTCCTTGGCGGGTCCGAGTTTAAGGCCCGCCACGTAACCTGCGGTGGCATCGTGACCGATAACCTTGAACGTGTCCTGTGATGCAAGAGTCAGGGATTTGATTCAGTATATAATACAGCATGCTCACCTTGAGACTGATCGGTAGACCGTGCAAAGGGCCAATGGGCTTACCATTTGCTGCGTAATATTCGTCCAGACGTTGAGCATACTCAATAGCTTCTTGGAAGAAACTCTCAGTGAGACACGAAAGCTAAACAGTATCAAAAACAGCTGCGCCCAAAAGTCAACTGTGTTTCACTCACGAGCTGCTGAGCGATAGCCGCCCTCTTGCAAAACGCCGTCACCACCTCGACAGCCTTGAGGTCCCCCCGCGCCATTCTGCTCACTAACTGGGCCGCAGAGTATTTCTCGGTGATTTCAATCTCGAGGTCATTGAGGATTCCTGACTTTCTGACGGGGTCGAGAGCCATGAGACGACTATTGCCCGTCTCGGTGAGGCTCGCCAGAACGTCTGGGTTGAGCCTCCATTCTTGGGGGATAGAGTCCCGGAGGCTTTCCTTTTTCTTAGACACAAGTTGTTCCCAAGACATTCTTGCAAAAGGTGGCGATATAGTCACGGAGTAGGTAGATATCAATATAGGGTGATGAGAAACAAAATGAGAGGGAGCAACGAGATCAACAGCTGCGGAGGCATACATGTATACCCTCCAAGGCCACCCGATTAGACCTGGTCGTGAAAGCTGATTGGCTCTTATAGATGCCCCTTTCGGGATAGTCCTCCCCGCCACCCCGGCTTAGCGTCCGGGCCGGAGGAGCATTCGGCGGGGAAGGTAACATCCACCCCTCACGACGGGACAGGGGCATCTAAGGAGGCACCTTGATAAAGACTTCGATGATCAGAGAGATGACATGAGTTTTGGTTTATCAAGTAAAATACGAGACTATCGATAAGGAGGGGGCTAAGAGAGAAATATACGGAGAGGCCAGTAATGTGTTGATGCAACAATGCAAGTGAAGCTCTGGGGCATTCGTTAATTCCCTAGCCCGCCAGAATGTGTTACTACCAGTAATTCGATACGATCTGTGATAGTGACAATATCATTTACTTAGAGAATCCAAGTCTTGACTTCCAACGGTATCCTTCAGGCGCGATTCACGCCGCCAACCTGAACCGGCAAAGCTTTGTACTTGGGCGTCATGGCAGCACGGATCCACCTCCCCTAAACAATGAGCTGAATGAAGAGCAGAGCGAGGGCCGTGTTGATGCATCCGCTAATAACAAAGATCTTTGTGAGGCTCATGGTGTTCATCTACGGGACGACCCTAAACGGGAGGCCGACCATAGTGAAGCCATCACCAACATAGAATATCACCGGCGGCTACAGCAGCCTGTTCCGGTTAGCGCAGGGCCCAGGGGTCGACCGTCAACTTTAAAGATTGGCGATCTTACTCTGATTGGCGTGTCAAGATGCCAACTTGGGCTAGGCAAAATATCAACGATGGTTTATTCTGAGAAGGGTCAAAAGGTCGCAACTTCAGTGTTCCTGCGTCTGGCCTGCTCGTCGATATCATAGTCGTCATCACCCTTATCTAGCGCCTCATCCAGCATCTCATCAAGGGTGCAGAAGTTGGCCGTCATAGCGTACGGATCGCAGAGCCTGACGAGCCGACGCAGTTCCTGGGCCCAATCAGGCCGACGACCAAGTACCGCGACCTCGAGCCGTGCGGCTGTGTAGGGGTAGAGTATCGAGTTGGTGGCGAGTGACTCGGAGTACTGTGATCGCCTGCAGGTTTCGCATAGAGCATCTATGGCGGCCATGAGCCGAGACATGAGCACCTCGGTACTAGGGGATGCCAGGCTGGTGTTAATCATGTTACTGCCGTCGGAGTTTGCCATGCATTTCCTCAATCTGCGTCCCGTCAAGACCCCCGCAAGACGATATGCTTCCCAGAGATGGCAATGTGGTACATCTCCCACCTCGCCGGGCCACATCAAGAACAAGTCGTCAGCCTTTTCAGTCTGGATTTCCGCAAAAATATCGAGGAGGCTGCGAGGTAGACCAGTCACTATCTCGACTCCAGTTGTCCTTCCACTTGATGAGCCATCTTGTGAAGCTCGGTAGCGAGACCATATCCCAAGAGTGACAGTTCTGCGGCCCCTGACAAGGGTTGGTAGGTCCATGACTCCCATTATTTCGATTGGGAACTGCAGGTCTTGTGGCATATCTCTCAGGTGTAAGAGATCAGACGTGAGGCCGTACACTCTAGTCATGAGATCCAAGTGAGCCGACCACGGGGTCCCTTGAAAGAGCTAGCATTTTTGCTGTTAGTCATTGTTTATGGGACTTGTCGCTGTATGTTCGAAGAAAACCAAGGACTTTCACTCACATTCAAGGTGCAAATAAATAACCCTGCGCACATGATCCCCATGTTAAGGGTGCCATCATACGAATCAAGTTGCCCGCGAAACAAGCGAAGACTGCGGTTGTAATATTCCTCAAAGTCAGGCGCTGGATCTTGGGGGTTTAGCGTGTAGAGATGCGTGGCAATGAGGGCCGACAGGAGGGCCTCTGATTCATACGCCAGACGGCAAAGATGCGACTTGAACCAGTCATTGCGGTCAGTCGAATATAGAAAGAACATTGTTGTTTCGCAGACTGTAGAGTTCATCAGTATTTGCAAAACAAAAAGCACAGTTCAGTATAATTCAACGTACACTGCTTAAACAGGAACCTCTCCCTCTCGGTTCTTCCTGGCCAAGGTTGATGCCATGTTGGAGTCTGAGGAGAATCAACCGTAGATAACGATTGGGGTGAAGACTTTGCTGGCGAAGCGTCGAGGTTTCCGACTCCTCGGGTCAACCCTGTTGACAGGTCATTGGCCGGCGAGAGAGATTGCGAATGCGATCGTGTAGCAGCGTCTAGTAACCGTCTCTGTCTCACTGGAGACATCTCAGAGTCTTGAAGCTGCAATTCGCCCTCGTCAATCCTGCGCCTTTTCTTGCTGCGGTCTGGCAATGGTCCTGCAGGAATGACAGCCCCAACCGAACGGCGTTGTGATGGTATTCCCGCATCCCAGCGAAGCACAAGGTCATAACCCTCGCAGACTATGTTTTGAGCCCGACACTGCAGGCAACTTGGCTTTGTCTCATCGCATTTTCGGTGGCGTCGCTTGCAGGTTGCACAGCCAGATCTGGATCGAGACATGGATGACGTGTTGCTGTTAGTGTTGAAGGAAGTGAGGGGATACAACCACCAACCCCCAATGTGTAGATATCTAGAAAGCCCCACGTGATCTTATCAGGCACATGAACGAACCTTTAACTTCAGGCGGATTTACATACCTACCAAATAAAGCAGTAGTTGTATCATTCAGATGGAGACGGTAAATGTTTATCTATCGTGTTCAACTCAATTATCTTTCGTCAATCAAGTCACTTACCCTTCACCTGATAGCCATTCATAGTTGCATACTTATCGGTGCTCGATACTAGTCTTAGCGCCGTGAAACAGAGTTCAATAACAAAAGTTGATTCGGAAAAGCATCAAAATCATAATAACGAGCCATCACATCTTATCTCGATACAACTCTAGGGTCGTTGGTAATGAGGGCACCGGATGCATGTCCAACCTAACTACCCATGTTATCAAAACACCACTAACAAACATCTCGAGAGCATTAAGCTCACCAACGCGCCATGATATTTTCCCATTACCCCTCTCGTTACCTCCAGTCGTTACTCCTAAACTAAGAAACACATAGGCGTTATAGGCGTATCAAGTATACACGGACTCGGTCCACGAATTGACCTGCAGTCCTCGCTCCGCCATTTCAGCGTCCCTCAAGAACTCAAGCGGAAACCACACTAGGTGACCCTGAATCTGTGCCAGCTTTTTCTTGCAGTCCTCGGGAGGCATGAATTGGTCAAAGACGTGACCGGCCTTGACGCCTCGTGGCGGAAGGTAGCGATCATAATCTTCAAAGGTTTTGACTGTGACGAAAGCAATTAGACAACATGAGCCGGTTATGAGAAAGGGAGTACTTACTGTGGTCATCTGGGTCAGCATGAAATATATGTCTGAACAACTCCGTGTTCTTGGTAGCCTGGCCGGTCCACTTCTCCCAGAGCTCATCGCTAAGAGGGTCTTCGACGAACTTGTAACTCTCGTCATCCTCATAGATGTTGTTCTCGGGGTTAATGGTTGGGGGCATGGCGTTGATATCCTCAGAAGCATCATGCGGCTGCGGGGGCAGCATACCCATGTGCTCGCGCCATAGATACCGCCGGAGGGTGGCCGCGTGGTAACCAACCTCGAATGGCTTACCGTCCATGGTACTCGGGATCATACGTGTGTCTTCCATGACAATGCTGAGTTCGCTGTCATGATCACCTTGCTGACTTCGGTCGTTAAGGTTGCTGCTTCCACACACGACGATTCGGTCGTCGGCAATAAGAAGCTTGCCGTGGATATAGAGTTCCTCCTGAATCCAGTTCTTAATCTCAGACTCAGGGTCCTCCTCATCCCAGACTTCCGTAGTCAAATCACCACCAGCCATGGCGTGGTGAGCAACGGAAGCCGACGTCTTCACCTCCTCCTTTGGCAAAGCATCCTCGAAGATCTTGCGTGCTTCCATGGTCCTCTTGATAGATTCGTCCAACTCAGACTGCTTCTTATCTCCGCGCATGTGCTCGTCGCCCTCTGAGTCTTCGGGGTCATAACTGCCGTGGATACCCTCTGCCATGATTTCCTCAGCTTCAGCACGTTGAACTTGCTGGTAGCTGACGCCCGTCTCCTTCTCAGCCTTGATGATGCCAGGAGTCTTGTTCAAACGATCGTAGGATCTCAAGTTGAAGAAGAAAATGTGCTTGGTGGGGTCGACACCTTGAGCGCGACACTGGCCAAAGATTGAGTGCTCGCCTCTGCAAATCGACTTGTACTGATAATCCATAATGGCTCGTGTACCCGCAGCCGCATTGTCTCTAAGGTCTCCAGCAAAACCAGGCACGGCAGGAATCAGAACAATGACACGGAATTTTCGTTCTTCCTTGGCGGCGCGTACCACGGCATCGACTATGGCGCGGCCGATTGTGTTGCGAATAGGGGGCTGTTGGTCTCCAGTGGCCGTGATGAAGAACTGGTTCTCAATATAGACATAATGCTGAGCCTTGGAGATGATATCGATATAGGCGTTCTGGATACTCCGGTCTGTGAGGATGCCGCTGGACCAATCTGCGCTTGATCGCACAATCTGAGCCTTGATTGTTCCTCGGTTTTCGAGGTTCTTGGTGCTCATAGGGCTGTAGGGATGCTTGACGTATTCTCCGACTGGGTGCTTGGGGCGTTGGACTCCGACTAGGTCCTCGTCCTCTCCTTCACGGCCTTCGAGTAGTAGCCAATCGAACCGATCATCGCGCTTGTACTTGTCACGCTTGACAAAGTTCCAGCGCAGGATGAAATGTTCGGCAATGTCGTAGACACAGGGTCCAATGACAGCCATGGCCACGTCATGCCACGGCATTCGCCCATAGTCGGCCTTGCTCAATTCGTTATCCTGCCACTGAGAGACATTCTGAAAGTCCATGACTCGGTTGTTGTTGAAGTCTTGGCCCGGAAAAGTCTCATGAATAACGCCTTCGGGGTGAATATCCGACAACACATGCTGATGGTTATCCCATCTACCGAAACACAGATCCAGACCTCCAATGAAGGCAAGGGAGTAGTCGATTACGATGAACTTTTCATGATGGGCCCAGAATAGGGTCATGTCTAAGCGTCAGACCGTTAGTTATACTCAAACGTCGATACCGGCGCGACGGGCCTCCGGATCCCCGGGATCCACTCCGGGCCCGGCCCGCGCTTCGGAAGAGGAGAGCCTCAAATTGAATACTTACCACCTAAGTTCTCAAAAACATTGTGATCTGGATGGCGTGCAACATGAATGTTTCCATGACCAGGGCTACCCTTAGGGCAAAGTCTGCACATGGGCGGTCAGTTTCAGCACGCCTCAGGGTACTGCGTAGCATACCTTCGCAATGCATGCTTGGAGTGAGCCGAATTGCAGGTCAAGGCCTGCTCGACCTCCTTGTAGATGCTCACGTAGATCTGGACGCCCTCCTCGGCCTTTCTCTTGATGAGCTTGTCAAGTCGGTACTCCTGGGTCGCGTGCGGTGGGCGACGGAGGAAAAGCTCAGGAGAAAGCCACCAATCGGTAATGTAGATGGACTCCTTGGCCTGCTCAAGGGCCATGGACACGGCCCAAAAGTAATCGCGGCCGTCGACATACCACTTTACCAGGTTGCCTTCACGCTCGGGGAAGTAAGACTGGAAGCGGTTCTCCTCACACATCTTGGTGCGCTTCGCGTCGCACCGTTGTTCGTGTTCTTCGTCATGGCGATGGTTCTTGTTGAACTGAGATTTGTGTGTTAGTTTCCTCTTGTAATCGGTGCGCAAGTCGTGTTTGGTGTTATTGTGATTGCGACAAGACACATGATAGTGGGGCCAGGATATTGAAGTTGTGGTCATACCAGATTACCTAGCTTTCCAATCTTGTGCCTTGGGAGCGTCAGCAGCGGCAAAATTGAAACCAATATTTGAATTGACTGACTTTTGGTGGATGAGGTGAACTTTGGCGTCCTGCAGTTGGTCTGGAATCTTAAGCCCCTCAAACATGGACGACAGACGCGACCCTTTGCTACTCCCACCACCATCCTTTTTGGAGTCGGACATGACCGCAGATCTCGAGATTTCGCAGGGGTCGAAGGGTGCGTGCGACAGACGAGCAGGCTTCAGGGTCTCGGGCGCGCAGAAGAGGATCAGATCGGAGAGTTGAGTGAGGGGACGTTGATTGGAGTGGAGGGGCAAGTCAAGGCGCAAAGAGGGGCAGAAAAATAGAAGAGGAAGAGGAAAGAAAAGAGGCTGGGAAGAGGAATCTTGAGGATGACGGTCGCTTTTTGAGTTTTGCTACTGGGTAGGATTTTCGTCTTAATTGCCTTGGCTCCCTCTCACGCGACAATGGATGCAGCAGCTGGTGAGACGGGAAAGAGCAGAGCAGATGGGGGAAGGTAAAAGACGATGTCATCGACCCCAGGGCCAGGGCCAGCTGAAAGAATAGGAAGGGCAAGGGGGAAACCCTCGCCAAGCCGGGCTTCACGGCTGCGCGCAGGCAACATTTCATGGTCCAACTGTCCAACAGACAGGCGTGGCTGACCTTTGCCCAGGAAAACCAAGAAAAAAACAACTGCTTCTGACACTCTACGCGCTGCCCGGACGCACATCCCAGTCGAGGCAGCCAAGCGCATCACGGCACCTCATGGCATCCATCGGCCATACCTAGCCATGACCCGCACCGCACAGCGAACACGTAAGAGGCCACGCACAGGGCTGAGAGCAGATGCGGGAGGCTGGGCTGTGGGCACACACTTTGTACGTACGGGCCAATTGCTGCTTCTCGAGAGGATGCGAAGCTTTAGACTCTGGGTTTAGAGCTTGATCGTGTATTGCTTGTTAATTGAGCTGTGAGAAAAGCTTCCCCTCTAGATCTTGACCTGGACCCTTGGTTGCTGTACCTACATTGCCTATCCCTATCCGCGTATGGCTGTAGCAGCTTGAACTGCATGCAACGTCCTGTGCCGCGTCTCTCCCTGCTTGCTTGCTTGCTTCTTCGAAGCTGATCGTCGGGAGCTACGCGGTAGCATCAGGGCGACATGACGTCACAAGCTATATCAGCGCGGTCCGAGATGCGTTTCAAGATGATTGTTCCGATTCTTGGAAGCTTCCAACCTTCTTAGTAACCGTCTTCATAATATTCCTCGATAATCCCGAGATCATGCAGATAGGCATTGAGAAGACTGACCATACTGGCCACCTCAGCTGCCAAGACCATGACTGACCTAAGATTGGCCAAGAGTGAGCTTGTTGAGCAGGGTGGAGGAATGAGTGGATTAGCTTGAGGGAGCTCAAAACAACCAGACCTTCATGTCGCACAATAAAACTCCAATTGAGGATCGACAGGACATATATAGATACTATCGACCAAGTACAGCTTGCATTCATCACATACGAGCCCATCTTATGACTTTTCAAGTCTCAACTCCAATAACCGTACCTCAACACCATGGCCCCGCCAAGGATCTAGGTCCCTCCCTTGGCGGTGAGCTTCCGCCATGTGTCTCTCGTATCAAAAGCACTGCGGGTAAAACACATTGTCTTTCCGCTCAGCTCAGGTTCCGCTCAAACTCGTACCATGGAGCTTCTGTCTCCGCCCATTCTGCGAGCCGCTCAAGGTGGGAATGCGTGGGGTTCCTGGACGGTCCTCTTCGGAGGCTAAAAAAGTCCGGCTCCGGAGAAACACAGTGTGGGGTGCGCCATTGCCCCTCTCTCCCCCTTGCTGCACGCACTTTGGGCTCCCTATCTTATCGATCTGCACTGTGCTGTGCCCCTCCGTTCACCGTCTCGACCCCTCTCTTAGTGGCCCCCTGCCTTACCTTAGCCAGAGCCTAGACCCCTCCTGTACCTGCCTCAAGGGGACAGCTTGACCGCTCCGCTACCGCCACGGCAACCTCAAACGACCTCTCCTTTTTCCCATCTTATCTTCTCCCTTTCATCTTCAGCTTCTCAACTTTCCTCCAACTCTATCAATCACTCCTCGTCCATCCTTCATCATGTCTACTGCTGCGTACCCCCCTGGTGGCACTATTGTGCAGACCCTGAAGCGTACCTACGCTGATGTCCCTGTCGATGAGGCCAACGGCAATGCTGTCTCTACCACCGAGTTCCTCGAGGCTTCCGAGGCTATGACCACCATCTTTGGTAAGAATTCATGCATAAAATGTTGATCTACACATCTAATTGCCCTCTTCTTAGATGCCATCGGTGGTGTTGCCTTCGGCCCCGTCAAGAAGGATATCCTTTTCAACATCGAGGTCCGTAACCTACCCCTTACTCCACGACTGCATCGACAGACCTACATTCTCCATCAAGACCACATCCTACAAGAATATGCCTAACAATACTGGGTAGAAACTCCGTGCCCGTCAGGCCGCTGCTCCCGCAGAGTCTGGCAACATCCAGGACCTCTGCCGAAACGAGCTCAAGACCAAGAAGCACGAGGCTACTGAGGGTGCTCTGTGGCTCATCCGGTAAGGGATATGTCCTCCTGCCATAGTAGAATCATCGACTAACGTGCCAATTCCAACAGTGGTCTCGATTTCACCTGCCAGGCCCTCGCTCGCAACGTCGCCAACCCCTCGGAGGAGCTGGCTGACTCTTTCCGCACCTCATATGCCGACACCCTGAAGCCTCACCACAACTGGCTTGTCAAGCCCGTCTTCAGCGCTGCCATGAGTGCCGTCCCCTACCGCAAGGACTTCTACGCCAAGCTTGGCGAGACTCCTGAGCTCGTTCAGAAGGAGCTCGATGTCTACCTTGCTGCCTTCACCAGGATTGTCACCATCCTCAAGGAGTTCATCAACAGCAAGGAGGCCAAGTGGTAAACAACCCTTAGTTTACTATGACGATCGAAACCAGAATCTCTGCACGTACACTACGGCGGAGCTGAGCATGTAGCGACCAGCCATTTATCTGGAAAACACCGTGATTGGTAGAGACGTCCTTCTTGCAAGAGGGATGTCGAGATATTTAAACAACACAAAACAGCCCTGGCAGGCTGTAACAGCATAGAGCTGCTGCCGCCGAGTTAATGATAACGAATCTACGTTTGTGCAACCATGAATCCCGTCGATGCAGTGTTTGGCTTCGTGAATAACCGTGCTGGACCCCGAAATGGCGCTTCAATGTCTTGGAGGACAAAAGAGGAAATTCGCATAAGCTTAATATCATGTGAAGAAGGCCGATGTTCGGATGATTGGATTCAACTCGAATGGAAAGGAGCTGAAGCTGGTCCGATCTTGGCGTGCCAATGGCCCCGATATCGCTCTCTTAAGCTCAACCTTGAAAGAGTTGCCAAGAACAACATCATTTTGATGATGACGAAATCCAGTGATGAGTGAGCTCAACGCTACCATTAGTGTTGAAGCAACAACAAATCGAGATTCGTTTGAAATCCCATCTTGGCCAGGTTGGCGGTCATGATAATCATGAAAGGTTCAGGCAGTGCCCCCTCGTCATACATACTGTGCGGGAGAGCAGATCCGCCCGTCTTGAGGCTAGCCAGTCGGCAACCCGGAGCCGAGCACACCATCTCACGGCCGGGAGGCGTGGATCATTTCAAAGAAGGATCGGCAGAAGGGAGGCTGATGGGATATTTTGAGATGCTTACATGAAGATTGTGAGAGGTTGGTAAGATATAGACTTGGGAGGAAATAGAGTTGGTTTATGCTCATGGGAGGGGCGTAGGGATGAGATGACCGCAACTGCGCATAATATGATGGCACCCACCGGTCAAGTTCATGATGGAAATGGCAGATTTCGGCAGTTTTTGTCAAAGGATGACAATTTGTATTCCGAGACATGGGGATCACGAGCCCGATCGCCTCCGCAAGTTGCGGAAGAGTAACAAAAGTCCGCGGCATTGCATTGTTGTCACTTACAAAATAAAAACCTTTTTTTACGGAGTTGCCGGGCTCCACGGAATGCGGACACGTCAAGAAACCCGGTCGCGAAAATGGGATGCTTACAAAGTCCGAAAGGGAAGTCCAGTCACAAGCCAAAGGATCTTTCTTTGAGAAAAGATGCAGGTGACCAACTTGAGCCCTCTCCCCACAGGTCTAGATTCGCTCGCTCCCGTCGTTTATCGCTATCGCTTTTGTTGCAGTAACGAGAAGAATCGTGAGATTGTCGAGAGCTCGCGATGACGAGAAGTGGAATCATTATTCGACCACGTTTCTGTCGATAGCATGTCCCTTCTCAGATATCATTTGAAGTTGAAGCCAAGAAAATAAAAAAAGAGACACAAGGTGAAGGAACCAGTCGACGCCCGCCGTCTAGCCTCCCGAGACCTTCACACACACCTCCGACGCTTCCGAAGGTGGGCAGCATGCCTTTAGTCCCTGGACCCTTGAACCAGACCAGCGGATTCCTTTTTGTTGCTTTGAATGCAGATGTATCTTTTCGGTGGATACAAGTACCTGGTTCTTCAATGAAGAATATCGCATTCACACCCGTGAAACAGACCGATCAGTCGGCCGCCGAAAAGAGCGGGCGCCGATGCCGAGATAGGGCTGGGAATGCTTGTTTGGCTTTGAGTTGGCTCCAGAGGTTTTCTGACTCCTTGTCCATGTGACGATTCTTGAACCGCCACTCCCCCGTATCCTAAACTGATATGCTTAAGCATGTTTTTATTCTGTATCGTGTAGTGTATGTGCCATCAGTCTCGCGCCCGCAGAGTATAGTATATACTGAAACGCAATCAAAGCAAATCGAGCGCCACCGTCCGTCTATCATGGAGACTCCTCCTCCCCTGCCTTTGTTCTGTTGAGACCTCCGTTTCTTGCGAGAAAAAGCGCCACGCTACTTAAACCAGACAAACCAGATACCAACGCCAACAAGAGCAGAATCAAAAGGCAAACTAGAACCATTATCAAGATGACGCCCAAGCAGTAGCCTGCCAGGGGCCACTACCTCCCAGACCAGGACTTGAATGAGAGATACTTGGGCCGTTTCAGCGTCGGCCGCTTGAGTTTCATAGACCGCATCGACTCTGTGTCGGTCTCACACTTCTTCCCAAACCAGCTGGCCATGGCTTCGACAGCCTCTTGGTACTCGATGATGACGCTCTCTTTAGGTGACATGGGCGGAGGACAATCCCAGGCATGTCGCTCGCCCGCAACTAAACGCATAGTGAACCGTTTCTCGGCAGCCTTGAGTCGATTGGTGAATTTGAGACCTTCAGCCAGGAGCATGTCATACTCGCACAAGACGATGTGGACCGGGGGAAGCTTTCCCAAGAGCTCATCAGGCATCAGACCCGGAGACAGGCGTGGGTCTGATCTATCCTCTCGGGGAATGGCTGGATAGATGAAAGATGCATCTATGAGATCTGTAAGCCCCTTGGGCAGTGTGAGGTCCGGCCGTGAGCATGTGAGCCGCTTCTCCGGACGTGAGATGGTCCAGTCAAGAACAGGATAGAAGACAGCCAACCCCGCAATGCGGGGAGGCTCAATGGAAAAGTTGTAGCCCCAGCGGCCGGGATCCGTGAGGATGAGCCAACTCGCAAGAGCATTGGTGGCGCCGGCGGAGAAGCCCGAGAGGATGATACGATCAGGATCAATGCCAAACTCTGCAGCGCGGTGTTTGATCTGGAGGACAGCATCGACACAATCCTCCATCGGGGTTGGGAAGGGACATGACGGTGCCAGTCGGTAGTTGACAGTAAACACAACGGCGTCTAGGTTCGCCATGACAGCGCCGGCCCATCGGGCATCATCAGTGCCTTGCCCAAGAATCCATCCGCCGCCGTGGAAGTTGATGACAGCTGTCCGAGCGCCGAGGGCGGGACGGGGCGGGATCCATACTTCGGCCTTGATCTTTGTCTTGGCCCGATCCGTGCTGCTGGGCGAAGCCTTGGCGAGCGTGGCATCGAGCCAAATGTCCCGCGTGGGCGAAGGTGCAGGAGGATCGGTGCGGTTGGCGATGCTGAAGCCCAGGCTCGCGGCAGAACGGATGGCCTGGGCACGGGCAATCAGGTACCAGCGTGAGCTGGATTCAAGAGGGTTGACATAGTCCGGGGGTTCCGGTATAGTTGGATGTGACTCGGAGGGTGTGGCCTCGGTCTCCATCGCCATTTCAAGGGCAGAGGTGTGGTCCCAGCAGCCCGCGGAACTCGGCTGAGTGATATATGCAGGAGTGGTCTGCAGTAACACGCAGGGTAGTCTGGTAAGGATAGATAGGAATAAGGAGAGACGATGAAGCACAAGCGACCAAGCCAACCGCCAGCCAAGACGAGGCCGGTTGCAACGGCGAGGATAGACAGGCAAGCACCGCCAACGGGGAGCGGTGGAGGGAAACTGCCGCGTTCAAACACGTGGTCTAGCTTCTAACAGGACAGGGAAACAAGCCGGGGATTGGCTGCTACCGATGATCAGGAGGAATGAAAAGAATGATGGTTTGATGATGGGTGTCTGGAGACTTGTCGAGGAGGATGGTAAGCAGAGCCAGAGCGCGCCCATATCTACCTCAGTACCGCCCCTCGAGACTCAACGATAAGAACCGGTTTCCCCCTTGCACCTGTATCTCTAGAGGGGCCACCGAGCGGTTTGCGAGCGATATGATGCGAATGGCGTCGAAGATGCGAGATGAGACGAGACCCTCAGGCTCTGGAAGGTTCAGGTTCCTTGGAGTGACAAATGACAATGACGTCGGTTGGCGGCTGCACGGGAAAAGTGGGGGCCGTTCAAGGAAAGTCGACAGGAACAAGTGAGAAGAGGCTTAATGTGGGTCGCGCCTTCCTAAGACCCGACGCTTCCGATCCCAAGTTCGATTGTTGACGTCACATGTACGAAAAAAACTCGAGCAACTTTGGCAATCAAACCCTCCCGCCCCTGATTGTTCCTGGTGCTCTATCCTGTTTTGGTGGTTGCATCCATGTTGTTGCACGGGAATCATGACAAGAATAGAATACATGCTTTTTTGCTGGCTCGTTTTGTTACAGTAGCCGCCAAGAGATTGCCGGTCTGTGTCAGAGGCTTGGCCGATTTCCCGCGGGCGCCGGAGCTTCTCCACCGTTCTTCCAATCAACGACCCCCGCTCGGCGCCGATGCTGGCCCCGGAAGTCCGGGGTGCGGCATGAGAAGCGCGAACAACCACCCTCCATCGCTGGTCACGGAATTTTCGCATCCCCCCGAGCGGGAAACTGTGGGCTTCTCGACATACTGTACACGGTACTTGGGTGTCAACTGGAGGGTACTCTGCAACGTGCCGAGACGGCAAACGGCAGCTCACCCTTGGGTGGCTTGCCCGTTCTGGTCCAAGCCAAGAGCCAGCATGAATCTCTAGACATGGCAGCATCTCTAATGCAGACCCCAGTGCCGAGTTTCCCATCTCCCTGTCTCTGACTGGCCTGAGTCGTGTTCCACTGCCGTCACGCGGTTGCAGGTGATGCGGGATGGTTCAGCCACCAGGTGCCCAGTTCCGCGATACACGACGATTTCCTCGAGATACTTGGATGGTAAGAGCAAGTGTGAAGGTCGTGTCTACGGTAGCGTCGTGCCGGAGATAACAGCCATGACGCATCGTGGTATTCGCTGTGCCCGCACGCCACAACTACCGACCCCATTTGAATTGTCAGCACACCCGTCTCCCGCGCGGTCTAGGGCTGCTAGGCCCGAGTCTAATGGCCCATGCTGACAATACCGCATAGAATCTAGGGGATATCTCGGTACCGTCACTCATAATTTTCTTCTCCACGAGATGCCGACCTAGTCATTCTGCATGCACCCTCCACCGTCGAACGGCCTTTGCAGGCCGGGTCCGAGGCCGAGATCCACGGGCTAGCTGTGTAAGCTGAAAGAGTTTTTTAGGGAAAAGCAGGCTTCTAAGCAGGATCCCCATCGGACCCCGAGATGCCCGGTAAGCATTGATGAATGATATAAACGCCACTGGGCCTCGTCTCAGGAGAGTGAATGACAGAACATCATCATTGACTGCCAGCCATTCACACTGCCTTGCCTTGCTTCCTTGGCACACGGTATCCGTACACGTGTATTAATTCCTGATCCTCCTTTCCGCCTTGAAGAATTCCAAGACAACAAGACATCATAGCCGCCTTCGAGCAGACTACATCAACCTGTCGTCCCCCCGGCCCTGATCCCCCGACCGGCGCCAGTTTAACCCAACCCCAAGAGGAGCCAGAGCAACCAAAAGCAGCCCACCCGATCGTCATCGACTCTCTGGTAGCACTGACAACCCAGCTTTTCCAAGTGTGGCTCGTTTCCTCGCAGACCCCACCGTGCCACACGCGCACGTACACCCTCCACCTGCACCAGACCGAGCTATGACGGGCATCCTTGCTCCCGTCGCCTCAGCCTTTGGCATCCCGCTGGGACCCAAGCATCGAGTTGTTAAAGGCTCGTCCTCGTCCTCGTCTCCCCCGTCTCCAGTCTTGGCAGTTGCTACTTCATCTGCATTCACTTCTGTTTCCACCTCCTCCACCATCTCCTCCTCCGACTCGACCACCATAGACTCGGTTCTGTCCGAGGCAAGCCTTACATCATCACCGACGTCGATCCACAGCCCCGTGCCCTGGATGGCGAATAAAAACACCAACGTCGCCGTCGCGACTTCCCAAAGCGGTAGCACCACCAGCACCGTCACGTCACCGCCCAGACACTCGACCACCGCCAGCATCCTCCGTAACAACATGCGCGACAGCGGCGTCGAGCTCCACAACAGGGACTCGGCCAGGTCGAGCATGGATGGTTCGACCAATCGAGATGCCGCCGTTAGCAGCAGCCGGACGTCTCTCGACAGCGGCCGCACCAGCATGAGCGCCGACTGGCCGGTGCACCCGGGAGAGATCAACACCGTCGCCCAGCTCGACTCTCTCCCCATCGGCACCGAGGTCACATTCCGAGCCCGTATCGAGACTCAGCGACCGCTGTCCAAGGTGCTTGACTTCCTCCTCCTCCGAGACCAGACGCACTCTGTCCAGGGCGTCCTCGCCCGCGATGCAGATAACGCCGACTTCGTCAAGTGGGTGCGCAAGATCAGCTCCGAGTCGCTCGTCCAAGTGTCGGGTATCCTCAAGCAACCCCCATCGCCCATCCGATCGGCGACGCACTCTGGAGTCGAGGTCGACATCTGCTCTGTTCACCTTGTCAACCCTGCTCAGAACCTCCCCTTTAACAACTACAAGCCTCCCGAGACCCTGCGTAACCGCATGTCCTCGCGCATTCTCGATCTTCGACATCCCTCTAACCAGGCCCTCTTCCGCGTGCGATCTATGGTCTCGCGCGTGTTCCGAAACACCCTCGAGCAACACGGCTTTGTCGAGATCCACACTCCCAAGCTTCAGCCTGCTGCCACTGAGAGCGGCGCCGCTGTCTTCCCCGTCAACTACTTTGGCCGCCGAGCCTTCCTCGCTCAGAGCCCTCAGCTCGCCAAGCAAATGTCCATCTCTGCCGATTTTGGTCGTGTCTTTGAAGTCGGCCCTGTCTTCCGCGCCGAGAACTCAAACACTCACCGTCACCTTACCGAGTACACTGGCCTCGATCTCGAGATGGCCATCGACACCGACTACCATGAGGTTATTCAGTTTATCGATATCTTCCTGAAGGAGGTCTTCAGGACCGTCTACTCCTCCCGAGAGCTCGAGGTCATTCGCAAGCGATGGCCCAGCGGAGAGTTCAAGTGGCTCGATGAGACTCCTATTATCCCCTTCAGCGAGGGTCTTCAGATGCTCCGCGACGATGGCCGCGACGTCGAGGAAGAGGATCTCTCTACTCCTAATGAGATCCGCCTCGGTCAGCTCGTCCGCGAAAAGTACAATACCGACTACTACGTCCTTGACAAGTTCCCAGCCAACGCTCGTCCTTTCTATACCGCGAAGGACCCCGAAAACCCCAAGTGGACTCGATCCTTCGATATCTTCATCCGAGGCCAGGAGATTTGCTCTGGTGGCCAGCGTATTCACAATGTCGAAGAGCTCCGAGCCAACATGGCTGCCACTGGCATGTCTGAGGATGGTATGGAAGACTATCTGACGGCGTTTGAGCTTGGAGCTCCTCCCCACGCCGGTGCCGGTCTTGGTCTCGAGCGTATTGTCGCCTGGATGCTCGAGCTTGGCGATGTGCGATACGCCTCTCTCTTCCACCGTGACCCCAAGTCTCTCCCAACCAAGGCTCCTGGTCTGCCTCACCCTGAGGCTGATACCACTAAGCCTCACCACGCCGACTCTCCTCCCGCCTTGGAGAAGCTTATTGCCAACTACGGTGACGCTTCCAACACATCCTGGCTCGATGATCGCTTCAAGATCTGGCGACACGAGACTGGCGCTGCTGTTGGTTGGGTTCCCCAGGACAAGTTTGCCATGATTACTGGTGATCCCCTTTGCGACCGCAGCCAGTACCAGGAAGTCATCCGTGCCTTTGTCAAGCACGTCACCGTTGACCTGCGCCTGACCCCTGTCTGGATGCTCGTCTCCTATGAAGTCCAGAAGATCCTCGCCTCCGAGCTCCGCTGGCGGAGCTTGTCCTGCACTGAGGAACAGCGCGTCGATGCTGATAAGCACAACCCCTCGCAGATCACTGGTCTTGCCGCCAAGGCACGCCGTGTTGAGCGTGAGGGTGTCAAGATTCATGAGGTCAAGGCCGACGAAGACTTTATGAAGCGCGCCAACCCTGCTATTGAGGAGTGGAAGGCTTCCCGCAAGGGCAAGCAGGTTCACTTGACCGAGGTGCGCCCCTGGGTTGACATGGAGCACCGACGATACTTTGCTGCTGAGAAGGACGGCAAGGTCCTCTCCCTTGTGGTTCTGGCCAAGCTTGCTCCCCGCCACGGCTGGCAAGTCAAGTGGGCTCTGGACTTCCCCGGCGCTGTCAACGGTGCCATTGAGGTTCTCATCGGCCACGCTCTGTCCAGCGTCACTGGCCAAGTCACCTTCGGTGCTGGTGTCTCTGAGAGACTCACACCTGGCGAGCATGTCGGCGGTCTCCGTGCCCGCTTCCTCGCCGCTACCTACCGATCCATCGTCGACAGCCTGGGCCTCCGTCGCAAGGCTAGCTTCCGATCCAAGTTTGGCGCTCTCGGCGAGGAGGTCTATATCTGCTACCCCAAGCACGGTGTCGGTCTGCGCGACCTGCAGCAGATTGTCAAGTTCTTCCAGGACTAAGCAAGACTGTCAGTTGACCTGACTTGGAAACGCATAGAAGGCTAGGGAAAAGGGTGGTAATAGCAATAAGGGTGGAGGATTCAAAGATACCATACGAGCGTGGGAATTATGAATGACGCACACGGCCTGCACTTGATTTTCTTTTATTGGAACAGTCTGGTTTTGTGGATGGTTGGTTATAGCAGTTGCGTGGAGTTTTGCTCTTCTTTTTTCTTCTTTGTACGAGTCTGCGAGAATGTCTCGTTACTCCCCTTTTAGATACCAAACCTGGATGGAATACCTCTCTAGACGGAGCATGACGGCGGGCTGTGCTTGCTGATGTATACTTATACCTCGATAAGAACTTTATACATGTTAAAAATCTCTTGAAACTTGGCTACCGATGTTGACTGCAGTGGAGCATAATGCGGAAAAGTGACAATAGCCCTGTTTCCAGGCAATTGATACTACACCCTTAGATTATGCTTAAATCGTGAATACAAAGTCAAACACTATTCATAAAGTCGTTCAAAATGTCTACGTAAATGTTCTAACAACCCATCTCTCGGCCGTCATGACTGGAAAGCCAACGAAGATTAATATGTGCTGTCATTCTGCCCAGTGTGGCCAGCAAAGAACAATATCATTACATTCATTCACCTCATTATTCAGCTCTCCCAGCCCCATCCCGATGTCATTAAGCTCATAAATTGCCCAGCCTAGGCCAAAAAGCATGAACACCCAAATGCTCAAACACACCCTCGTCCCTTGCGCAAACTCATGGCTCGTTGCCAACAATGAAGCCTCTCCGGAATGCTATAGACCATAAGTCAACAATCTTCCGTTCAACATAGGCAGAGAGACTTACCTCCTGGGATCAGAGCCGCCGCATACATGACTTGAGAAATCGGCCTCAAGCCATCCCTGTCATGCTGCTCCAGATGCTTCTCCCAAAATCCCATCAACTGGTCAATCTGGGCCTTCAGAGACTCATCTGCCCCAACACACTGAACTCCCAAGCAAGCGCCAAACTCCCTAAACGCCAATCTGTGGGAAGCACTGCCGCTCATATCCGCAGAGTCGCCGTCAAAGATCTGGTCGGCAAGTTCCAGCGCCTCCTCGGTGAAGGTGTCTGCCCACTCTTCGTTCTGGTAGAAGTGTGCGATCCACAGTCCCATTCCCAAGTCCAGTGGATCGCCACTTGGATTCACGGAGCCCTTTCGGCTCATTATCTGCTCGTAGTC
This sequence comes from Fusarium keratoplasticum, assembly GCF_025433545.1. Lineage (NCBI taxonomy): Eukaryota > Fungi > Ascomycota > Sordariomycetes > Hypocreales > Nectriaceae > Fusarium > Fusarium keratoplasticum. Next base: position 1,562,349 of record NC_070538.1, on the reverse strand, counting down.
GCTGATCTCTTGTTTGAGGAGTTGATCTTTTCGACCTTGTCTCACTGCCGCCTCCTGAATCATTCGGTAGATGGCGTAGCCCGTCGCGGCGTCCAGGTGGCCTTCAGATGGTACCAGAACCTTTTGCATGTCCATGGATATCTTCCAGACCATCTTCAATCTGTTCGATGACCGAAAGACAAAGTGAGGATGGATCGATCTTGCAAGCTGAATCGCCAAATCGTTGAAGGAGGGATCTCCGGTCGCCCATGAAAGACGGTTCAAGGAAAACATCCAGAGGGTCAGATAATGATGATACTGACCATCTCCGTCACTCCCCGACGCATCCATCTTGCCTATTCTCAACCCACCCTTCAGCGGCTCTTCATCCGTCGCACCAGGAAGTCTCGCTGACCCATCTCTCGTGCGGCCGAGCACATCATGAACAGTATGAACGAGCCGCCTCGCCAAGATCAAGTACTTTTGTGTAGTCGTTGCTTCAAAAAGAGTAATCAAATTCACGACGCCGAAAGCGTCCGTCCAGAGGTACCGGCCGCGGTGGCCTCCGGCTCCGGGATCATCGGGCGGGACCCACCTTTCGGCGTCGGCGTCGGACAGTTTGTCATAGTTGCCGTAGACGACGTGCATCGCTTTCGCGAAACGGCGGATTGCGATTTCTTGTGGCATTGTGCGTATTTGGTCTCAGGGTCTCCCTAGTTTCCTTCAAGGTTGTAGTGCCAAGTGTTGTTGAAGTGAAGTTTCGCCAACAATGGGTGTGGGCTGTGAGCCCCTCTTGCTACATCCGATGACTTCATCATACTCCTCTTCTCTCGTCATTTCATGCCACGGCCCGCTACCTTATTTTTCAGTGCTATCGAGTGAGTGAGAACTTTACTCGGTGGGAAACGAACGACAACGGATATTGCAATATACTAAACTGCTTGCACAGCAAGGGGTCACTACCATATCTACAAGCCACAACAACTCAACCACTATATATCAAACTTACTCATAGAGGCAACATCTAGGTCCCTAGGGAACTGCAGATACTCGAGTCTCAAACATGAATCTGTGAGGAAGAGAATCTCACCTGCGAATAAACGCTGGTCTAGCTGTTTGTCTCTAGGGTAGGTCATTCATGCGTGGGAGACTCCAGTTAGAGATTGGCAACTCTTGGAAATTTTGTTCCGTATCGCGGGTTCAAGCCTAAACCTGTTCGAATAATCATTTTAAATAGCTTACCAGCAACGAGGCTCTTCTACGGGTTCACAATTAGCACAAGCTGGGATACACACCAGTGATTGATCATGGTCTACACAGCCGGGTCGAGTTCAGCTTAATGGGCTGCTTCTTCTTTCATGTCAAGACAACTTTAATATTACCTGCAAGTTTAGGGGTGTCTTTGACAAAAAACTAGGATAAAACACAACTCACTATTGGTGAGTAGGAACGGAGTTAGGTTAAAATATGCAGCTGCCACTCGCTATGTATATATCCCATAGCCGGTCGGCATTGTAAAAGACTCATTTGGATTAAAATAAAAAGGTCCTATAGAGCATAGAACTAACTGCATGGAATAAAACACAAGATCATACATAGACAGACGACAGACAGTCAATCCGTCATGGAGAGAAAGCGCCGTAATAACGCTGAACGGAGACACCACGAGCAAAAAGAAATCGTATCTCCGGTACAGGGAATCGAACCCTGGGCTCCGCGGTTAAGGATCTCTCAACTGAGTTGATGAGAGCGCGAAATGTTAGCCACTACACCATACCGGATGCCGAATTGTTGAGAGCCGGGCTGCAATTGGCGGTTCAGAATCCTGCCGAGTCTGTCCAGCCGAGATGTGAACAAGTCATCAAACCCTCGGCCCTGCCCTCTAAGAGATCGTTGATATGATTTGCAGGAGTGTGAGTGAATTTCGACATAGGTAGAGTTTTAGTAAGTAGTTTCCTGGCCTGTCTCCGTTCGAAGTCCCGGTCTATCGGCCCCACTGCCGGGCCACAACAGAGCGTTTCGTTAACCTACAGTCGAAATGTACGGGCAGCTTGTAGTTTGAACCGTAAACGGATGCTAGCAGTCCTTCGAGTCAGATCGAACATTCCGGTAACTATAAACTGAGTGGAATAATTATCTATAGAAACAAGGCAAACGTAGAATTCATGTGTCATGTCTTGCTCCAGCCGTGCTGTAAGCCAGAAATAGTCTCTGAATAGAGGCTAGTTAGAAGGATATCCTTGCTAAACTTCCCATCAATTGAAAGCTGAAAAGCACACCGTATCTATGCCAAGAGCATCGGTTCTGCTATATTCACCATGCTCCATCTATCCGCAGGAGCACCCGCAACCCATTTAGACAGGGCCAACCCTCTTGGTTAAGCCTGATAAGAATAGGTGCATACAACACCGCAAGTTCTGGGCTGAATGACGTCCCGTGGAGCAGCATGTCGTCAGTTCATGTACCAGGCAACATGACCCCACTGCTTCCCGGCTCCCAGCAACGAATCAAACCAGGACAACTACTCCGAGACACTCGACGAGATAGAAGGACCCTGGGTCATGCAACGACAGTTGATATTCGAGTCATTATAAGGCCATACGTAGCAAGCTGACCTTGGATCGCAACACGTGGATATTGAATGCTGGACGGGTTTAAACTGGGAAGAGGCACCCTGAAGCAACCCAGCTCGGCGAAGGCGACGGGATGGGCATAACCCCGTCGCCAATCTTGAATCACATCACTAGAAGCGGTCGGTGTTTGACAGTTTGCGGTGTGACAAGCGAGCCGTGGCTGGCTGGGGTATGGGCTGATGCAACTCTGTCAGTCGATTCCCGCAGGGAAACCCATCTGCCGTCTATGACGATAGCCAGCTCGCATGGGTAGAGCCCGCGTATTATGCCCTGGTATCGTGATACGTGCCGAGCATCTCCTGTTGTCGTCACATCACACTTAAACAAGAGGGTCCGGTGCGATATCGAGGTTCGTCGGATGTCTTATATCATGGCCGCATCTCGGCCCCCATGGCGCACGTTCCGCAGGCACCACTTACGCAAGAGATCAGAGATGCGGCCGCATAATAGGTCGCGGCGACCCTTTGAGAGGGAGTAAGACCCCTGCAGCAGCGGGCCGCTCGCTGTTGCGGATTGGGGCGGGACCCCGTGTTGGTGGTCATGGAACGGGCCAATAACACGTGGGATTGTGTTCGTGGCTGGGATGAGGCCAGTGTCACTTGCATTAGCTCCGAGTCATCAGACGAGGGTGAACGATGTCGAGAGCAAGACAATCGAGGACGGGTCGTGATTGTTGAAACTTGGAGGTCAAGTGGCCTGCCGGGGCTGTGCCGTGATAATGCGAGATGGCGGTGTTGTCTTGGTGGGACATGGTAGCGTATTTTGCTAGAGGGGACCGGGCAACCGCCGAGAGCAACCTGTATTGTCAACTGCAGAGTGTCGAGGCTACAGTCATGATGAACTGTTCATATTGATTCAATATGCGCTCTCGAGTTGGTGTGACCAGGGCGCTTAAGGCGGCTGAGGCCTTCTTTCTGGGGCACATGGATAGAAAACTCGACATGTTTATACCTACTCCGTCCGGATTGCAAGATGTGATTCTCGGCAAGCTGTTTAGCTTGGCGTCTGGAAAAGTGACGGGTCTCTTTCGGAGGCGCACCTTAGGCGAATGTCATTGATGGGGTCGGCCGGTCAAGGGATCTCCCTGCAGTTGCTGATCAGGTCGGTAAATATGGGCTTGGTGAGGCTTTTTGGGGTGAAAGGACGCAGAATCCATAGTGATGATTCACTGAGACGACGGTGAAGAGGCCATGGCTTTCATCAAGAATTGTGATGCCTAGAGATACGAGGTTCAAGTGACGCGGCACCACGTCGCCCGGTTTCTCGACAGGCATCAGCGTTGCGCACTCTCCGCGTAGCCAATGCGTTGTATGCCATAAAATTTGAAACAAAAGAAACGAGACGGCGTGGTTAGCTCAAGTTGTGGCAGTGTGAATGGCATCCATCGTCGGATGATGAGCGGTGATGAAGAAGGAAGAGGAAGTTGGCGGGCGGTTAAGAAGGAGAGGCTTGGACAAGGCGGGAAAGGTCCAGCCACGAGGCACGGGACATGAGGTGGCTCATAGGGCACTTCAGCGACGTTACTGGCTGCAGGACCTGGGCCTAGGACAGACCGTCAGGCGGTTGTTAGTGTGATTAGGCACTAAAAGCTCCTGCCCTGGGGAGCCGGGTGGAGATTTAGATGTCCGGGCCATGGGTTGGAGAGGGCATGGTGGTTGGGATCCATTGACCCTGACCGAGGGACATACATGCGGAGAGGCCTTGGTGACATGCAAAAGGGCCCAATTAGTGGGAATCTCTGAGGGACTGTGGAAGAGGGCGGTGCGGTGCATCTTTAAGCTTAGATATTGGCTGGGCAATGGGCGGTTACCGTATCTTGACTGGACTGCTAATTCTGGCGCTTCCAAGCCTCACCACTTCCAGGTTCACTCTTCAGGGCACCCTCCACTGAAGGTTGCAGTGCAGCCCGCCAACCAGCAGAGTCAAGCTCCAGCTGGCCTCCAGCTCGTGGCAACCCAACCAAGAGCTTCCCATCCTTTCCCTTGGACACGCCGTGTCCCAAGAACTTGGACTCTTGCCCTCTCGTTCTCGTCCGATGCGGCGTTTTCGTTTCCCTCTTCCTCCTCTCCAACCCCGGTGACATTCTCCAGCCAAGGTCCAGCGTCTGGGGCCCTACCCCTACCCTTTCCAAAAACTATTTCGTCACCGCCGTGCGCCAACTGGGCCTGGGCCAGGCCTCGTCACTTTCCCGTCCAGTTCAGACCCCGCTCCCCATCAAGTCAACCTCGACCCTCGACCTCGATTCGGACCTTGATCGATTCCTCTCTCCCTCCCCCTCCAACCCTCACAACCTCCTTCGAGACCGCCAGTGTTCGACTTGCGGTACCTCATCCTAGGCCACAAACTTCGGTGCCTCGCCTGACGCCCCCTGTTTACGGCGCAGCTGCACCTCGTTTTCAAGCTCAGCTCCCGTCCCATCACGGCCTGTCCCCCGCTACCGCCCCCAAATCATCCATCGTCCAACGACCCGCCGACTCGTTCCCGCTACTGCTACGAGAGATACCTAGATCGGGTCGCATTCTCCGCGACCAGCCGTCTATAGACCCTGCTTCCCGGGAGGCCCGATCTCGTCATTCCCCCGTCCGTCCTTTCGGGTCGCTCAGTCTTAGCTCAGCTGCAACCATCACCTGCATCCGCCCGACCTCTCGCCCGCGACCTCCTCCCGATTCCTCCCCGCGAACCCGCATGCCCTTGGCTCCCCGGCCACAACTCGTCGGGCTTTCAATTCGCCCTTAACAAGCTTCCTTTTCGTCTATTCGGTTGCGCTCCAGCTGTCGACCGTCATGTCGCAGTCTCCAATGATCTCGGTGCCTCTCAAGGCCACCAACGAGATTGACTGGATTGCGCCCCTCAAAGGCTATATCCGCGACACATATGGCGACGACCCAGAGCGCTACGCGGAGGAATGTGCCACACTTAATCGGTTGAGACAAGACGTTCGAGGCGCTGGCAACGACAGCACGTCTGGGAGAGATATGCTGTACCGTTACTACGGCCAGCTTGAACTTCTGGACCTGCGATTTCCCGTCGACGAACAACATATTAAGATCTCTTTTACATGGTGCGCTTTTTTCGACGACATTTCTGGCCTATGCATTCCAATACTAACATGGTCGTGACCAGGTTTGACGCCTTTACCCACAAGTCCACAGCGCAATACTCTCTTGCTTTTGAGAAAGCATCCATCATTTTCAACATCTCCGCTATTCTCTCCTGCCATGCCGCCATGCAAGACCGAGCCGAGGAGTCCGGCCTCAAAATGGCCTACCGTAACTTTCAGGCCTCCGCCGGCATGTTCACTTACATCAATGAGAACTTCCTGCACGCGCCTTCGTCCGACCTTAGCAGAGAAACTGTCAAGACCCTTATTCACATTATGCTTGCCCAAGCACAGGAGATTTTTCTCGAGAAGCAGATCGCAGACAAGAAAAAGATTGGTTTGCTCGCCAAACTTTCTGCCCAGGCTGGATATTTGTATGGCCAGGCTCTTGAGGGAGTACAAGAAAATGTGAACAAGGCTATTTTCGAAAAAGTGTGGTTGTTGGTGGTTCAGGTAAGGCATGAGAATGATATTAGTTTGACTAAGCTGACAAGCATAGGTCAAAACTAACCTCTTGAACTCCATGGCGCAATATTATCAAGCCATGGCAGACGATGAGGCCGGCCAGCATGGTGTCGCTGTCGGACGATTGCAGGTTGCCGAGTCTCAAGCAAAAGAGGCTGAAAGAGTTGCAAGGAACTTCCCCAGCTCTACGCCCTTGAGTTCTAACCTTAGTGCTGAGTGCGGCGGTGTGCTTCAAGAAGTAACCAAGCGACACCACTCAACCGTACAGAACCAGTTGCAGAGCCTTTTGAGAGACAACGACTATATCTATCACCAAGAAGTACCCGCTGAAGCGAGCCTCGAAGCCGTTGCCAAGCTGCCAGCTGCCAAGCCCATCCCCGTTAGCGAATTGTATGCTGGCCAAGACATCCAGCACATCACCGGCCCCGATCTCTTCTCAAAGATCGTCCCATTTGCCGTGACGGAATCTGCGAGTCTGTATGATGAGGAGAAGGCGAAGTTGGTGAGAGCCGAGACGGAACGAGTGGATACAGCCAACGGCGAGATGGCTGCCAGTCTGGATTATCTAAGGCTCCCTGGCGCATTGCAGGTGCTGAAGGGCGGCTTCGATCAAGACATTTTGCCCGACGAAGATTTCCGGCAATGGTGCGAAGATGTTTCAGACCATGAGAACCCGGTGGCTATTTTTGGGTCCCTCAAGACGGAGAAGGAGTCTATCATCTCGATTCTGGAAAAGAGTACTAAGCAGCTGGATATGGAGGAGGGTGTGTGCGAGAAGATGCGGTCCAAATATGAGACCGAGTGGACACAGCAGCCTAGTTCGAGGTTGACGACAACACTCCGAAGCGACATCCGCAACTATCGCGAAGCCCTCGACGAAGCCATGAGAAGCGACAACCAATTGGCAGGCAAGCTGCGGCAAAACGAGATGGACTTTGATGAGATGAGGCGGGCTGCCCAGACGGGTGAGGTTGACCGACTATTCCAGCAAGCTGTTGCAGAGGCACGGGCGCGGTCAAGCAACGCAACTAGCCCGGCTGGCGGTGAGCCCAACCTGTTGGATGACGATTTCGATGAGGGACCCAGCGTGATGGATCAGATCAACAAGGTCGAGGATATCTTGAAGAAGCTCAATCTTATCAAGCGGGAGCGAAACCAGGTGCTGAAGGACTTGAAGGACAAGGTGAGTGCATTACTGACAATCAGCTCGATACTGTAGCTGACCTTGACGAGGCTCACAACGACGACATCTCCCAAATTCTCATCCTCAACAAGAAGTCGATAGCAAACTACGAGACGCAACTGTTTGAACAGGAATTGGAAAAGTTCAGACCTCACCAGAACCGACTGATACAAGCAAACCACAAGCAGTCGGCCTTGATGAAGGAGCTTACAAGCACCTTCAACAAGCTTCTGCAGGACAAGCGGGTACAGTCGGAGCAGAACAAGTACGAGACAATTCAGCGACAGCGATCGTCGGTCATCAACCGGTATAAGCGGGCATACCAGGAGTTCCTGGACCTGGTTGCAGGACTGCAGAGCGCCAAGAACTGGTACTCGGAGATGCGTGAGACGGTGGAGAGCCTGGAAAAGAACGTCGAAACGTTTGTCAACAACCGGAGATCGGAGGGCGCACAACTCCTCAACCAGATCGAACAGGATCGGTCGACGAGCAAGAACTCGCATGCCGAGATGGAGCGGGAGAGGCTTCGAGAGCTCATGGACCGAATGTCGATGGACCCGAGCAAGTCGGCATCACCTCAACCTCAAGCCACGAACCGACCTACACCAGCGCCCGTATTCCAACAGGGACAGGGTCCTCGATACACGCAGTCGAGCTTCACAGGACAGTATCAGGTGCCCAGCTCGCCGCCGCCAAACCAGCAAACAATGCCAGGGCAGCAAGGATACCAGAACTTCAGCGGTGCACCCACAACGCAGTCGTTTGGACCAGCTCCCATCAATACGTTTGTGCAGCCCACGTACAACCCAAGCCAGTACGCGACATCTCCGCCACCGAACCAGACGTCGTTTGCGATGGGTGGTTATCGAGGTGCGGCGTCACCACCTCCCAACCAGACAACGTTTGGACACCAGGCGCATCAATCATTCGGCGGATACGGAGCATCGGCGGCACCTCAACAGACGCAGGGAGGATACGTGCCTCCAGGATTCGTGCCGCCACCTCCTCCCCCAGGTCCGCCTCCGTTGGGACCCCAGCAGACGTTCCATTATGGAAGCCAAGAGTTTCCAAACAGCGCGCATCCTACTAGCGCGGCGCCCCAGTCAGCAGCGCAACAGCAGCCTCATGATCCATGGGCGGGCTTGAACGCATGGAAGTAATGAATGAATGGATGATGGAAGCAAAGGGACATGAGGATTGGATCACTCGGCGGTTGCATGAGTACTCGGTCACTTGAGAGGCACTGAAAGTGGATGTTCAGGGGCTGACTGGGACAAGTATATATCGTTACCGGGGATACGGCCAAAGAGATGGATGGGAGGGAGGAGGGGAAAAGTTGTGGCGATTTAGCACTGCAGTGGGCGGCAGGAGTTGACTTTGAGCAATACATGTAGACAAATCGGAACCCACGTTTGCCCTACATGCTATGCAATGCCATGCAATATCGAGCCGTGCAGTGCAGTGCAGAGCAAAGCAGAGCATAGCATAACTAATAAGTAGCCTCGGTGGCTTTTGCAGTCGCCTTCGCGTGTCTTTATACCGAGAGGAGGTCGGGATGCGGTTCAAGACCCTTTTATGGAGTAGCTCGACGGCTGCACCCCGCACGTCATTGCCCCGACGGCCGAGCTGCGACCCCCAACGCTAAGCTCTAGCGGCGAGCCCACTGAAGGAACACCGCTAGAGGTGCTAATCCAGGTGGTTCTAGTGGCTGTTTTGGGGTCTTGGAGTGGGGCTCCTCCCCCGCAAGAGCGGGCCATCTCTTTCCGCCGTTTGTTGCTGCTTGCTCTCCCGAGTCGGTTCCGCTAGAGTCAAGGTCCGGGTCCGGAGGCAGCGCGGCTATCTTGTCCCTTTTTGGGTCTTCTTCTTCTTCTGCTGCTTCTGCTTCTCTTTCTTTCCTCTTCTTCTTTTTTGTTATCGTTACTGTGAGCTGTGTCGTGTGTTTGGATACCTCAGCAATTGAACAGCACCGGCCAACCCTTGGACCACCAGAGCCGAGCATTTCGTCATTCAACCTCGGGCCAAAGGCAGCACCTTTCTAGTCCTGCCACTGCCTTTTTTTTGTGCATCGCGACCAGACTCGTACCTCTCTACACACACAAAATCATTCTTCATCATGGTGTTAAAGGGCGCTGAAGTTGCCGAGCACAACAATGCCGACTCGTGCTGGGTCATTGTTCACGTTAGTAGCTGCGGTTGCGTGCTTGCGCTCGCTCGACTGATTTACTTACTGGGGCGATAGGGCAAAGCGTATGATGTGACAGAGTTTCTGCCAGGTACGGTCAACAAGGGGAAGACTCTGGGAGACGAGATGGACTAACAGAGCTATAGAACACCCTGGAGGTAAAAAGATTATCCTAAAATACGCTGTACGTCTTTTGCGCTTCAATCTTTACAGTACACTTCTCTAACATGCGCAGGGCAAAGATGCCACCGAAGAGTACGAGCCCATCCACCCTCCCGACACCCTCGACAAGTACCTCGACGCCTCCAAGCACCTCGGCCCCGTCGACATGGGCACCGTCCAGCAGGAGGAAAAGGAGGAGGACCCCGACGAGGCCGCGCGCCTAGAGCGCGTCGAGCAGAAACCGCTGCTGTCGCAGTGCTACAACCTGCACGACTTTGAGGCCGTGGCGAGGAGGGTCATGAAGAAGACGGCTTGGGGATACTACTCGAGTGCCGCCGATGACGAGATTGTACGCCTTGTCTTGTTCTTACCTGCTCTCTGGAGTTGCTAACTTGTCTAGACTATGCGTGAGAACCACAGCGCCTTTCACCGCATCTGGTTCCGCCCCCAGATTCTCGTCGACGTGGAGAACGTCGACATCACCACCACCATGCTCGGTGACAAGACCGACATCCCCGTCTACGTGACCGCCACTGCCCTCGGCAAGCTGGGCCACCCCGAGGGCGAGGTGGTGCTGACCCGCTCATCGGGCAAGCACAACATCATCCAGATGATCCCGACTCTCGCCTCATGCTCGTTTGACGAGATCATCGACGCTGCCTCTGGCGATCAGGTGCAGTGGCTGCAGCTCTATGTTAACAAGGACCGCGATATTACGCGCAAGATTGTGCAGCATGCTGAGAAGCGTGGCTGCAAGGGCTTGTTCATCACGGTTGATGCGCCGCAGCTGGGACGTCGTGAAAAGGACATGCGCTCCAAGTTCACCGACCCGGGCTCGCACGTCCAGGAGGGTCAGGATACGGATAACAGCCAGGGTGCCGCCCGTGCTATCTCGACTTTTATCGACCCTGCCCTGAGCTGGAAGGACATCCCCTGGTTCCAGAGCATCACGTCCATGCCCATCGTCATCAAGGGCGTCCAGCGTGTTGAGGATGTGCTCAAGGCCGTCGAGTACGGCTGCCAGGGTGTTGTCCTGTCCAACCATGGCGGTCGTCAGCTCGAGTTTGCCCGTTCCGCCGTTGAGATCCTTGCCGAGACGATGCCCGTCCTGCGGGAGAGGGGCCTTGACTCTAAGATCGAGGTGTACATCGACGGTGGAGTGCGGCGCGGAACAGATATTCTCAAGGCGCTGTGCTTGGGCGCTCGCGGTGTCGGTATCGGCCGACCCTTCCTCTACGCCATGAGCGCCTACGGAGAGCCTGGTGTCGATCGCGCCATGCAGCTGCTCAAGGATGAGCTGGAGATGAACATGCGTCTCATCGGCTGCAACCGCATCGACGAGCTTCACCCCGGCCTCCTCGACACGCGGAGTCTGTTCCAGCACTCCTCCATCCCCTCCGATAACCTGTCGACGACAGTCTATGACCCCCTGGCCGTGCCAGCCCAGAGGCCCAAGGCCAAGCTGTAGAGAGTTCCCTTTTGACGAGCCATGTTTAACATTTCTTGGATACTGCTGCATGTGTGTTGGCATAGATGTATAAACTGTTAGAATACACGAGCGTCTTGATATAAATATTGATAAAAAAATCTCATTCGCTACCTATGCACCTTGGCCCCTTATTCCTTATAGGCCTCTCATAAACTCCTGCAACGACATGGGTTTCCTCACAGCATTATTCAACCCTTCGTGGTACGTTACCCACACCTTGCGCTCCTTTTCCGTCTTGCGCGCTCTCTGTTCCGTGCTCTCCTTGCCAGTCTCTACAACTGGCCTTGCCACAATGATGCGGCCAAAGAAGTCCCGCTTGACGGACGATGCGTCCTTGGCAGACTCCTCCTCGACAATCTTCTTGTGCCTCTCGCTGGCAGCCTTGGTCAGGCTCTCAAGCCGCCCTGAGGTGCTGCCAGCTTGGAACCGTGCCTGACGAGCAAGGGCCTCGCGCTCTGCATTCGTCCTGCGAAGTTCTTGGTCAAGAACCTGTCGCACGGCGTAGCGCGTAGGCGCCGCCGAGGGGAGGAGCAGTGAAGCAGCAGACTCGAATGTGGCGAGAGTGTCGAGATCCCTATAATCAGGGTTAGTGGTGATTCATATGTTGAAGGAGACATGACTTACGGTTCCATTCGGTAGACGTACTGCGCCCCCCGATTGACCAGCGATTCACTCTCGATCTTTCCCTTTTGCAGAGAAATTCCCACCTCGGCGAGTACCTCGGATGCACGCTTAACCATGGCACGCTCGCTCTCCTTGCGTACACTGGCCGTGGTCCCTTGACTTCCACCCACGACGACAGGCTTGACGTCAGGGGACACAAGACGCACCAGGTACGGGAGGAATTCAGCAGCCACATCCTCAGCGCTGCGGAACGATCGCATGAGCGTGGGGGTAAGTTGACTCTGCAGAGCCTGAAGCTGGGCTCGATTCTGTCTCTCAGCTTCGTTGGCTTGATAGTCAGCGCGAGGGCCCGAGAAGGGCATAGGAGGCGCGGTATCCTCCTCGGCTTCACCACCCCAGCGACGGTCGTAGCCCATATTGGGCAGATACCGCTTCGGCGAAGCGAATAGGTGATGGCATGCCAGTACAGGTTGGCTGAGATACTGCGAGAGTTCCCACTCCTGACTGGAGTACAGCCGTGACTGACAAGTATCGTGGAAGTGAAGCCACTCATACGCCTGGTTAGGCTTTGTCAGGTAGAGGTCATCGTTGAACTCGCGGTTGGGATACTCGGCAAACACCTCGGTCATGATGTGACTGATCTCGCCGCTCGTGTCAATCATCTGCCGTAGACGCTCCATAGCATACTTCTTCTGGTACTCGCCAAAGCCCAGTTCCGCTTTTGGCTGCTCGTGCTTTGTCTTGGATTCTGAAAAGTTCATCGCCTGCTTGGGAAAGCCGCCGCCTTCCTGGAACAGACGTGAAATGATGTCTTTGACACCACCACGACCAATCCCACGAGCGCCGCCAGCGCCGTTGGCAAGATCTTGGAGAACATTGCGTTCGATCCATTGTCGAGTAAGGCGGCCTGAGCCATCCAAGGGCGATGCTCGGAAACGCCCTGCGACCCATTCACCAACCACCATGACACCTCGAAGGTCACCCTCGACAGTGCTCTCAGCACCTCGTTTGGCATCAATGCCACTGGTCATGCCCCAGGCTGCCTCGCAAAGCTTCCGAGCGGCGTCCTTGTCACAAGGAATACCCTCCTTCTCAAAAACAGCTTTGAGACGACCGACAACTGAGTCGATGGTGGGCTTGCCGACATGGATGATTTCCGCTAGGCCCGATTGTCGGAGTGGTCGAAGTGCTGGGGCATAAACGTCATTGCAGATGAGAATCAGGGGACGCATGAGTCGAAAATCGTCACCCTTCTTCTTGCGCCCATGATGGTTCGACGTCGCAGCCCCTGAAGAGTTCTTCTGGTCCAGAAGGACAAGGTCTATAAGCGCCTTGACAAAGCCACCTTCCCCTGAGCCTCCTGAGCCTGACACGACACCGTCGACTTCGTCTACCACGACACACGCAGGCTTGGCCACCTTTTGGGGTCCATCGCCGTCTTTGCGGTTGCTAACCGTCTTGACACTCTCTGTGCCCAAACTTGTCCGAATCCGATTCTTCACGACATCACGACTTCGGTCGTCGCTGGCGTTGATCTCCATAACCTCGTAGCCAGCCTGTCTGGCGCACACATGTGCCAATGTCGTCTTTCCCAAACCGGGGGGTCCCGTAAGCATCAGAATCTTTCGGTGCGGCTTCTCTTCTTCGTCTTGTTGCTTCATTCCCGGCCGTCTTGCGATTGGTGGCCTCGACTTGGCCGCTCCTGGAAACACAATGGGATCCCATTTCTTCAACCACCGCAAAACCAGTCGATTGGTACCATCGTCGCCGCAAAGGTCCATAAAAGTCCGCGCTCGATATTTCTCCGTCCATAGTAGTGTTCGCTTAGGCCTCTTGCCGGTTGTTACTGGGGCCTCGATCGACTGTACCGGCACACTGGGCTCCTGCGGTCGTGTTTGTTTCTTCGCAGCGATTTCAGCGGAAGCTGCACTCATGAGATTGTGAATATCGATGCCGTAGTAGCTTCTCTTAGCTCGTCCTTCCTTTGTCTTTGACCGAGCTGCAACCATTGACTCGTATGTGGGTGCCGAGCTTGTCTTTCGCTCCTTGATCGTTGTCGTGTTGCCTTTACATGTCCTAACTGTGAATGATTTGGACGACAGTCGGCTGAAAATAGATGTGGAATAGAGATCTTGTTGAATTGGGAATACTGGCCGCCGGGCTTCCACGTCGATGATTTCTGGTGTTGGCTTAGGGTCGTTTCCGGGCTTTGCAGTCGTCGACTCGACTTCAGGGCTTGTCTGTGAAGGCTTCTCTTGGGGATCCTCAATCCTGGGACGCTTCGCTAGAGGTTGTGTATCCAAAGATTCCTCAACATCATCGTTCGAGTCGGAGTTGGAGTCATCGGCCAAAAATGGTCCAGTTCGGGCTTTGGGTTTAGGAGGGCCATGGTCGTGGGGTTTGGCGCGCTTCGGGGGAGGAGGAGAGCTTTTGGGGAAGGTGATGGGTGAAGAAGCAGACAACATTTTCAATATTATTCAGACACAAAAAGAAGGAGAGAATCAACAGTCAAAAATGAGAAACAACAATCTGCGGTTGTTGGTGTTGGTGGGCTTGGTCCATTTCTCAAGCAAGTCAAGATGGTCTCCGGGTTAGCGACGCGTCGTGTTTAATTGAGTCGCGTCTCCTGTCCGTGGCTGCCCCACTATCGAAAAAGGTACGTACCTCTGACCCTCGCACGTCCGATTATGTCAGCATTCAGCCCACCACCAACTTCACATCGGAGCGGCGGGATAATCCGTTGGCCCAGAATCGGCTCGAGACCAAAAATTTGGCTCCTCAAGCTCACCAAGACGAGCCCAGTTCCCAGCACCGTGGGCCTCAATTCGTCAAGATGCGCAAGCCGTGGAGATTCTACAGTCTCAACCGCCCAGTACGTTGGCCTCTTTTGCTCCATTGACAAGTTTCAGTCCGATTTCGCTTTGCGCCCGCTCTCAATTTCAACATCGGCTAACCGACCCACGCGATATAGAAACTGAGGCAATCATGGAACAAGTACAACCTGTATAATATCGCTCGTGCGGCTGGCCGAGAGCCTCTCGTCAAAGGCCGAGCGACCTTTTTCCAGCAAAAGTGGGCGGCCAAGTCGAAAACCCGAGGCTACCACGGCGAGCACATCCCCGAGAAGAAATGGGTGCGACTCTTTTCCCGACGTCTCCTCTCCTCCGTCGACCTCCCCCCGGAGTATCTCGCTGCCAATGATGGTTCCGAACAGGCGGCTGGTCGTGGTTCAGGCTTGACCACCTCCAAGGTGACGGCCGAGTCCTACTCCCGAGTCTCTCAAGGCAGCACCAAGGTCCGGAGTCTCTCCCATCCTGCTCAGCGGAAATCTGGCTATGGCGATGTCAACGAGATGCTGTCTCAGCACTTTGAGAACATGACACCATACATGCAAATGACTTTTGCGCCCCTGGAGCGAAGACTCGACACAGCTGTTTTCCGCGCCATGTTTGCCAGTAGTGTGCGACAGGCCCGCCAATTCATTATTCACGGAGCTGTCAAGGTCAATGGCAAGAAGGTGGGTTTCTGATGATGTTTGGAAAATCTGATACGAATTACTGACATTATGTGATAGATGGTTCACCCGTCTTATGCCTTGAACCCTGGCGATATGTTCCAAGTCCAGGTTGAGAAGGTTCTGTATGGAACTGGAGAGCAAAAGAAGCCCGATGAGTCGGTCAAGCAGAGCAGGGAATCCCTCAAGAATAAGGAGGAGAAGACCAAGGAGTGGGGTCTCAACAAGCGCTCTCGAATTCTGGAGCATCTGGCTGCCAAGGAGGGAGAGTCTGCCAAGCCCAGCGATGCGCAGCTCGCCGACGAATCGCTCGACGAGCAACGTGCTGAGATGCAGGTCCAATGGTGCCGTGTCAAGAACCTTCGAAGCACGGCTCGAGAGATTCTGAAGGGTGGCAGTGATCTCAAGAACCTATCCGCTAAGCAGAAGAAGGAGCTCCGTTTGTTCCGTGACACTGCTCAGCGTTTCCTCTCTCTGCCAGAGGATAGCAAGCTGAGCGCCAGGGACCTCCTCAACGAGATTCAATCTCAGATTGAGAAGCTGGGCTCTGTAGAGAGCTTCCGAAAGGCTGACCCCGCCCCCTCCGCAGAGGAGACCGAGGAGCAGAAGCTTCAACGAGAAGAGAAGGAAGAGAAGGAGCTGCAGTTCAAGACAAGGGTCTTGGAGGAGGGTATGGATGGTTTCAAGGACGACCGAGAGCGTGCCCGTGCTGCCCGCATTCTCGCCCGAGAAGACCTCACCCAGGACGAGGTCCGCCGCCTCGCCGCCATCATGAGGAGGGACGCCGAGAACCCCATCGACGATTCAAAGCCTTATGCCACCCCCTGGCGACCCCGCCCCTACATGTCGGCCTTTGCCTTCATCCCTCGCTACCTTGAGGTCAACCCCAACATCTGCGCCGCCGTCTACCTGCGCCACCCCGTGGCGAGGAAGGGCATGGCCGAGGTTCCCACGCCTTTCAGCTACCTGACCAGCCAGCTGGCTCACAACTGGTACCTGGGACGGGGCTGAAGAAAATGATAGCATATGGTTTATGAGTGAGGATTCTGGCTGCTGGGCGGATGGGGCCGCCCGTGTAATATACCATCTTTTGGAGTGTACGGTAGACAGCCGGATGTACCTTGTATGTATCACCACTGTTAAAAGCATGCAAAGTGTGGATGAAGTCTTGAAGTGTTGAAACTTGGAGCAACTGTTGAGCTGTGTATGCTACGAGTCCGAAATGCCACATGTCCAGGTCAGATGCTCCGATAATGGCCTATATGAAATGTCATAAGACAAATGACTTGACGGAATAGGGTGTTGGTCAATGACTCCAGATTTCATGGTGGCCTGACACAAAGTCCACACCAATACAACGAATGATCTCCCTTGGACGGCCTGGAACCAGCCCTATCGAAACCTCAATCAACAAAGAATTATGCTGCACGCCCAACTAATATTGTAATGATGGCTGAAGGCTACCCAAATTGTAATGGGTGGAAGGTATGTTGGCGATCTGTTACCTAACTTCCACGTGTGTAACGTGGTCAACAGGACCCCTAAGACGTTTTAAGAGTGGATTTCTAGCGCCACCATAACATGGAAATGCCGTCACTGGGGTTGGGTTAAAGGCAGGCGGTATACCTCGTTTGAGCATTTATGGTTGGCTTGAGGGAGGCCCGTGGGAAACCAATGTAGAGAAACAACACATCACCGATTTTGCCTTCGTTTACCGAACAATTCGGAGGATTTCACCAAGTTGTCTCATGCCAGGTAAAGAATGATCATGGTATATACTGCAAATTCTAGTCACCGAGATCGCAAACCTCGGCGACCTCGCCCTTGCATGGCTTGAGCTGGACGTATGAGGCTCTCTGTGAGTTTGCCCCTGTGGATCCTAGTGCATGATCCACATCTGGCAACTCTGGACGGAGGCTGAATCTTGTCGTTCCTGGACCTCTCAGAGGCTGTGAGATTCCAATATTTGACTGTTTCTTCTTAATATCTGGTAGCAAGGTTTGGGCTCACATGGTTTAATGCTCTCGTCGTTGATCTGTCGGTCCCTCAATGAATGACTCGACAACACCAGAGCCCCAGAGTGCGGGACCCGCAGGGTTGGTTCTCGATGCGCGCCATGGAGCGGCACGGATGGGGAAGCGTTCGGTACAGAAATCAAGCTCAGGAGGAGAAAAGAGGGCAGCAGCAAATGCCGAACTGATACACATTCCAGGCTTCTTGATACGTCCATGGCAGCCAATCTGGGGGCGTTGATGCGACCTTATCAAGAAGGGCTCTCTCTGTTATCAGGGATCCCGGGTCCCCCGTTGCGCTAGGAAGAGGAGCCACACCCTTGGCTGATCCGATCGATAAAGATATGAGCTGCATGGGCGTTTGTCCCACCGGGATGCTATCGCGGGGAGGGGCATCTGGGGGAACTGCTGTATCTGTACCCTCGTAGGCAGGGCTTTTGTGCCTGGTGTTTTGAGGACGGGAGTGCCGGCTTCATTCCCCAAGAAGCCGGATACCGAGCTACTCCGAGTTAGTAGAGTTCCAGTGAGAAGGAGTTGGATTTAGGTGGTGGCTCATGGCACAACCAGTTACATAACGCCTTGTGCTGTGAGTCGCCAGAGGGGTTCAGAAGGCGGGACCCATCCAGCAGTTTCCCTGTCACGGCGCAGGAAAAAAGCCCTCCTCCACGCTGGGCTAGGTACCTAAGGTCAGGTTCCTTCCTCGCAACGCAACGTCGTCCCAGTTGCGTCCCTCCTTCTTTTCGACTCTGGTTCTGGATTCTCGTCGAACGTCCAATTGCCATCAACCTCCACAGGCGCCGTTCTCGGCTTCTGTCAACTCCATCTTTCATCCTCCCAAAAAAGATTTCGTCCCCGCCCTAAACTCTTACTCGTCATCCTTTTCGCTCATCGCCTCTCACGCGTCACCTTGATACAATACTAAGAAGAACCCCTCGCCTCCCTCTCTCGGTACTCGCTTTGACTTGACAGCCTGACCCCTTCACTGCTCTGGGCCCAACCATGATTGATTACCAAGCACTAAACCGCGGGACGGATTAGTACCTACCTATCTACGCTCTGGTTCAAATAGCCTCATTGCCTTCATTCACATCAACCGACCGTCGGATCGCCGTCCAACCGCAACGGGTTTATATTCGCTTAGCTCCCTGATTAATTGCTGATCCCCGTTCGCCCCGTAACCCTGATTCCTAGTCCCCCACGGGTGCTCGTGTGGGCCTCTCCCGACAACCAGCGCATCTTGAGTGTCGCGTCATACCATCGTCCCGGAGCTGGCCTTTCTCATCCCCCATCTCCTCTGGCGCCTCTCTCACATAGCCTGCCCACATCTCATCCCTGGGAGCGCGCTTCATCACTGAAACCATGGAGGAGCCGCGTCTAAGCACGCCGCAGCAGCCCGGCCCATCGGCCCCCAACCCGGGCGCAACACGGAAGAAGTCACGCAGAGGTGCCGATCCTTCGGGCCAGAAGCGGCGATGCGTCAGCACAGCCTGTATCGCCTGTCGGAAACGCAAGTCCAAGTGTGACGGAGCTGTTCCTAGTTGCGCAGCTTGCTCCAGCGTTTACGGTACCGAGTGTGTCTATGATCCCAACTCGGATCATCGGCGCAAAGGCGTCTACCGTGAAAAGGTCGACAGCATGAAAGCTCGAAACTCGACTTTGCAGATTCTTATCGAAGCTATCCTGAACGCGGAGGAGGAAGAAGTTCCCGAAATTGTCCACAAGATCCGAACCTGCAATAGTCTCGATGCTGTTGCTGAGCAGATTCTCAAGCAGCAACAAACACCGGAGCCACAGGAGCAAGAAAATGAGGACAACGATGACTTGGATCACTCGAATGACAACTATACCACAGAGCCTGTGCAGGGTGAGAGGGATCTCGCTCGGAAGATGGGTGAGCTGAGACTTGAGAATGGCGCCGTTCGCTTCATTGGTGGCACATCTCATCTCATTTATCTGGGTGATCCGAATCATGAAGAATCCGATCCAAACCCGGAACAATTTGTATCTGGAGAGGACCCCATAACATCCTGGACTCGCGTCACTCAGGACACTCAACTCATCACTCACCTGATCAACATGTACTTCAACTGGCACTACCCCTACTTTACTACTCTCTCCAAGACCATGTTCTTCCGGGATTTCATGAGAGGCAAGGCTGGACTGGGGAGGGGTACTGCGTATTGCTCGTCGCTACTGGTCAACGCCATGCTTGCCCTTGGATGCCATTTCACGAGCGTTGCCGGAGCCTATGGAACACCGGGCGATAACCGGACAAAGGGCGATCACTTCTTTGCTGAGGCGAAGCGCTTGATTGTCGAAAACGACGAATATGAGAAACCACGGTTAGTTACCGTCCAGGCCCTAGCACTTATGTCGGTTCGGGAAGCTGGTTGCGCCCGTGAAGCAAAAGGTTGGGTATACAGCGGTATGAGTTTCCGTATGGCAGAAGACATTGGCCTGAACCTGGACGTTGGCCAGCTTGACAAGGAACGCATGAGCGACTACGAGATCGATGCCAGACGAATTACCTTCTGGGGTTGTTATTTGTTCGACAAGTGTTGGTCAAACTATCTTGGAAGACTCCCGCAGATCCCCAAGAGTTCTTTCAATGTCTCCAAGTTTGATGTCTTTCCTGACGAGGATGCTGAATCGTGGTCACCTTACACCGACAGCGGGTTTGATCAGTCATTCAAGCAACCGTCAAGAACCCGAGCCATCGCCCTTCAGATGTCGAAACTTTCCGAGATTAGCAGTGATCTTCTCGCATTCTTCTATCATCCGAGCACCATTGGCAAGTCCAGTGGCAAAGCCGTGGAGCTCAAGAAGCTGAGCGAGTTGCATCGCCGCTTGGAAGAATGGAGAAAGGAACTTCCAAAGGAGTTTGAGCCCAAGGACGGCCAATTACCAAATGTGCTCCTTATGCAGTGAGTAGAGCGTCCGTGACTTGGTGACACAACTGACCATATACAGCATGTTCTTCCATCTTCAATACATTCACCTTTTCCGACCATTTTTGAAATACTCACCGGCGGCCTCTCCCCTCCCGCCGCACGTTTCACCTCGGCGCATATGCACGGCAAATGCGGGCGCCATCTCAAAGCTTCTCCGGTTATATAAGAAACTCTGGAATCTGCGCCAGATCTGCAACATCGCCGTTTACATGGTGCATAGCGCGTGCACAATCCACTTGCTAAATCTCCCCGAGAAAACCGCCAGAAGAGATATCACACATGGAGTGAAGCATCTCGAAGAAATTGCCGAAGATTGGCTTTGTGCAAGACGAACTCTTACCATCCTGAGCGTTCTCGCTAGAAAGTGGAACTGTGAACTTCCTGAGGACGCTGCATTTGTGCTTCAACGAGCAGATGAGAAGTACGGAACTTACAGCACATCTGATGTTCCTTCACCTCAATCGAACATGGCTGCTTCGCCGCTTTCGGATGGTGGCCTGGGCCTCAAGACAGGAGGCGACTATAGCCCCTTGACTCAGTACTCTCGAACACAACTCGCCCGGCCCATGCAACAAATCCAGCAGCAGCAACCACAGCGATCTGTAACGGATCCCATGGCGACGAGTGCCCCACCCTCGAATGCTGGCTTGGCTCAGCAACAAGGGGTGTCGGCAAACGGATCCAACCTGGCTTTCTGTACCGATTCGATGGGTGGATGGGGACCTGTCCCTGTATCGACGTCGATGCCATCCTACCAACCAACGTTTGGATCTGTCAACCGCAGTAGCATACCGACTAGCAGCCCGGGTATGTCTTCTGGCAACCAGCCAACTTCAAATCGACCAATGAGGATGGACGGCCAAGAGTGGTTTTTGAATGACAGCGCGAGGTGGCACCAAAGCTTTGAAGCCTGGCAGATGGCCAACAGCGGGCAGGACAACTCGGTGTTTCTGTTTGGCGATTCTACCAACCAAGATACGCCTGCCAGCAACCCAGAGAGCAATGCTAGCATGCAGAACGAGGTCAACGACCAGATGGCAGCATTTGATGGGCTAGGGGCGACACTATCAGGAGGCGGGTGGCTCCCTGGTCTGGACTAACGGATGGGACATTCTTTGTCCTCTTGTTGCAAGTAATGACAAATGAATCGGCCGCCTCAATTTAATACGGAATTTCCTGGAGGTTAGAGGGTTGGGCTCTGCTATCAAAGGCATCAACTTCAAATTGGAATATTCGAGTTGGAATACCCATGCTAGCCGAATCGATAGATTTTATGTATATTAGACAATCAATAATGGCTTTTTTGGATGAGTATCACGGTGTCGTGTGGTCGGCCCCTGAAAAGTAGTATAACCGAGGCATTTAGAGGGCGTCATTCACATCATGGTGTCTGATATAGAGTGCTATGTTGCTAGCTCTCTTTCTCGGATATGATATCTGTATGATATTACTGAAAGGTAATAGTCTCTCCTGCAAAATACCTGCAATCTTGGAGACTCAACGCGAGCGTGTCATGGCACTTTAAAGCTGGCGGACCGACCATGCAGGTGGCTCTCCATTGGGCATGATACGCAGCACACATGTAGGCTCGTAATCGGACACGAAGCATTTGTAACTAGCTACACGGAGCTTTGTCAGAATGGTGGAGGTTGCTCTTGGGCAAGCAAGCACGTGGTAACTGGGAACAGGGCACGAGCAACCACATCATGACAGTTGGCTGAGAAAGCATCAGGACTCGAGTCTTGGGCTGTCGCAGGGGCTGTGCGGCACACACACACGACAAAGGTCACGGCCAGGAGGTTGAACGATTGCCATGAGAAAAGACATGGGCTTCGCGACAGTCGCGCCGTTGAACTAGGGTTGGCGGGATTTGGTTGGAGAGGTTGCAAGGATGCACGAGAGGCGCATTGAGAGGAGTGTGGGGAAATCGGGCCGGCGTCCGTGGATTGACTGATGGTGTCGGCGCCACAAGCAGGACATTCCGGCGGTGGGCGCGTCATCCGTCAGAACATGAGCTTTGGGGGTTTTGTGATGGATGACTGGACTGTCCGAGGCGCTGAAGCTCGCATCCTAGCCAGACTCTGGCCATCCCATCCCTTCCCAGCAGCCTCTGCAGAGGGTGTCATGTCGCTACCCTGTGTGCCGCGCCGGCATCCATCCGCCAGTATCCGTCAATTCCGCAGGTCGAGTTGCGAGTGCGGGGGGAATTGCATGTCCAGACCTGGCCAGGCCATACAGGGCCATATGCGCAATGCTATTGGCGCGCGAGTGCGGCGTCGACCATGCCAACAACAGCAGGTTACACAAGGGGCGAGCTTCTTTCGGTGTATTGTTCGGAAAAGTCATTAGTGAGAGGTGGTCGAGATGGAAAAGAGGAAGAGTTTGCGTTGGTGTCGGGCAGGGAAGATGAATGAAGAAGGAAGTGATGATCTGAGCGACCTGCTGGTAAGCGCCTTCCAACAGTGGGATTGAGGGGATGGGGTTGGATTGGATCTAAGAGTTTGGGGGAAGGAGCCCCCAATTGGCATCGCGTCCCGTCAAGGAAGGCGCGTACTGTACCAAGTCTGGGGTTTCTTCCGTCGCGTCTCACTTGAAGCTTGGACACACACACTTACCGGCTTCCCCTCGATGAATCTTTTCTTTTCCCAGCCTCGATGGAAACTAAATTGACTACGGAAGATCCCCCATCGTGAAAATCCGGGGATGGATAGCGACGGACAATCTTAGGGCCTCCCACACCCTCTTCTCACCCATGCACCACTCGCGCGGATATGGAGATGGATGGCTCCGCACAATGTTCTGTTCAGGGCTGCCACGCCCAGAGTCGAAACGGGTCTGCGATGGAACCAGAGCGGCGACGATCCTTAGTTCTTCTATCGGGCCTTGTCAGGCAAGCGATGCGATGCGATGAAACCCAGCGAGAAATCAATGTCAGATCCTCCCCGCTCAGCCGTTTAAGCTTTCGCTCCTTTTGGGTGCGAACGAACAAGCTGGAAATTGGTTCCAGCGTCGGGGCTCGGTTAAGATGGAGCCGAACGTCAGGTCGGCGGCGACGCGCTAGACGCCACCAAGTCCAGAGACCCTGACCCTGAGAGGAACGCTTTGGTTCGTTCATGCGAGTCGACTAAACAATCTTCGCTGCTGAAGAACAGACACAAGCGTGGAATACAGCAGCTCCTTGCCTGGACCGGACGCAACTGACGCCATGAGGTTGTGGAAACCAACTCTCGTGTCCCCACCCCGTCTAGTCGTTGAATGGTTCTAGACGAAGAGATCCCTGAGATGGATGCCACCACATGGTTCTCTCGACGGCTATCGTCACGGCTTCTCCAGCTTCAATTCGTCTGACAACCCAACTCCTGACATCCGCGGTTCGCC
This sequence comes from Fusarium keratoplasticum, assembly GCF_025433545.1. Taxonomy (NCBI): domain Eukaryota; kingdom Fungi; phylum Ascomycota; class Sordariomycetes; order Hypocreales; family Nectriaceae; genus Fusarium; species Fusarium keratoplasticum. The sequence continues at coordinate 1,538,677 of NC_070538.1, read as the reverse complement.
TTGGCCCGCATAAAGGAGAAGATTCCTCGAACGAGATCCCAGTCCAAGTGTCATTCTCTTCGGAACAAGAACCGACAACGCCCTCGAGGTGTGAGTAGTACCCATGCTCAAAATCCTCCACCTCTGACCATACTCCACATCTGCCCATCAACCCACCCTCGGCGGGACCTCGCTCCCAGGCTTGCGAGCTAGGTCCTCACTACTCCGTACGGAGTAATAAGCGACCCATTTGGCATTCGGCAGCTGCCTGGTCACTCTGGGTTAGCAAATGCACTCCTCCCCGTCCCCTACAGGCCTAGTCCTGGCCACGCCCGACATTTCGGTCACGAGCCGCCGTTGGGGTTTCTCCAGAAAAAAAGACGCCCATCTCTCCTCCCTCCTCCTGCCACCGACTAATTCCAAGGAACCATTGACATTGACAGTTGAGACAGAGTCATCCAGACTGTCTTCTCGCCTCTCCATCCAGCTGGTTCCATCGAAATCGCCATATCGACCTTGAGAGACTCGGCCCTCAGGAGCCCCTCGGAGATCCACCACCACCGTCTTCTGATCCGACCTGGCCTGGCCTGACATTCTATCAACACAAGTATCAAACTGGACAACTCAGCTATAGGACCCTCCCCACGGCTCCCAGCCATAACCCAGGTTCACCACTTGAGCTACAGCAAACGACGAGGGTCATCATTGCCTGAAACGCTGTTGGGTGCACCGCAGGTTGGAATTGAAAGCGCACTCAGCAAGTTACGCGAAAGCCCAAACTATCTGGTTACGGTCAGCTTCTCCAGTGCCTGCTAGGGCAGCTGGAACCCTTTTGCCGGTCAGGGTAAGTTTATCTATTTCTCTTTCTCTTTAGTCGCGTCGCGTATCAGTCGTTCCTCCACCCCGCGTACCCTCTTCATCAACTCGCCTCTTTCAAGGAGACTATGATCGCCTCCACGTACAACGACACTACCGCCGTCTCTATGCCAAGGGACTGTCAGATGTCTTGTCAATCACTCTATGGTCCCCGCTTGCCGAGGTCTACCCCGGCCATCAACATGGTTGATCTTGTACTATTCTGATACCTCGACTCTTCCCATGCCACCGTCATCAGACTCAAGCCCCTGTCTGCTTCATCATTTCCCCGCAGAGCTTTGGGATCTGCTTACAGAGGCAAACTGACCATGTTTATCAAAGAATCTGCTCCTGCCATCGGTAGGGGAGGGGGATAACTTATTCCACCCTTGATCCAAGCCACCAAGACCTTGGTCCAACCGCAGAGAAAGCTTCATCCCCCATCTTGCAGAAGACGTGATAACACGCGCGTGGCAAGATGTTGTCCAACCCTCTTCAACGTTTTTCTCCCTACCAGAACATTGCCTCTTCAAACATCTCACCAGATGGCAATGTTCAACAGACTCAGATCCAAGGCAATGGGTTAGAGACACTCGGGCAGAACCACCAGTATCCAATTCAACCACTTTCACAGCCAGTATCCATCCAGAACCCTCATCTGGCGAGAGCAGGCCCTCAGACGAAGAATCGACAACACCCTTACGGAACTACTGCTCGTGGATCTGGGGCGTCAGGCATTCGTAGGAGGATTAGCCGAGCTTGTGATCAATGCAACCAGCTTCGGACAAAATGCGATGGCCAGCACCCCTGCGCACACTGCATTGGTAGGTCCTGAAGTCGAATGTTAGGAAGCGTTTCTGACTTCAGTAGAGTTCGGCCTGGGGTGCGAATACATTCGTGAGAGGAAGAAGAGAGGAAAGGCCTCCCGAAAAGAATTGGCCCAGCAAGCTGCTGCTCAGGCTGCGGCGGCTGGAAAAGGCCAAAACCCAGAGGAAATTGCGGGCGAGAACAACCAATCCTCCAACAAAGGACTCGAGACTTCCAACATCCCCCACTCTGGCGAACGACAACCGAGTACAAGCAGCAAATCGAGCAAGGACCAAAGCGACGATGTTATGCGACACACCCAGGGCCTGGAAGGTCTTGAGAACCTCGGTGGCATGAATGAACAACCTCAGCTTGGACGCCCTCCGGCCATGGACGGCGAGCAAATGGAGAACCACGGAGGCCTAGATCTAAATGGATTTGGGAATATGGCGCACAATTACGATACCCAAGGTCTGGAGCTCAATGGCCAACCGTATGGCCCTGGTGGCCGAAACAGTATGTCGGGTTATTCTGAGTTTCCATATTCGATGCAAGCCCAGAGCCCACCGAACTTTGGCAACAACACGACCTTTCGAATGGGAAATAGCCCACTCGGTTACTCGATGGGTAAAGGAGCATCCCCTGGCTGGGGAATCTCGATGGCTTCGCCACCAAACCAATACCAATCCCAGGTCCCCCAAGCGAGCTTTGGCAACTCGAAACTGCGATATCCCGTTCTCGAACCTTTGATCCCTCACCTCAACAACATTCTACCAATCTCTCTTGCCTGCGATCTCGTCGATCTTTATTTCGCGTCTTCGTCATCAGCTCAGATGCATCCGATGTCACCCTATGTTTTAGGATTTGTCCTTCGAAAGAAATACTTCCTCCATCCCACAAAACCGAGACATTGCCAGCCGGCCCTTCTGGCGAGCATGCTGTGGGTTGCAGCGCAAACGAGCGATGCCCCTTTCCTGGCCAGCACACCTTCAGCTCGTGCTAAAACGTGCCAGAAGCTCCTCGAGCTAACAGTTTATCTTCTTCGGCCACTTATTCATACAACTTCAGGAGATGCTCCAAGCCCGGTGGCTGACGGAGTTGCGCTTGGTGGATTGGGTGTAGCCATGCCTGGGTCCATTAGCCTGGATGCTCTGACGGGCGAGTCAGGGCCATTCGGTGCCGCGGGAAGCCTGGACGATGTGATCACCTACATTCACTTAGCAGTTGTTGTCTCGGCAAGTGAGTACAAGGGCGCTAGTATGAGATGGTGGACTGCTGCTTGGGGCCTCGCGCGAGAGCTGAAGCTGGGACGCGAGTTGCCGGTTGGCCCATCGCCCACAAGCCAAGAAACGAGTGCCATGGACACTGAGACTGGGGACGATCAGGATGGCAACAGTGGCGGATACGTGACAGAGGAGGAACGTGAGGAGCGGCGCCGGATATGGTGGCTCCTCTATATTGTCGACAGGCACTTGGCGCTGTGCTACAATCGCCCCTTGTTCCTCCTGGATATCGAATGTCAGGGTCTGCTGCAACCCATGGATGACAAGGCATGGCAGAATGGGGATTTTAGCAGCCTTTCCAGCTCCAATACGGATCCAAGTCTACTCAACACTGGGCCCGAAGGATACGTCTCGGATTCGTCGCAAATATGCGGGCCCCAGTATGAGTGTCGAGGTCATAGTATCTTTGGATACTTTCTCCCCCTGATGACAATTCTGGGCGAAGTCGTGGATCTGCACCACGCAAAGAACCATCCACGATTTGGCATGGCTTTCCGCCCAGGGCACGAATGGGATGCCCAGACGGCAGAAATTACTCGGCATTTGGAGATATATGAGCAAAGCTTGCAGGCTTTTGAGCTGAAGCATTTGCCACGCTCCGGAGACGACAAGGTTGATGGGCAACACGGCGAGAATAACGAGCTCTCTGGAGTTCCTGAAACCACCACGCCGTCAGTTCACTCGGTGCATTCCAGTGGATCAGGTCGACTCACAGAGGGCAACATTCAGACCCGGATTGTCATGGCATACGGTACACACGTGATGCATGTGTTGCACATTCTCTTGGCTGGGAAGTGGGATCCGATCAACTTGCTTGATGACGACGACCTCTGGATTTCGTCACAAGGGTTCATCACGGCAACGAGCCATGCGGTAGCGGCGGCCGAAGCCATCAACCAGATCCTCGAGTTCGACCCCGGACTGGAGTTTATGCCCTTCTTCTTCGGTATTTATCTCCTTCAGGGATCGTTCTTGTTGCTTCTTATTGCGGATAAGCTGCAGTCAGAAGCATCGCCCAGCGTTGCTAAGGCGTGCGAGACCATCGTGCGGGCTCACGAGGCATGTGTTGTGACCCTGAGCACAGAGTATCAGGTGAGTAATGTGGACACGACTGTATCGGGAAGGGAAACTAACAAATCTGCAGCGAAAATTCAGCAAAGTGATGCGTAGTGCGCTCGCCCAGGTCAGGGGTCGTGTACCTGAAGATCTAGGAGAGCAACAACAACGGAGAAGGGAGCTTCTGGCATTATATCGGTGGACGAAGGACGGAACAGGCTTGGCCTTGTGAGCAGGGCTCTGGTCGAGTAATGTACCTGGCGTATCGGGATGTTTGGATTGGAATAGGGTTGACGGCCTTAATGGTTGTAGTGAAGGGTCGGAACGGTGGGCGGCATGGCTGTTTTTGAAAAGATACCAGGAAAGCGAAGAGCAACTTTGTGGTGAAAAAACAAAGAGGCCGGCGCAGGAACTTGGTTGTTTATTGATGGGATTTACTTGGGGATGTCTTGGTGAGCGAGGCTTGATGGGATTGGATTCTTGGGCGTTGTTTAAGGTCGGAGGGTTATTTGAGTCGACAAATCAGCGAAGCGGTCGCGGGTATTGGTTTTCTGGAAACAATTCAGGGTGGCTAGCGGACTGCTTGAAAGAACGGCAGAGTTGAATGTATTGTGTTGTCTTGTTCCACGTCGACTGAACAAGGGGTCATTGTGTGAGTGGTAGGATGACGACATGTTCTCGCACTCTTGTTCGAGGGCGAAATACTCTTCTTATTGATGATCCCAAGTCTTCGTTGCTGATGCTTCTCAGAGTCAGTCGGGGGTAGGTGAATATGAGCCTCGTTGCTGGTGGTGGCAACGTCTGCCTTGATGCTGTATATTCACGTCAGGGAGTCACCGTCAAGATGCACTGTTGCCCTCAAACAAGGCGATGGGCATGATTCGCGGCGTTCGAAACCAAAGCAGAGCCGCACGAATGGCACCTAGATGAAGGAGTCCGCACCCTCAGGCTACACAATGATAAATCCTACCCCCGCGAGTCCCTTTCCACCCCCGGAGAGACCATGTAGCTTGGTTAGTGGATGGCTAGGACACAATTATCTAGAGTTACTGCGGTGTACGATGCAGGACTCCATTCGCGCTGATCTGTGAGTTGATGCTCGCATCAACCGATGAAGAATGACAACTTGAATCACGGATAGTGACGCGACGAACAAAGGAGGCCACCTCGATGATATCGAATACCCGACCTGATGACGACGAAGTCTAGAAGTTAGCAAAGAATACATGAAGAGAACGATACTTAACAGGGCGTGGAGAGTTTGTGACGAGCGAGCTTGGGGTTGGCGGTGATGTTTTTCGCAAGTGGTCGCGTGACGACTGACGAACTGTCAGCCAGAGGGAAATGTCAACAGCATCACGTTTTCGTGTGACTTGCGAAAGGGAAAAACAAAAGGCCCTGCCTGCATCAGTCAAGCCTCGAGAGAAACAGGTTGCGTATGAGTGTCGGAGAGTCATACCTATGTCCCTTGTGCACCCCTAGCGACCGCCTTCGCTTGACAGCCTATTGGTCATTCAACTCGGGGGACGTACCTTGATAGTTGATGACGAAGGGAGTCAAGGACGAGGAAGTGTAGATTTAGACGCCCATGAACTGCAGTAGGGAGGAGATGCAGTTTGGGGTCATGTGCGAGAAACCTGATCAGGGCGTTTAGTGATTCACCTGCAATGCAGATAGGGGGAGGCTCCCCGTCTGGCAGTGTAGACCGGCTGCCAGTCTAGGGGTTTGTTTACTGGAGGCGGGCTACCTATTGTCGTTGGGATTTTTGAGCATTCACCTCGCGAGTGGGGATGCGCGGCACCATTGTTAGCTATTGTTATTTCTTGGGCTGCACTGCACGAGCTTGGCCTCACTTCTTCTTCTCCTCTGCATCATCCTCCACCCTCCACTCTCTCTCTCCTCCAAACATCACCACCACTCGCACACTTTTTCTTCTACAAACCTTCATCTTGGAACTTGTTCGTTTCTATCTGAAAAGGTATCTTGATTCCTATACACGCTGCTGCATCTATCCATCACAGGCACGTATTTATTTTCTCTTCCTTCGCGGTCGCTGGGCGGCATCGTCACCACAGCGATTCGACATTCACCATCCTGATTCCTAACTTCATTTCCTTTCTGCCACTCCCCATACACTTCTACAATCTTCCCGTCGTCTAGTGCTCTCTTCTAGCTATCGTGGTCATCTCTTTCATTCACTCTTGTCACATCTTTGCACTTCCGCTACCATGAACTCGCTGCCCAAGGGCAAGCGGTCCTACGACCAGAGCAATGCCGGTCAGCAGCATAAGTACCAGTGGGTGAACTACAAACGAGCGGACGATGCTGAAGGAAGCGTTGCGACGCCTCCCAACAAGAAACGTTACGTTCCCAAGCCTACTACGACTGCGCAGCTCAACCTCGCTCTTCCCGGCAGCTTCAACTTCAACGCTCAGGGTCCTGTCAACTCTGGTATCCCGATGTTGGGCGACAACCCTACTATCGATCCTCGTCTTACGCAGTGCGAGTCAGGTCCTTCGGGTCAGCAGATGGGTGAAGCCCTCACTCTTAACCCTCGCCTCACGCAATGTGAGCCAGTTCACTCCGGTGACAACATCGCTGTTGACACCCAGTTCTCGCAATTTGAGCCGATTCTCTCTGGTCTGACTACCAGTGGTAACGTCACTCCTGATGCTCGTCCAAAGAAGCGCCAGCCCGATTGGTCTGGTCGAAAGATCGCTGGCTACCCCTTCGAGAAGGCCGGCTTGACCATCCCAGACGTGGGCTCCGAGGCAGACTATGACAAGATCATCACCTCTATCGACTTTGAGCTTGCTCACCAGGAGGCCAATCCTCCCGTTCTCCCTCCATCTGAGCTAAAGGAGATGGCGGCCAAGCCTCTGCCTGAGGCCCCCTACGAGATCCCTGAGGACAACCCTCGGCTGGCCGAGATTCTTCGAGCCAAGAACAAGCAGATTTTGGAAAAGGGAAAGATGCTTGACAAGGAGCGAAACAATCTTGCGGCCAAGGCGACGCGAGACCGTCGTAACGAGGTCATCTTTCAAAGCCGAGTCCTCTTGAACGACCGTGAGGCGGAGCTCAACTGGTGGAAGCTCCGCGCCATCACTCTTGGGGCTGAACCCAACGAGTTCAAGGACCTGCCTTATGAATTGAAGAAGGCCATCTTGTCTGTTGTCGAACAGCGAGTAAGCGAGGGAGACGCAAAGAGGTCTGAGGACTCTGCGAAGAGCAAGTCGCAGAGGCAGTCCACCCGCACTGCCAAGAGCAACGTAAGTTGAACATATTCCACCTTCAAGTATCTCATGCTAAGTATAAATCACAGAAGCATGTCCAAAAGGACAAGGAGGCCAAGGCCAAGGAGGTCGCCCGGCTCAGGGCCGAGCTGGAAGCAAATGACGCCGCGGCTCTTCAGGCCGCTCAGAACGCCATGGCTCAGCAGCCAGTCATGGAGCCCTTCCAACACCAGTTCAACCAGCAGCCTGGACAAGTTGCTGTAGCCGCCTAGAATGCGTCTGCTGAGGAGATGTCCTCGATGGCTGATGACTGGAGCAACACCTTTACTAACAACCCCATTTGAACACGATCCTTTTGGCAATGGAGACGAAGAGTTGCTCTGTCTTTTTCTGGTTGATCATTGAACAAGCACAGAGAATGGAGATTTTCCTTGTCTGCTGGTGCTTGGCTTCGTCCTTTCTGGTTCACTCATGCATCGCGGCGCAGTTTTCACCACCTATACTAGACCACCATGGGCAAGACAACAGGAGCAACACACCGTCAGGCCAAAGGATTTATAGAATGAGTGGGATTTTGGTGGCTTAGTTCACCAGTTTCTTTTTCGCTAGAGGCGGTACTATCACGATCGACGTCTTTGCTTCTCTGGGCTTTGTTTCTTCTTCTTCTTTCGTCTTTCTGGTCATTTTCCCCGTCTCTCAGGTTCCTTTTTTTTTTTTCGTTTCTATCAGGGCAGATAGCAGAGGCGTACGGGGAAATCGCTTTGTATAAACTCATGTAAGATATCTAGAATCAAGGCCTCTACAGGCAAATCAAACACGTTGAAAAGCAGAACCGTCCTTCACCATTACACTCCATCACCAACCAAGCCCTGCCAAAGCCATCACAGGGGTCATAGACCCAGGGTATCATAGTATTTCCTTTCGCCTTTACCTCCTTTGTGTAGTCAATTGATATTTCTCGGAGCAGCTTGGCCTATTCAACTAAGCATACTGGGGCTGGGAAACGCCCTCTTGCTTGGGAGGGCCCATCTCGGGGTCGGTTGGGGCCCTGGGGGAGAAGGAAGAGTCTTGGGGAGAGTCCATGCAGGCCTTGACGAAGAAGACGGTGATGACGATGATGACGACCCTTTTGACAGTCAGTTTCCTTTCATGAGGAAAGACACAAAGAAACTCACCAAGTGAAAGCGCCCAGAACAGAGCCGGCAAGCATAGAAGCACCCCAAGCCTGCAGCTCGGCATACAGACCAAAGCCAGCAGCGTTGTAGATGGAGTAGTAACTTGAAGTCCAAGAAGCAGCCCAAGCCCAGGCAGACAGCCAAAAGATGGCGTCAAGAATGAGGGCGCCGACAAAGAGGAGGCGGAGGTACATGTGAGGCGCAAAGAACTCTGCAGCCAGCATGCCTCCGAGGATGAGGAATGTAAAGATGGACTAATAAGAATGTTAGAGATCTATCAGAGAGAGTGTGTGTGAGACTTGCGTCAAAGATGAGGAAGCCGGCTGGGTTGGAGCCGACGTAGTACTGGCTCCAACCGCCGAGGAGGGAGAGATGGTAGGCGGCTGCGATGAGGACGCCGAGGGAGAGAACGAGGGCTACGATGCGGAGGATGGTGAGCCAGAAGGGCATCTTGGGGACGCCGGTGACCGTGAGGCCGTGGGTAGAGGTAGTAGTGGCCGACATGGCGATATGTTGGTTGGTGGTTTACTTGGAAGAGACAAAGATGGTGTTCTGGATTGCTACTCTCTACTACTCCATGGGGAAGGGGGGACTCCCCCTCTTCTTATGCTCCCACTGACGATGCAACAATAGACGCCCAAGGACCGTTGCAGCACGGCGCCAAGAGCGCAGGGCTGAAGGGAAACTGTCTCTGCCGTGGGCAGGGATCCGCACTTGACAGGGGCCGTCATTGGAGTCTTGCAAGCCATGCCAAGGTTCTGAAGCATCATGAGTCCCAGTCTATTCAGTTTATCGCCTAGTAGACGCATTCAGCTGAAAGATGAACAAGTTGGAAAAATCTGCCTTGCGAAGATATGTGTCTTGTGGTTTATTTAGCTTAGAGCTGAAGAAGCTCCAAGCTTCCAAGTTTGATATTAGACTTGTATCTAAGCCACTGCCAAAAAAAGCCTTTTTTTTTTATCTTTGTGCTTCAATGATGGATCAACGCCCTTGGCGGCGGCTGCAGCACCAGTCAAACGTCAGACGGCAACATGTTTGGCCGGGTCTTGCATGAGAGAGAGATGATCCCCGTTGGGTTGAAACATCCCACGGCAGATATGCAGGGGTCGAAGCGGTTTTTTGTTCCTTTTCTTCGTGGCGCACCCTCTACAAAACGAAAAACTGCTCTTGGAATGCGAGATTAAGTGAAACGCGGTGGACATTTGTAGGGCTTAAGCCACGGGCAGATACGACTTTCACTCCCTCTATCAGCTGGAGGCCGCCCGTCTTGAGGCCACCCTTCCCTTTCTCTTGGCAGATATGCCGAAATAGCCTCTTGTTCCTTGGCTATGAGAGAAGAAGTTCACCGCTCGTGAACAAGTCTCCCCCTCACCCACACCTTCCTCACATTCCGATCATCCCCGTTAAACAGCCACTTGGCCATCCTCTCCTCCCACGTCTCCCACCCAAACACGTCGACGTTGCCGTCTTGTCCCATGCCGTCCTCGTCCACCTGTCCCAGACCGATCAGCTGCGCGTCCCACTCCATGCCCTCCTCGAACCCGCCCACGCGGTCCCCCAGGCCCACAACCTCGGCGCCGCCCCGCGTCCCCAGGTACAGCACCTCCTCCGCCGTCAGCTTGCTCCGCTCCCGCTCCGCTCCGGCTGCCACGCCCATAGCTACGTGACGGCTTACCAGAGCCGCCTGCCGTGCCGCCTCGAGCACCGAGGGGCTGTAACCTCCGCTCATGTCGGTGCCGAGGCCGACCGTGATGCCCCGATCCCACATCCACCGCACTCTCGCCGCTCCGCTCGTGAGGGAGCTGTTGCTGCATGGGCAGTGAGACACCTTGCTCCCCCGCCTGGCCACGAGGGCCGCCTCCTCCTCGCTCAGATGCACCGCATGCGCCAGGATCGTTCTCCGCGTCAAAAGGCCATGATTATCGTAAACCTCTGCGTAAGAGCCAGACTCGGGAAACTGCTTTGCCACGAGCGCAATCTCTCCTTCGTTCTCTGATATGTGCGTCTGCACTGGCAGGTCCATCTCCCTCTGAATATCTGCCAAACCCCTCATGGCCTCGCTGGAACACGAGGGCGCGAAGCGGGGTGTCAGGATGGGGCAGATGAGCTTGAAATCTGGGTCAATGTCTCGGACATGCTGGATCGTCTCCCGCGTCCTCTCCAATGACTCCTGAGCTGTCTCATCGCGGTAGTAAGAAGGGCAGGTGGTCGGGTTGTCCATGCAGACACGCCCTACAAAGGCGCGCTGTCCAATGTCGAGACAGATATCGGCAAGGAGGTTCGTGGCGGCCACATCGATGGTCGCATAGTAGGCCGCTGTCGTTGTTCCATGGGACAGCGTCCGTCTCACGCATGCGGCATACACCCTGCGCGCCTTGTCCAGATCCTTGAGGCTCGACTCCATGGGAAAGGTGTACTTTTCAAGCCACTCCATGAGCGTCGTCTTGCCAAAGATGCCCACGTTGGGATACTGGGGCGCATGAACGTGAGAGTCTAGAGCTATCGTCAGCAAGCGCATTCCCACAGTCCGTTACGCAAAACTCACCGATGAAGCCGGGGAAAAAGAACTGTCCCGGCTGTGCCACATAAATGTCCACCTCGCTCGCAGCCCATCCAAGCGTCTGGAGCGTCTTCTCCAGCTTGCTCACACTGCCAGGCTCCTTATCAACCCTGGCGATCCTGCCCTCGCCGTCGACGCAGATGAGGGCATTGTGCAGATAGTTGAGTTCCTGTGGGCTCTTGCTGGAGATGAAGGTGCCGGCAAAGACCTGCTTCCTCAAGCCCGTCATCTCGGGGCTGGTGCTGCTGCTGCTGCTGCTGTTGGTTGAGTTTGTTGTATGCGCTTCCTCGGTTCAAGTTGTGACGCTTTGCCTGATTGATTCACGTGCCAAGAGCGAAAGTGAGGGCGATGATGATGATGTAATGCCGAGACCGGACTTTATCAATTGCGAAGAAGAGAAGAAAGAGCAGGAATTCCAGCTCAACTTGAGTCCTCTGTAGTTATTATAGACAAACTCATCCCCCTATCTCCCTCTCTGTCCACCAAACGCCTACACTACATGTAAACGAGTTAGCGGCCAACCATGTCAACTCGTGTACCTCGGAGCTCGGAGTAGGCCTAACTCCCCCTCTGATAGGCCACCTCCACCTTGTTTGCTATCTCCCCGTTCACCGGCCGTCGCCGGCAGCCGACCCACGGGCCTGCCACCAACCGGTGCCTCATCTCAAGCAAACGCCTTCGCCCCCGTCACTTGGTCACCCGGCACTGGCACCTCCGCTTGGTGAGAAATTACACAACATTCAACATAATAGAGTCTAACTGCGCAGTAAAAGCAAACGCCTCTCTAAGTAATACGATACATCGTGATATAGTTCCTTCGTGTAGTAGTAAACCGGTCCCGTCCATCGGGAACCTGTAAAACCTTCTTCATAATCGTCCATGACTGTCCTCTTCAGTCGTCTATCCTCTATTCATCCATCCATTTAAGCAGCAGCGCCGGGGCCCTCGTAGTCACCGCCTGAGCTGCTGTCGCTACCATCAACACCGTTGGTGGCCGCCTCATCCTGAATGTACTTGTCCCAGTTGGCCAGGACAGCACCAATCTTGGGAGAGTTGGTCAGCTTGTACACATCCTCAAAGTACTCCTTGGTCAGCGCAAACGGCTTGGCCGTCACGTTGGGAATGTACTTTCCGACCAGCTTGGAGGGATCAATCGATGTCTTGTTGATCTTCTTGAGCAGGAAGGATCGGAAGGGCTTGACGCCCGATCGGAGGAAGGTAGAGTGGAAAGGCACGTCGATACCGCGGAGAGGGATCGTGGCGAATCCACGCTCAAGCTCCAGAGGACGAGGCTTGGCCAGAGTCTTCTCGGCAGAGCCGCGAATGATCTCGCGGAGGTGACCCTTGGCCTCCTCAATGTTGTTCTTCATCTCCTCAATGTCGATCTTCTGCACCTTGAGGAAGTTGGTCACGCCGGCAAGCGTGTCAAGAGCCCGCAGGTCACCAGCGCACACGTACTGCATATTGGCAATGTTGTAGTTGACAATCTCCAGGAGCCAGCCAGTCTCCTCGGCAATGTTGTCCACCACAAACTGCAGAGCAGCCTCGTTGAACGTCTTGCTGATGCGGCTGGGGTTAACGGCGCACATCGAGTAGTTGGACCGTCCGGCAGCGTCACGCTCCACGGCCACCTGCATGGTGAGACCACGGTAGAACACAACCGACACCAGACTCTCAATAGGCATAACCTCGGCCAGGGCAGCAAGGGCCGAGTATTCACCGAGCGAGTGACCGGCAAAGGTGCTGTTGTTGGGAACCAGGCCCTTGGACTTCATGTCCTCGAAGCTGGCCTTCTCCATCAGGGTAAGGGCGGGCTGCGTGAACTGGGTGGCAGAGAGCAGACCAGTAGGAGAGCGGTAGGTGTACGAGGTGGTGGTCTCGTCAATGTCCTTGAAGATCTTCTCCGACTTAATGCTACCGTCCGCAGCCACAGTCTCGAAGGTCATGGCAATGTAGTTCTGGCGGATAGCCTTACCACGGGGACCACCGAAGTGGATGGTAAGCTCCTTGGGATTGTTCTTCACAATGTTGGTGATGGAGAATCCTGGTGACCAAGTCAGTATATGCATTTTATAATTCGCGGATAGAGTTTCAACTTACCGTAGTTGTCCAGGAGGTACTTGTCGGCGCGGTCCCAGACCTCCTTGGCAACGGGGCTGCTGGCGTACAGCTCCATACCCATACCCTGCTCCTGAGAGCCCTGTCCAGTAAAGACATAGGCGGTGACGGGCTGCTCAACCTCGGCTTCACCCTCGAGAACCTTGTCCTCGGTCTCCTTGTTGCGGACCTCGACCTTGATGATCTTGCGACCAGAAACCATGCCAGTGTGCTGGAGCTTGACCTCAAGATCGTCGTTGGGCAGGACCATGCCAACCAGGGAGGCATGGAAGCTGCGAACGCGGCCAATGTTGTTTTCAGCGGCCCAGGTCTCGACGAGACTTCGCACAGCAGCGCTAGAGTACATGCCGTGGGTGATGGTACCGGGCAGGCTGGCGTAGCTGGAGAAGACACGAGAGACGTGGATGGGGTTGTAGTCGCCAGAGACACGAGCGTAGTTCTCGTTGGAAGCGGGGGCTCGGAGAGCCAGAGGAGTCCTGCCGCTGAGAGGGATGGGGTTCTCAAAGTTGATGGGCTGGTCAATGGTCTTGCCATTTCGCTCGAGGTAGTCAATGACAGGGTTGCCGTGGGACTCGCCGGTCTCGTAGTCAACGCTGGCAACCTGGATCACCTCCTTGGTGGGAAGCTCAAGCAGGACTTGACCGCGGGTCTCGATGCTGCTGAACACGTTCTTGTTCTTGAAGCGAACCAGGCTCTGGAGTCGGAAGGTCAGGGTCTGGCCGAGGAGCTCAATGTCACGAGGGAGCTCATCGAGGGAGAACCACTGCTTGGAGCGGAGGACAGCAACATCCTTGGTGGTAGCAAGGTGCACTTGGATAGGAGTCTCAACCTTGCGCTGGAAGGTGTTCTCGTAGTCGGTGTAAGTACCGCGGTACAGGAACTGAGAAGTGACCTCCATGACAGGCTCGCCGTCTCGGACGAGGGTGCCACAAACCTCAACCATCTTACCAGCATCCTGGTTGATGACGGCGTTGATCTGGGCAGTGGTGGTGACCTCATCGCCCTTCTTGAGAGGCTCCGCACCGGGGATCATGCGGAACTGGTTGGACAGGTGGACAAGCTTGAGGAGATCGCCGTCAATGGTGCGAGGGAAGATAGGCTTGGTGATGGCCTTCCAGCCAATGACGATGGCAAAGTCCATAGGAGCGTAGACAGTCTTGCCGGGTCGGTCAACGAAGGCCTCACCGGTGTTGCCAACAGCGTGGACAAAGTCGTTGATGGCCTCGCCGGTGATGGTAGTCTTGCCACCATCAAACTTGGCAGTAACATCAGCGTCAAGGTCAAGAGCGTCCTCTCCGAACCACGCCTTCCAGTAGAACTCCTTGATGCGGTCGTTGCGGCCCTCCATGACCTCACGAATGGGCGAGTAACCAGCCTCAGGGTGGTAGGTGAAAAGGAGAGGGAGGGCAGCAGGCTTGCCAAGAGCGGTGGTCTCCTTGATCATGTTGACCTGGATCTTGTTCTCACCGACCAGCTTGACCTCGATCACATCAACATACTGGTTGTGACGAGGCTGCTCGCGAACCACGATGGTGGTCTTGGCAGGATCGTTGGGGTAGGAAATCTCCACAAACAGACCGCGGGAGGGAGCAAAGATGCGTCGGATGGGGTTGGTCTGGAACTTCTGGCCCTGGGCGACGACGTCCGACATGAGCAGGGCGTGGCGCCAGTTGCGGTTAGCACCAGCCAGGAGAGACAGCCAGGAGTCGAGCTCGGGCAGAGTGGCAGCAGCAGACGACGACAGACGGTAGGTGTTCTTGTAGGTGTCGTAGCTGACAGTCAAGCCCTCAACGTCCAGAGGGATCTCAGGGTCAACCAGCTTACCACCGAAGTACTCGGTGTAAGGAATGGAAGCCTTGTTGTTGCTGTACTGATCCCTGGTCAGGAACTCGATATGAGACTCGTGGATGTTGTCAAGGATCTCCTTGATAGGCTGGTCAATGACAGTCGAGAACTTGGCAGCAGTGGGTCCCTGGAGAATGCAAGTTCGGCCAACGTCCTGGTCAACAACCGCATCCAGATCCTCAGACTGCCACAGGGAGTCCTTCTTGAAGTAGAACTCGAAGTTGTCATCAAAGGTAGGAATAAAGGTGACAGGCTTCTGGGTGGGGCGCATGCACATGATAAGGAAGTGCTGGACATCCTGGGCGTTGATGATCTGGTTCTCGGCCTCGGGGTAGGCGGCGATGACACGGTCAATCACACCGAAGGGGTCGCTGAGCTCAGAGTAGCTCTGGAGAAGAGAAGCCTTTCCAGGAGACGTGGTGAAACGCTCCTCCAGGCGGTGAATGAAGTCACCAGTCAGAACGGTGTACGAGCGGTCAATCCAGCGAGACTGGTGCTTGACATAGAGGAGCTCGATGAGACGTCGCAGAACCTCGGCATAGGTCATGTCATCCAGGTCGACGGCCTTGCCCTCCTTGTTGCGGCCGAACCAGACCTTCTGGCAGTCATCGTTGAGCTTCTTGATGATGTAGTCCTTGTTCTTCTTGAGCTCAGGAACACGCTTCTCCTTGGGAAGGCTGAAGATCTTCTGGTCCATCTCGGCCCAGAAGCGAACACCACGAGTGGCAAGCTTGTGGATGGGCTCGCCCATCTCAGAGCGAACGGTGATGACACCACCGGCAGGTCCCTTGTAGGTCTGCTCCCACTCACCGTCCTCAAGACCAGGAGCAGCGACAATAGCCTCCTTGGCAGCCTTGCTGGTGTGGGCCTCCTTGGCAACCATCATGCGGCTACCGAACAAGCAACCGTCGAAAGGCATGGGAGGGTAGCCGTACTTCTTGGCCCACTGACCAGTGAGGTAGGGGTAGGTGTCATCGGCACCACCGAAACCACTACCGGCAACGAGGATGAGGTTCTCCTGTCGTCGAATACGGCCGTACATCTGGAGGATGGGCTGGTGGAAATCCTCGAACGAGTGGTGACCACCACCACGGCCACCGGTCCACTGGAGGATAACAGGGAAGTGGGGGTTGGCCTTAGCGATGTTGATGACAGCCTGGATGGCATCGATGGAGCCGGGCTTGAAGCTGATGTGCTTGAGGCCAAGAGTCTCAATGTACTCTTGAGCAACCTCAATGGAAGGGACACCAGCACCAATGGTGAGACCCTCAATAGGAACACCCTCAGAGCGAAGCTTGCCGATCAGGGGAATTTGCCAGGACATAGCACGGGGGTTGACGTAGATCAGGTTGACAGAAATACCGCGACCAGCAGGAATGGCCTTCTCGATCTTCATGATGGCGTCAGTCATCATGGGGCCGATGAAGTAACCACCACCAGCAAGCTCGATGTGGTATCCAGCGTTCATGGTGGCAGCAACGAAATCCCACGGCACGGTAGCAGGAGTCATGCCTGCAACCACGATCGGGGGGAGACCGAGAAGTCGACTCATCTTGGTGTCGAGGTATGTGCGTCCACTCTTGGTCGTCACGAGCTTGGGACCGAACTCCTTAACCCAGTCGATGGCATACTTGACGGCGTTCTCCTCATCCCGGTCGAATATCTCAGGCTTGTAGCCAATCTCGCTGAGTCCACCGTCGACAGTGCCAGCAACGATGACACGGACACCGGTACCCTCCTTGTTGCGGCTGGTCAGGACACCGAGACCAGAGATACCACCAGGACCAAAGTCCAGGATGTGAGTGGCATCAGGGAAGACAGTAGCCTTCTCCCAGTTGACGGGATCCCGAGTGATGAGGCGAACAAGGGCGGGAACAATGTTGCCCTTGACCTGCTCACGGAGATCGTTACCGGTGTTGGTATCGAAGACGGCAATACCGAGATCGCTGGAATCGATGGTGATCTCCTTCAGGTCCTCATCAATCATAGCAGTGGCCTCAGCGAGGTACTTGCTGTGGAAGGGAGCCGTGATGGGCAGGAATCGGTTCACGAAGCGGACCTTTCGCTCGGTGTAAGGAATTCGGTTCTGGTCAAGACCAGTGGGAGCCTTGACCTTGCGCAGCTGAGAGTTCAGACCGTACAGCGAGGTGGGAGGACCAGTCACAACCAGGTTGCGAGGGCTGTTAATGAGGGACACGCTGATGTGGCGGTCCTCAGGAAGGTACTGGTTGGTAGCATCGATGTGCTTCTGGACCTCAGACTGGGAGAGATCGCGGATGCTAAGCATAGGAGTGGGAGAGCCCTCGCCGTGCTCTGATGACTCCCGGAGCATGTTGGGGGTCATGGAGGTGATGGGGAAAGCCTGCTGGCTGCGAGTTCCGATCCAGAAGAGCATGGTGAGGACGGAAGTGGCAATCTCGCGCCAAGAGTCCCAAGAGTCAGCGGCAGCGGTAGCAGCAGCCATCACGATACCCTGGGAGTGACCAGTGGTACCGGTGATTCTGTCACGGAGCATACCGGGGTGCACGCCGAGAACCTTACATGTCACCTCGTAGTGAGCGAGCTGGACAAGACCGATCAGAGGGAAGCTGACGGGGGCCGAGATCAGGTAGTCGACATCGGGAGTAGAGTCGGCGTGGTGAAGCCAGTTCATGACATCAAGACCCTTGGGGAACGACTTCTCGGCGGTGGGGTTCTTGGAGAGGTTCTGGAGGAGCTCGGCTGAGGAGCTGATCAAGTCACCCACAAAGCTAGAGTAGGTCTTGTAGATTTCCCGCAGCTCCTCGAAATACTCCTCGATGTTGCCCTGGCCACCGAAGATGGTGTAAATCTCGGCATCGCCATCCTCAGCAGCCCGGAAAAGAGCTGAGGCATGGGGCTTGATCGGTCGGTTGATAACAGAGCGAGCCGTGTAGTAGCTTCGGATGAAGTCGAGCTTCTTGGACTCAATGCCGGGCAGAGTGGCGGCAACAGCGTGGGCCTCATTGCCACGGAGGAAGTTGCGCTCAAACTCGTTGAGGACGAGCTTCAGGACCTCCTCGTAAGAGCCCTGCTCGTCATCCTCACCCTCGTCGACCTCGTGGGCGATGAGACCGAGGTATCTGGCGACCAAGTCGGGGACGGATGAGGGCTCGTCATCCTGGGCAAGCTCGTCGGTGGCTTCGGGTAGGCTGGCGATGAACTTGTCTTTCAACTGGGAGGCGTGGAAGTGAAGGTTGGTGGGGATGAGGAAAGAGGTCTCGAGAGAGCCGTGGGAGAGAGTCAACGGCCGGAGAGAAGAGCTGGATCTGGGAGTGGAAATGCCCGTCTGAGGGCCTGCTCCGGTGCCGTACATGGTGAGAGAAGGGGTATCGAAGAAAATCTGCAGGCGACGAGGCAAGAGCGAGCGGTCAGTTTATCTGGCCGATCGAGAGCGAGCTTCAACAAGAGCCAATGGCACACAAACCTATCAATTCAACTCGTAGCACCAGATGAAGATCCGATGCTTTCCCCAAGGACGCTGGTGAGAAGAATCCGGCGGTCCTGGTTTTGCGCGGGAGCTGGCTGGTCCCCTGGAAGGTGGGAGGGGGGAGGAAATTAGTAGAGAATAGCTTAAGTGTCGGTGGAGCGCGGCGCGGCACGAGACAAGACAACACCAGCCAGGCGCAAAGGGGACGAGGAGAGAGGATGGAGGAAGAAGGGAATAGAGAGGATGAGGATGAAGATGGACAATCTCGAGGAGGAAGAGGTCTAAGATGGCTCGAGGGCAAGATTGGTCCGACCAAGGTATAAGTCCAGATGAGAAAAATCCAGCTTTGGGGACGAGGCACCGGGAGCCGGCTAACAAGGGCGTGGTTGAAGCTGCCGGACGGAGTCTGTGGAGGGGCCGCCTCAGCGAACCGAGTAGCAGGCCAAAATTTCAGTTCTGTTGGGGATATGGAGGGGTACGTATCCCAGCAAGCACTTTTTTTTAACCAACAATGGATGGAGGGCAGCTCTGCCTCCCTCCACAACCCGGCCTATCTTAGTGCACACCTCAATTGTCGAGAAGAAGAAAGGCATCCACCGACAAGAGGATGTGCCCGCCAGTTGTGAGACCGTGAGAGCCATTGGCATGCACCGCATTGGCGGCTCGCTTGATCCGCTGGCGCCCCACGACGTGAGACACCCCCTGCTGCATGGCACTCCCTGCCCAGAGGGGCAAGGGACCATCCATCGCTGGGCAAGGGTTGGGTTCAGCATGGCCAACCACGAGAAGGGGTCCTCGAGGTCATTGAGATTGTCCAGGTACCGGTACTTGATGCCCGCCAGATGTGATGCTGTTCAGTTCCACAACGCCGTCAACAACGCCGTTCAGTCGCCCTACCGGGAGACTTCGGGGGTGTTCGCTCCCCTCCAGAGCCCCTCTAAGAATCGTCTAGAGCTGTTCTGGAGGGCTCGAACAGTGTTTTGGAGCCGCCGCCTGGGGCGTGTCCGGCCGGCTTGGTGATCCCATGAGGCTGCTGTTGAGCCACGCCTGCAGCGGGCGGATGGACGGAAGGCTGATGGTAGAATTTTTGATGAGATGTCGATTCGTCCACCCGGAACAACAAAATTCTCCTTGCAGACCAATGGCCTGGGTACATACTCGGCACTCTCGAACGGTTCCAGCCATAGGTTGTGTCTGTTTGCCACGGTGTGGCCGGGCTTGCGAAGCAGGTTACATCCTCAACTCAAATCTTCCCCTTCAAGTTCCTATCTATCCCCGACATGTCCATCCGTAAGCCATCGTGTCGATATTGAGTTGTATCCATATCTCTCATCAATTCGGAATTGATGATTCCCAGCAAGGGGTTTCGTCATACCTTGGTAAGTTATCCTCAACCCTCACCCCATTCCAATTTGTAGGCGGCTTCGGTTAGGATATGGGACAACGTGAGGCAAAGTGTCCATCCATCCGGTATCGATGCCCATCATCAAACTCCGGATGGTGTGTTGTTGACTGAATTTTTCCCCGTCACTTGAGGGTTGCCATTGGAACCGTTGATCCTTGCCGGCAAAGACCATACCAAAAAAACGGCACGCATTTTGGGAACCGATACAAACGTTGGTGCAACTACAGTGAAACCTTGCTTGGGAAATACAGCCGTTATTTCGTCAACCTCTTCTTTTTCTTGCTCCCTCTGGTTCAACCACCCCACCATCAGCACTGGCACTGTTTACGCCAGTTCGGGAGCTTCGTGGGACTCCCGCAGACCAGCATCAATCCCCGTTGCCAATTTCAGCAACCACCTCACTCTTGCAAATTAAGTCAACCGTCTCGGGGCTTGTCAGGAGACCTTTTCAGCATTGAATTTCAACTGACTCGGAACCTTGTTCCCTAACCATCAACTTTGATTGAGGATATGAAACTGTGTCATGGACATCCCTTGGTTGTCTCTGTTGGCCATGATGATTGAACCCTTTCTTTCTGATTCTGATGCTCGAAAGCCAATTCCAATCTCTTGACTTTGTGCCAAAGCCCACCGCCCACCGCCCAACTCCCGTCCCCAACTTCCCCTACAACATTGACCGGCCCCCCACATTCTCCGTCCAGGCCATCTCAAGCTCCCGAACGTTGTGGGGCTGCTCGCTACGCGTAAAGTACCTGTACAGCGCCGCACCGGCTCGTCTCGGCGTGTTGCCGGCAGAAACTTGCGGAACAACAGCCTCTCAAAACGCCGTGATTCAACATCTGCCTCTCATGAGCGCAGGTCTAGTCTTGCCCACACGCGGCATGGTGCCAAGTAGATCTCTTTGCATGCACCAACAACTGTGGCCAGCCGCGATGGCTTTTTGGGAGCGCAGACGGGGAGCCGCAGTCTGTTCTTCATCATGACTTATACGGAAGTTGCTGGGAAGAGACAAGGTTTCAGCTATGGCTTCAGGCATCAAAGGGTATCTCAACGGTTGTGCATTCAATCAAGACTCGGCCGCCCGGAGACCGACGGGAAACGAGACGTCGACGTTGAAATGTATCGGTACCTTGCCGAAACTCATCATGGGCATGAGCCAGACGCGAAATTGCATCGACAAAGCTGCTCCTTGGGCCCTCCCTTCAGTGTCCTACCCTACTGCTTAATAGGCCCGCACCCTTTCTAGCCTTTCGTAACTGGTGGGCAAGGGTTAACTGCCACATCCGTCAGATCCCTGAGCTGATGGTGGGAGGACTGTCGTCACCTCACCTCGACCATTCCATCAAAGGCGGCGTTTCTTATCGTCCATGAGCCAAGATCTCTACTGCAGACCTATAGATAAGCGGGATAAGAGCACAGGCATCAGTGGCTAGGCACCATCATGAGCCCGCTCGGCCGAGCTATCAAGGGCTCACCAAAGGCAAATCCGTGGTGTTTGTGATGTAGCCCAGCAAAACATGTCTGATGGTGCCCCAAAAGGTCGGTTTCTGGGGAAGCCGCTCCCCTGGCAGCCCCTGGCCGGTGCTCGCCGTCCCAGCCTGTCTTTTCCTGGATAGGACTAGCGCTCTAATATGGTTGAGGAGGGTGCTGCACGCCCATCAGTGAGGACCCGCAGCCATGTGTGGCTCGGGGATGTTCCACTCAAGGTCATCTCGCCCCAAGGCTCGAGAGAAAGTACCGGATACTCAACCGTGTTCCAGCGGGATGCGGGCCAGCAGGGCGCCCTGGCAGGCCTGCTGTAGGTACCGGCAGCTGCCTACGACAGGGCCCAGGCGCCGGGCAGCACGCACCATGGATACATGGACGGGTGCCCCATGGCCCAGAGGTACTGTACCTACCTTACCCAGGGGCCAATGTGGTGGAGGGAAGGAGGCAACTTGACAGGGGTGTGGTGTGGGCGGGCTACAGCTTCCCCCAATTTTTTTTTTCTCTCGACGACTTTTTGGTGGGCCGGTTGTTCAACAATCGGCTCCTCCCTCGCCGTCGGCTACAATCGTGATTACCTATTCGTACCGGCCATCCGCTCGTTGGCCCTCATCCTCTGGCTCCGTCTCTTCTCCAATTCCTCCCATTGCTTCTCGCTGGCAGGCAGAACGCATTTACAAACTTGGCCTTCATATTCATACACTCCTCGGCCTCTTCCTTCTGCCTCCATCCTCATCCTCCTCCCCTTCTTTCTCCCCTCCCGCCAGCTGCATATTCTCCCACCTCGCCAGCTTGGGAGCTTCCTGCGACGGCTCCATTTCTCTCTACGTTGGGGTTGAGCGGGCCCCTGGTATAATCACCACCTATTCGACCATTACCTCGCACCAATTCCTGGTTGCGATAGCCAATTCGGCCTTTTCGAGATACCCCTTTCAGATTCCTCCCCCGACCTAATTCCGCCAACATGCGTCCCGAAGTTGAGCAGGAGCTCGCCCACACCCTGCTCGTTGAGCTCCTCGCCTATCAGTTTGCCTCGCCCGTCAGATGGATTGAGACTCAGGATGTGTTCCTCGGTGAGAGGACCGCTGAGCGAGTCGTGGAGATCGGTCCTGCCGACACCTTGGGAGTGATGGCCAAGCGAACCTTGAAGTCCAAGTACGAGGCCTACGATGCCGCCAAGTCTGTCCAGCGAAATATCCTTTGCTACAACAAGGACGCAAAGGAGATCTACTACGATGTTGATCCCATTGAGGAGGAGCCTGAGCCCGCTGCCGCCTCTTCCAGTGATGCTCCCGCCGCGGCCGCTCCCGCTGCTGCTGCTGCTGCTCCTGCGGCCGCTGCCGCTCCCGCTCCCAGTGCAGGCCCTGCTGCTGCTGTGGCAGATGAGCCTGTTCAGGCCGTTGAGATTGTCCGCGCCCTGATTGCGCAGAAGCTCAAGAAGCCCCTCCTTGAGGTTCCCCTTAGCAAGGCCATCAAGGACCTTGTCGGCGGTAAGTTTTGTCTTTTTAGCTGCAATTGTAAGAACGCCATCTAATTTCCCCGCTTCCAGGCAAGTCGACTCTCCAGAATGAGATTCTTGGTGATCTTGGAAAGGAATTCGGTTCCACCCCTGAGAAGCCCGAGGACACCCCTCTCGATGAGCTTGGTGCCTCCATGCAGGCCACCTTCGATGGCAACCTCGGCAAGCAATCACAATCTCTGATCGCTCGATTGATCTCCTCCAAGATGCCTGGTGGTTTCAACATCACGGCCGCCCGAAAATACCTCGAGACTCGATGGGGTCTTGGTCCCGGCCGACAAGACGGTGCCCTGCTCCTGGCCCTCACCATGGAGCCTGCTGCCCGTCTTGGCTCCGAGGCTGATGCCAAGGCTTTCTTCGACACCGTCACCAACAAGTACGCCGACAACGCCGGTATTAGCTTGTCGACCGCTGCTGCTGCCGGTCCCGTCGGCGGCTCTGGTGGTGGCATGATGATGGACCCTGCTGCCATCGATGCCCTCACCAAGGACCAGCGTGCCCTCTTCAAGCAGCAGCTCGAGCTCCTTGCCCGATACCTCAAGATCGACCTTCGCGAGGGCGAGAAGGCCCACCTCAACTCTCAAAAGTCCGAGAAGGTCCTGCAGGCCCAATTGGACCTCTGGACTGCCGAGCACGGCGATTTCTATGCTGCCGGTATCGAGCCCGTCTTCAGCCCTCTCAAGGCCCGCACCTACGATTCCTCATGGAACTGGGCTCGTCAGGACGCCCTCAGCATGTACTTTGACATCATCTTCGGCCGTCTCCAGGCTGTCGACCGTGAGATTGTCAGCCAGTGCATCCGCCTCATGAACCGCTCCAACCCCAAGCTCCTGGACTTTATGCAGTACCACATTGACAACTGCCCCACTGAGCGAGGCGAGACTTACAAGCTCGCTAAGGAGCTTGGACAGCAGCTTATCGAGAACTGCAAGGAGGTTCTTGATGTTGCCCCTGTCTACAAGGATGTCGCTGTTCCTACCGGCCCCAGGACTACAGTCGACGCCCGAGGCAACCTCAACTACGAGGAAGTCCCCCGTGCTAGCTGCCGCAAGCTGGAGCACTACGTCCAGCAGATGGCTGAGGGTGGCAAGATCTCTGAGTACGGCAACCGTACAAAGGTTCAGAGCGACCTTCAGCGCATCTACAAGCTCATCAAGCAGCAGCACAAGATGTCCAAGACCTCCCAGCTCGAGATCAAGAGCTTGTATGGTGAGGTCCTCCGCTCTCTCGCCATGAACGAGAGCCAGATCCTCCCCAAGGACAACGGCAAGGGCAGGAAGGGTCTGAAGGCTACCAGCCAGCCCAAGGGCAAGGTCGAGACCATCCCCTTCCTCCACCTGAAGAAGAAGACTCTTCACGGCTGGGACTACAGCAAGAAGCTCACTGGAGTCTACCTGAACTGTCTCGAGGACGCTGCCAAGTCTGGAGTCACCTTCCAGAACAAGCACGTTCTCATGACTGGTGCTGGCGCCGGTTCCATCGGTGCTGAGGTTCTCCAGGGTCTTGTCAGCGGTGGCGCCAAGGTCATTGTCACCACCAGCCGCTTCTCTCGAGAGGTTACCGAGTACTACCAGGCTATGTACACTCGCTATGGCTCTCGTGGCTCCCAGATCGTTGTTGTTCCCTTCAACCAGGGCAGCAAGCAGGACGTCGAGGCCCTCGTCGAGTACATTTATGACACCAAGAACGGCCTTGGCTGGGATCTTGACTTCATTGTGCCCTTCGCTGCCATCTCCGAGAACGGCCGTGAGATCGACAGCATCGACTCCAAGTCTGAGCTCGCTCACCGTATCATGCTTACCAACCTTGTCCGCCTCCTCGGATGTGTCAAGGCCCAGAAGACTGAGCGCGGTTTCGAGACCCGACCTGCCCAGGTCGTCCTGCCCCTGTCTCCCAACCACGGTACCTTTGGTAACGACGGTCTCTACTCCGAGTCCAAGCTTGGTCTCGAGACCCTCTTCAACAGGTGGCACTCCGAGAGCTGGGCCAACTACCTCACCATCTGCGGTGCTGTCATCGGCTGGACCCGAGGCACTGGTCTCATGTCCGGCAACAACATCGTCGCTGAGGGTGTCGAGGCCTTTGGCGTCCGCACTTTCTCTCAGCAGGAGATGGCTTTCAACCTTCTCGGCCTCATGTCTCCTTCTCTGGTCGACCTGTGCCAGTCTGAGCCTGTCTTTGCCGATCTCAACGGTGGTCTTCAGTTCATCCCCAATCTGAACGAGACCATGACCAAGCTCCGCAAGGACATTATGGAGACCAGCGAGGTCCGCCGGGCTGTTAGCAAGGAGAGCGCCATTGAGAACACCATTGTTAACGGTGCTGCTTCTGAGGTTCTCTACAAGAAGAAGACCATTGAGCCCCGTGCCAACATCAAGTTCGACTTCCCCAACCGACCTGACTGGAAGAAGGAAATCGAGCCTCTCAACGAGTCCCTCAAGGGCATGGTCGACCTTGAGAAGGTTGTCGTTGTCACTGGTTTCGCTGAAGTCGGTCCCTGGGGTAACTCCCGTACCCGATGGGAGATGGAGGCTTTCGGCGAGTTCTCTCTTGAGGGCTGCGTCGAGATGGCCTGGATCATGGGTCTTATCAAGAACCACAATGGTATGGTCAAGGGTCAGCCCTACGCCGGTTGGGTTGATGCCAAGACTGGTGAGCCCGTTGACGACAAGGACGTGAAGCAGAAGTACGAGAAGTTCATCCTCGAGCACTCTGGTATCCGCCTGATTGAGCCTGAGCTGTTCCAGGGTTACGACCCCAACAAGAAGCAGTTCCTCCACGAGGTCGTCATCGAGGAGGATCTTGAGCCCTTCGAGGCCTCCAAGGAGACCGCCGATGAGTTCAAGCGCGAGCACGGTGACAAGGTTGAGGTCTTTGAGATTCCTGACAGCGGCGAGTACATCGTTCGCTTGAGGAAGGGTGCTTCTCTCTGGATCCCCAAGGCCCTCCGCTTCGACCGTCTTGTTGCTGGTCAGATCCCCACCGGCTGGGACCCCAAGCGATATGGTGTGCCCGAGGACATCATCTCCCAAGTCGACCCCGTCACCCTCTTCCTGCTCGTTTCCACTGCCGAGGCTCTGCTCTCTTGTGGTATCACCGACCCTTACGAGTTCTACAAGTATGTCCACGTCTCCGAGGTTGGTAACTGTGTTGGTTCCGGTATGGGTGGTGCTGCTGCCCTCCGTGACATGCATCGTACTCGCTTCCTTGACCAGCCTGTCCAGAACGACATTCTTCAGGAGTCTTTCATCAACACCATGTCTGCCTGGGTTAACATGTTGTTGATGTCTTCTTCTGGTCCTATCAAGACTCCTGTCGGTGCTTGCGCCACTGCTGTCGAGTCCGTCGATGTTGGTTACGAGACCATCATGGAGGGCAAGGCCCGCATCTGCTTCGTCGGTGGTTTCGATGACCTCGGTGAGGAAGGCTCTTACGAGTTCGCCAACATGAAGGCCACCAGCAACACCGTTGATGAGTTGGCTCATGGCCGTACTCCCAAGGAGATGTCTCGTCCTACCACCACTACCCGAAACGGATTCATGGAGTCCCAGGGTTGCGGTATCCAGATCATCATGACTGCCAGGCTGGCTCTTGACATGGGCGTCCCCATTCACGGTGTCCTGGCTCTCACCACCACCGCCTCTGACAAGATTGGCCGCTCCGTCCCTGCTCCCGGACAGGGTGTCCTCACCACCGCTCGTGAGAACCCCGGCAAGTTCCCCTCGCCTCTGCTCGACATCAACTACCGTCGCCGCCAGATTGAGCGCCGCAAGAAGCAGATTAAGCAGTGGCAGGAGTCTGAGCTGGAGTACGTCCATGATGAGATTGACGCTATGAAGGCTCAGGGCGGCGAGTTTGATGAGAAGGAGTATGCCCAGGACCGCTTCACTCACATCGAGAAGGAGGCTGCTCGACAGGAGAAGGAGCTTCTCCGCAGCATGGGCAACAACTTCTGGAAGAGCGATCCCAGCATTGCTCCCCTCCGTGGTGCCCTCGCCACCTGGGGTCTTACCGTCGACGATCTTGATGTCGCTTCATTCCACGGAACTTCCACCAAGGCCAACGACAAGAACGAGTCCAACGTCATCTGCCAGCAGCTCCGTCACCTTGGCCGCACCAAGGGTAACGCTGTCTTGGGTATCTTCCAGAAGTACCTCACTGGTCACCCCAAGGGTGCCGCCGGTGCTTGGATGATGAACGGCTGTCTCCAGGTCCTCAACACTGGTTTGGTCCCTGGCAACCGCAACGCCGACAACGTCGACCCCGTCATGGAGCAGTACGATCTCATCGTCTACCCCAGCCGAAGCATCCAGACCGACGGCATCAAGGCCTTCTCTGTCACCTCTTTCGGTTTCGGTCAGAAGGGTGCCCAGGCCATTGGTATCCACCCCAAGTACCTCTTCGCCACCCTTGATGAGAAGACCTACCTGGAGTACTGCAACAAGGTCGAGGCTCGTCAAAAGAAGGCCTACCGCTACTTCCACGACGGTTTCATCAACAACACCCTGTTCGTCGCCAAGAACAACGCTCCTTACAGCGACGAGCAGCTCAGCAAGGTGCTGCTGAACCCTGATGCCCGTGTTAGCGAGGACAAGAAGACCTCCGAGCTCAAGTTCTCTGCCGACTTCATGAAGAAGTCGGAGAAGGTTGTCTCGTCTACCAAGGCTAAGGAGACGGAGCAGGTCATGGAGGCCCTTGCCCTCAAGGTTGCCAACAAGAACAGCCAGGTCGGCGTTGATGTCGAGGATATCTCGGCCGTCAACATTGACAATGACACCTTTGTCGAGCGCAACTTTACCGCCCAGGAGATTGCCTACTGCCGCCAGGCCCCTAGCCCCCAGAGCTCTTTCGCTGGTCGCTGGAGCGCCAAGGAGGCCGTCTTCAAGTCTCTGGGTGTCGCCAGTCAGGGTGCCGGTGCTGCCATGAAGGACATTGAGATTGTCAAGGGAGAGAACGGTGCCCCTACTGTCTCTGTAAGTTCACTTATCCCTACAAGTTCGAATAATGCTAACCAGTTTCAGCTCCACGGTGACGCTGCCGCCGCTGCTCAGAAGGCCGGTGTGAAGGACATTACTCTGTCCATCTCGCACTCGGATAGCCAGGCTATTGCCGTGGCTGTTGCCAACTTTTAAATACATTAGGGAGGATTGTGTACATCTTTAGCCACGTGGGCTTACAACGGGAGTTTTGATAAACATCTGTTTCCATATGTTGTCTTGCGCGTTCTAATGAGGTATATGGACGGCCACAGTAAGGCCTTGTTAGGCATGTGGTGCTGATGGGATCTGCACGGAATAGACCGGGTAGAATGATTTATGCATAGAATAGACGATATTTCGGCTTCAATTACCGTAACTGCGCTGTCTGTAAATCTAGTGATGTTGACTGGCATACCTCGTACAGTGAGTGTATGCTCACAACGGTGTACTATCCATGCCCGCCTGTCCCCTGATTTGTCTCGTTGGGTGGGATTGTCGTCCACTCTCTTTAGGGTAGGGTCCCATGAGTGAGAACCTGAGGCGTTGGCACGATATCAGAGGGACAGGTTCCCTTTATTGGATATCGAGCATTCCTCTGGCGGGAGTGATGCATAGCCACTTCTGACCGTGCGTGGAGGGTATCGTCAGAGGCATAGTAGCAATCTTATTGACCTCGTCCTCGTCCACGGCCTCTACCACCACCACGACCGCGTCCACGGTCACCGCCTCGTCCACCGTGATCGCCTCTTGACTGTCCTCCTCGTCCGCCGCGGAAGTTTCCTTGCTGACCTCTCTGGGACTCGCTAACCTGGTCGATAATCTCGTCTGGCACTCTAAGGTATTTGATCTATTCGTCGTCAGCGTTTCTCCCCGACATATCGTGCGCAAGCCTCGAGATTGCAACATACGTTGTTTCCTTTGACGTAAACCTCTGGTAACCGCACAAACTTGTCGCCCTCCTGCGTCCCGGTTAGTATCTCCCTTCGTAGCTATCGTCCTCGCCGGGTGCACGTACAGGGCTGGTCTGAACCACCTCCCTGAGTGTAAGGTTCATCCATGTGTCGCAGGAAACCAGGTGTCCGTTCAGGGTCTCGCCGTTCTTGAGTTCGACCAGCATGGGGTGGCCTTGGGCCGCGTTTAGTAGACCGAGGGGTAGCTATGTTTGGAGAAGTGGTTAGCTCTTACTGCGTTATGCGATGCGCCGGGGAGTGAAGAGACGAGAGAGATGTTGTTGGCCTCGAAATCGGGTGCCGGAGGGTTATGTGAACGTACCATGGTGTCGGGTCTGCGCCAGCGGCTATGTGATGTGTGATGCGCGCGCTGGAAAGGGAATGTTGAGAATGGAACAACTCAGTGGAGCGGCTTCTCGGTGACCAAGGTGAGCGCTGAGAGGTGAGGGGCGGCTCTGCGCGGCTGTTTACCCCCGCAGTTGCATAATTACGTTTTTAGAGATATTCTCCAACGGCGGAAGTGTTCCGCCAAGGAATTCAAACGCAAAGAAGTGCCGACCAAATTCAAGCTCCGAAACCATGATAAATCCTCAAAAGCCATGAGCCGCCCACAATTGTTGCCAGATGGACTCTGGCGCTGCTTGCGCCCGGCATTGGAAGGATACTCCTTGCCTCGGACTCTCAATTCGCAACTTCTCCTACCGACGCAGCGAACATGGACCGGAAGACGATCGACCGTGACCCAGTGTCGCCGAAATACTACCAAAGCCTCGGGTGACAAGCGCCCTTCCCGACATGTGGGAAGTCTCGATCAATTCTTTCAAATATTTGAGCCAGGGAGTGATGGTCAAGGGACCATTTCTAAAGGGAAGAAGCCCCGATGCCCGGTCCCGCCAGAGGAACGGTACAGGACCGCCAGAGGCTCGAAGAATCCTCTTCTCAGGCTAGCATCGCCGCATCTTGACCACACAAGCACCGAAGCAATTGTGGAGGCTCTCAGAGTGCTACGGGCGCCAAACGGTCGTGGACAAGTTGGAAAAGTACCGAACCGTCATAAGAGAGTGATCCATCTGGTCAAGTTCCTTGTCAGCCAGCACGACTACCCCCTCGATGCGTTTGTCTACGAGTGTATGATGGACGCCCTGGTAGATCCCGTAGGCTCAGCCCGAGGAGTTGACAGGCTGCTGGATGACATGGCTCTCCAGAACATTCCTCCTACGCCAACTCTATGCTACAGCGCCCTGCAAGCTTTGGCCATCCACCCCGACTACGTCGTACGCCAGCGCGTAATCGAGATGATGCAGAGTTACTGGTTCGAATTCACCAGAAGCGCCAGGCAAAACATTATTGTGGGAATGCTCCGGGAAGGACAGCACGAGCTCGCCCTGTCAAAGTTTGAGGAGTTCTTTGAGCAAGAGGGTCTGGTTGAGCTTTGGGTTTACGACGCCTTCATCATCGAGTTTGGCAGAGTAGGCCTCTTTGACGGACTGCTGGAGATGCTCAAGAAGAGGAGAGCTGCCAAGGGTACAGATGATGCCTTTAGGAGCCTCCTCTACCATACTCTGGATGTCTTTAGCCAGGCATATCACTACGAGGGGACGGTTTGGGCATGGACACGCACTGTCAGGACCCCTATGCACAACCCCTCCGTTGTTACTCTCGACAACGTTCTGGGCACGGCAGCGAGACACGGCGACATGATTTTAGCCCATGAGGTTATCAACATCCTACGTAACCTGGATATCAAAATCTCCAAGGAGCATTACGAAGCCCTCATCGAAGCCTCTATCAAGGCGGGAAATCTGGGGGGTGCATTCCAGCATCTGAGCACCATGGAGCAAGCAGGTCTTCATCCGGACCGAGGAAGCACCAGGGCTGTCTACAAGGCACTGAGGGAAAATCCAGAACGCATCGAAACGGCAGTTGGTGCTCTCGAGGAAAACAGGGGAAATCTTTCGGCGCAGGCTATCTCGGTTACGATGGAAGCCATGGCCCAGGAACGTGGCACAGAGGCTGCCATGCCTCTGTACCGCGATTTTGCCTTCCTCAGCGGCAAGAACCCTGACCATTTCCTCTTCAGGGACTTGTTGATGAACACTGAGCAAGCCAAGACAAGGTACACTCTGGCAAAAGACTACAGCTCCATGTTCAGAAACGAGGCGGTGTCAAGAGATACCATCAAGGCGTATGACGTGATGATCCTGGCCTGCCTCGAATTCGACGACCTCAACGTTGCGTTCAGGCTGGCAAGCCGTGTTATTACGACGAACAAGTCGAGAAATGGGGAGGAGGACCCCAAGTTATGGCGGTGGGCGGAATGGGCCCGGCCCCTTGTCAAAGCTGGTCTGGAAGTGGAGGACAACCGTGTATGGCCGATCGTGGACGCGCTGGATCAAGGCGATGATGGGCCAGCCAAGATGGTGCGGTTGTTGCTTTCCCAGCGCCGCCAGGGAAGCAAGGGGGTTGACACGCGGGAAAAGAACGACACGCCTGGTGCCTTGTAGGAGCAGCGCTGAGCGAATGAACTGCCGAGCGGAAGAGCACTAAACTGCGAGGCCAGCCAATACACGGGTTACATTTTCAGTCAGCTCGGCAGCCGGCAACTTCGGGGCTTATCAGCTACGCAGACGCGGATAGGATGTTGTCTAAATCATCATGTGGCAGAGACAATCCCTCACTACGAGAGTCAATGACGTGACAAGCAGCAGGATGCGAGCTTTGGCTGTGAGGCTCCGGCAGGATGGGCCCTATATGTTATGGTTATCGAGTAAGCCAGGTCAGCTCCGCTCCGGGCCTTCCGGGGGGATGGAGGTCGAGCAGAGTTCTGGTCCGCATGTGCGGTGGGCGTCGATCCCGTCAGCGGCCGGGCAGTCGGTGCCAATCAAGCCGTGGTCATGTCATCTCACGGAAGGGCGCACGTTTTGCTAAGCCGTTATGCTGGAATACGACCGGGACTCTTTGGAGATGCGGCCTGGTCCTAGCTGACGGATCAAGACCCGGCGGAGTGAGTCACAAAGGGCCCAGTAAGAGATTCGACGGTATTGGCTCGAACCGGCAGAAGAGCAAGAGCCGTGAAATAAGCATCGTGGACCTGTGGACGCCGGGGCTTGGCATTGCGGCTCGTCCGGGGCACGGCGGGAAACTCTGGCCGAGGGTGATTAATTGGATTGCCCGATTGGGCAAGTCTGCTTCCGGGAGCACGGGGCGATTTCTAATCGTACCGAGCTAAGAAACGTGTGTGGCTTCAACGGCATGTGGCAGCCAGACGGACAAGGCCATGACGTATCTATGGATGTATGAGAGTCGACTAATACGAAGAAACGAATCTCCATCTTGTCAGAGTGAATGAGTTGGCAGTCGAGGCAAGAATCTGATGTGAGAACCACGCATCTTCCAAGGGCGCGAGAAGCACCTTGTTCCTTCTGGATGAAGTTTCTTATCATCATCCAACTACCAGGCCAGATCCAACATCTCGTTGCCAAGTCGTGAGCCGAGATGTGTTAGTGCTCACAGATCCTCATGCATGCTGTCGATCTCTACAGTACAACATGGAATGTACATCTAGACCGTTCGGCTGCAGGGGGTCTACACGCTCAAAATGTAATCATCATTGTGAAAATCTCGGTCCCACGGCTCTGGGGGAGATAGCACGCGGCGATAACTCTAAACCTACGGTGCCGCTTCTCGCGTCAGCGTCAGCCCTAGGCTGGACCTAGGGCTAGACCGTCCCATCCTCTGTGACTGACTGAAACAAGAGGCAGATTTGCAATCTTGGGCTCTGTGGCGTGCATCCACTTGGATGCCACCACGCGGCTCTTGGCTAGCTCACGTCGTTTGGCCGAGAGCTCAACTCTTACAACACCGAGCACCGAGCCAGCCCAACCAGAGATTGGTAATGGGCGCATGCGAGTTAGTCCGAGTGCGATTTACAGGCGTTGAGTGCATACGGTAGTGTGTGTCTCTTGCACTTCGCTCTCATCGTCAAGTCCGAGCTTCTATCTCCGTGGCGTCGAGGTTGATTACCCAGCAGCATGATGGATCGCGGGGAAGTATTGTGTGCGAAGGCCGGTGTGGTTGTCTGCAGCGGACGTGTATAAGATGTCATGATGCCGCAGTAGTTAATGAAGTAGACTCAACAAGCTTGAAGCTCCATCCACAGCTCTGATATCACACAAGACACGAGTGTTATCAAAGAAACTACAATCACACACAATGGCAGACATAATCAGAGACGCCCCCCTGGGGCAAGTCATCCGCTTCGTCACCCGAAACAAGTACCTAAAGTATCCAGAGGAGAAGGAAGACTTTAAGCTCCCCGACCCCTGGATCACGCTCATGAACAACCCCGACGCCATCGTCGAAGACGCACCAGTCGAGAACCTAACAGTCGCCGCCTCGTCCGCCTCATCCACCGTCGCAGCAGACGACGACACAAAGCCAAAGCCAAAGAACAACAAGCCAGAGCACGACGAGGATCCTGAAAAGGCTGATAGACCTCCCCTGAGGTTGCAGCGGACTCGCTCGGCGCAGGATACGCAGGCTTATACTGCTGATAGACTGCACGCCGATGAAGAGCACGAGATTGAAAAGATTCAGTCTATTCCTATCGTGCCCAAAAAGACAAAGGATGGTGCTATTCTCGTCGACTGGTACTACAGTGATGACGCCGATAACCCACACAACTGGTCCAACAACAAGAGGCTGGGCATTTCGCTCATTATTTGTCTTTACACCTTTGTGGTTTACACTTCCTCGGCTATCTACACGTCGTCGACTGAGGGTGTCATGAAGGCCTTTGGCGTGAGCCAGCTCAAGGCTACACTCGGCCTGGCGCTCTACGTCCTGGGATATGGTATTGGTCCTTTGCTGTTCTCGCCCCTGAGTGAGATTCCTCGCATTGGCCGTAACCCTGTTTACATTGTCACCATGTTCCTCTTTGTCATCATTTCCATCCCGACAGCTCTTGTTGGAAACTACCCCGGCCTAATGGTTCTGCGATTCCTTCAGGGCTTCTTTGGCTCGCCTTGTCTTGCCTCGGGTGGTGCATCCCTCGGCGATATCTACAGTCTCATGGCCCTCCCCTACGCTATGATGGCCTGGGTCTCTGCTGCCTACTGTGGACGTAAGTATCCCCCATCTCCTCCTCCACCAACAAATACTAACATCTCCAAGCTGCCCTAGGCCCACTGCTCAGCGGCTTCGCCGTCCCCGCCAAGTCCTGGCGCTGGTCCCTATACGAGAGCATCTGGGCCTCTGCCCCGGTCTTCATCCTCATGTTCCTCCTCCTCCCCGAGACGAGCGGCGCCAACATTCTCCTTCGTCGGGCCAAGCGCCTCCGCAAGCTCACGGGCAACGAGCGTTTCATGTCGCAGAGCGAGATTGACCAGCGCAACATGAAGGTTTCTTCTATTGCCCTTGATGCGTTGATCAAGCCCATGGAGATCACAATCAAGGATCCCGCTGTGCTTTTCGTGCAGGTGTATACCGCCATCATCTACGGTATCTACTATTCATGTAAGTTCCACTCTCGTCCCTCTATAAGTTCTTAGTTCTAACTATACCAGTCTTCGAGGTCTTCCCCCGTGTCTACCCCGTCTACTACGGCATGAACCTCGGCGAGATCGGTCTCGTCTTCCTCTGTGTTCTCATCTCTTGTATCATCGGAGTAGCCATCTACGTCGCCTACCTCTACTACTACATGGACCCCCGCATCGCCAAGCGCGGCTGGCCCGTCCAAGAAGCCCGTCTCGCTCCCGCTCTGCCGGCGTCCATCGGCCCCACGATCGGTCTCTTCCTCTTCGCCTGGACTGCCCGCAAGTCGATTCACTGGATCGCCCCGACCATTGGCATCACCATCTATGGTGCTACAGTCTTCATCGTCATGCAGTGTATCTTTGTCTACATCCCCCTGAGCTATCCCATGTACGCCGCCAGTCTGTTTGCCGCCAACGACTTCTTCCGTAGCGCACTGGCCTGTGGTAGCGTGCTCTTTGCTCAGCCGTTGTTTGATAACCTGGGTGTTGCCAAGGGTACCAGTCTTCTCGGTGGACTCAGTGTCATTGGCATCATTGGTATCTGGCTGCTCTACTTTTACGGCGCCAGGCTGCGAGCTCTGAGCAAGTTTGCCGTCTATGAGCATGTGGAATAGGGCTGCCGACAGTTGAATAACTGGCTGTCACTAGACAAACACCAAGGGAAGAGGATGTATTGAATAGGTAGTGATGGAAATACCATGGAGGACAGAGAATAGGATAGATCTAATCGGATAGACGACGCAAAGGATAATGATCATGATTTCAAACAGCGCATGCAACTGCTATACACATCGTGATGGCTCAGTAATAATACGCAGCATCTGGCCCTTGACATTCCCATGGGTATCTCTAAACATGAATAATTACAAAGTCAAACATTGGCCGTGTCCGTAACCGCTGCCCTTGATCCATGGGCCAAAATCAGTTCCCCCCCAATCATCAAACCGTCGCTAAACGATGCTTATAGTTCCAAATATACATTACACCCCTGACCACGACTCGTAGCTGTAGCCTGACGACTGGCTCCCTGGGTTGAGAGAGCTGTTGTGCGAGCCTTGAAAGTACCAGCTTGAGGGCTGGTCACCTGTCTGACTCTGCTGTGTAGGCCCAGAGTAAGAGGGATAATCCTGCTGTTGCTGCTGGCCATAAGAGTTGCTGCTGCTCGTGCGAGTGTCTTGTTGTGTGCTTCCGCGCATGTTGAAGTTCTGTCTAGATGTTGAGACAGACTTGGAGGATGCCGGCTGTGAATATGCGGATTGGTTATGATACGAAGAGTTGCTGCCATATGAACGGTCGTTGCGTCCTGAAGAGCTAGACCACTGATTTGCAGATGAGGTAGTAGCCGGGTATGAGGTGCTCATTGTAGACGGTGTCCCTGATGCCATCGACATAGCCATGGCAGCAGTCTGACTGGTCGTGTCAGTGTTCTGCTGCATCGTCGAGTTTGTCTGATCATATCCCCGATGAGACGGCTGATGACTTGCTGCGGTGTTGGTGCTACCATACCGCCCATACTCGCCATAGCCAGAATTATTCGTCATCTGGGATGTGTCATGGCGAGCAGATGACCTGGTGTTGTGTTGATGGCCCATATCAGCAGGTGGCTGATAGCCTCTGGTCTGATCAGCTTCAGGAGTCCGTGACTGGTTTTGCTGGCTCTGTCTGGATGTGGCACGAGGAACAGCAGCCTGTTGATATGGAGACTTGCGTGCCTGAGCTATTATGGCGGCGGCAGCTACCGGTGACTGACGAGCTTGTTGCATCACCGTATTAGACACGGCCGTTGCTTGCTGCATTCCATCGGCCATTTGTGAATGGTCTCTTGAGACGTTCTGGTTCACCTGCCGCGATCGCTGGTTGGCAGACCGAGAGTATGCCATCTGTGGCGAAACAGATGAAACATTTGTCGCTGGCATAGTGTTGTTGGAGCTTTGAGCCCAGTCTGATGGTTGAGGGTTCGCAGCAGGCACGTTTTGCTCGTTGGAGTGAACGGGTTCAGACGGAAGACTTCGCCGCGTCTTGTTGCCAGGTCCGATGGCTGTCCATTGTCGTGACTCGATAGGAGCAATTGTGCCAGCCGGAGCCGGAGCTGGGGGTGGTGGGTGTGTTACTTCAGGCATACCGGTGTTATAAGTTTGCCTGGGTGGCATGACGAGCCCTGGATCGGCAGTCATGGGCTGTTGTGTGTTCGAATAGGGGTCTGGTTGAGGCAATGACAAACCCGAGGGGGGTTGATAGTAGCCGTTTTGGGAAGTTTGGAGATCCTGAGATGTTGTATCCGTGGTTGTGACCATGTTTCCAATGTTCATCTGAGGGTATGAGTAGTCTTGTGAGGCGTCTTGCTGAGTGCTGTCCTCCTCTTCAGGAACGTCTTCCTCTTCCTCTTCATCGTCTTCGACAACTATGGTCTCCGACTTTTCAGGCTGCTTCTTTTTGTTTCTTGGCTTTTGAGGTGCATATTCACATGCAGTGCCGTGGCTGTCACACTCGGTGCAAGTAGGCCTCTCCTTTGGACACTTTTCCTTTTGTTAGTTGACACCGCCATTAATATCACTAGAATACTTACCCTGGTCTTTCGAGCCTTGCAAGGGAAGCAAGCTGTCCGTGATTTGGCTATCTTCTTCCTCTTGCCTGGTTTCGTTGTCTCTGGTACTTCTACAGCCTCTGCCTCAGTGCTGGTAGGAGCCTCATTGTCTGTTCCCGCGTTGCTCTGGGCACCGGACTGGGGCACGAGTTCCTTGGTCGTCATGGGCCCAGACGGTGTTGTCTGACTGCTCGGGGTAGAAGCAGATGCGTTTGTCTGCGCAGAGCCCTCCCTGTTACCAGGATGAACAATCCGTAGCCGTTCTGCACCATACTTGACAAGCATACCCAGAGACTCTCGCTGAAGTTCTGGTGCCTGGTTAGAGAAGATGTTGAACTGCTCAGCTGACAGAGTAGACGGCTCAACACCCGCATTGCTGAGCATCGTCAGGGCTGCCTCTCGTCGACGTGCTGCTTCAGCTGCCGAGACATTAACTGGGTAGGTGACTGAAGGAGGTTGACTGCCAGTCTGCGTAGTTAAGCCATTAGCCGCGGCCGGCGCGTCTCCCATCAGACCCTGGGGGTAATCGCTGAATCCTTGCTGGTTCTGCGCAGTTGCATCTGTCTGCTCCCCAGCAGCATAAGGTCCCCCTTGTCCGTCGATTGGTGGCGCTCCAGGATAGTCCGGAGGTATCATGGGTCCATCAGCAGGAGCAGCAGCTTGAGCTGCGCCGTTATTCTTCTTTTTCCGTTTCCGAGGGTTCCCATTCTCATCTTGCGCCTTGGTTTCTCGCTTCTTTCGTTCCCTCTTCTCGCCGTTTGCCTTCTTAGGTGTCTTTTCCTTGGTCTTTTGGTGTTGTAGTTTCTGAGCGCCGGGTCCTAGTTGACGAGGAGGAGGCTTGAAGTACTCGGCAAGCTGAGCAACCGTCTTGTGCATGGGTGTGTGATCGTACTTGACCGTGATTGCGCGGCTGTTGCGATTGAATGCAATAGTGACGGATCCGCGGCAATCAAAGGCAGGTCGAGCTGATTCAAGGGATCAACGATTGAGCCATTCGTAGGACATTCTGAACTTACCATGCAGAACTGGGTCCGGGTCCCGTTGACTGAACTCACCCACAATTGCCTTGGTTGGGTTCTTTGAAGTTTGTCGATTCCATTGCTGATAGGAGTCCTTGCACAGATATGTAAAAGTCCAGCCTTGCGACCCACGCGATACCTCTCGAACAGTCCAAGTGCTACCGTCTGTTGCGCTGACAAGGCCGATAATGTGTTTTGCGACAGATCGTTGCAGGGCCGGGTCATCTTGTGGTTGGTTCATCAGGGTGTCATTGGCAAAAACAACCCGTGAGAGCTGTCCCCCAGCCTGATCGGCCGCAACACTCGCCGAGCGCATTCCTCCCATCAACGGGTCAATATTATTGAGATTATCGAGGGCGCCATTCTCGGGTTCGGAGACGGAAAGCTGGAAGCGGACGGTGGCCCTCAGCTCGAGGGTGATGGACAGATGCTCGGCGCGGTTCGGGGTGACCTTGGCGTCGAGAGCGCCGCGAAGGTGAAGCTGCAAATCCTGGACCGAATCGCACTGCAGGTTACTGGACGCGGCGGGCGTCTGCGCTCCGAGATTGAAGCTCGCCAGAAAGTCGGCCATGGCGGAGCTGGAGCTGGAGCGTCGGATGCGGCGACATCGGACCAGGCGGAGCAGCCTGTCGAGGTACTGGGCCGAGCCTGGCTCCTGCTGTGGCGATGAGCTGCTGGTGGGCGCTGACGATGAAAGCCTGTGAGGAGTCGGCGATGGCGCTGGCGGGCCTAGACGCTTCGCGTTCGCGAGTCGTAGTGGGTTGGGGGAGGAGACGACAGGGGTGTAGGTTCTGTCACCAGGCGGCTCCTCAGCGTGAGGCTTGGTGGGTGTGCGCCCGCCACTCAACGGTGGCGTGGGCATATCATCCATCACCACCATCAACGAATATCAACTTCAATTGAAAGACGATTTGTAAAAGAGATTTTGATTCATCTATTGGTGGTTCGTTGAGGTTGAGAACTGACGGCGGCTGGTTGTTGTTTGAAGATATCAATCGCATCGCCTGTGAATTGCAGCCGATAATCGCTATAACATGCACACGCTCGCACTGAATTGAGAACCAAGTACGGAGTACTTCCATCTTTACTCGTCTATCAATACAAATACACTCGGATTACCATACGGCCTCGCAGGCCAAAAACGCCGCAACTCAACTATTAGCCAATATACAAGTACACACACACAACCATCAAGGCCATGTCTAGGAATTTTCTTCCACCCACTGCTCGACTCTCTCAATCAGATCCATCTTTCGACCAGCTGTGCTCAAGCCTTTGGCCCCCAGCAAGTCTCTGAGTTGCACCACCGTCATCTTGGTGATGCCACCGCTCTCAATCGCCGCCTTCAGCTGAGAAGTCGAGAGTGAAGATCCAGAGGGCTTCTCTGATGAGCCTCTACTCCTCTTGGTTGGCTTCACATCGTCATCGTCCGCCTCGCGCTTGGTGGACTTGGCACTGGAAACTCGGCCGGCTTCACCCTCCAGTGTCTCTGACCAATCTTCAAGGTAACCACCAGCTCTCTTGCTAATGGCCTTGAACTTGGGCTCAGTCGTATCTTCAGCCTTTTCAGGCACCTCCTCTTCCAGTGCAAGAGCCTGCAGAATCTTGTAGTGCCATTGAAGGGCAGGATTCGGGTACTTGGACGGATTGTACATGGCCTTGGGGAGTTGAAGCTGCTGCACAATGGTCCGCATTTGTGTCGTGAGCTCATCAGAACTTCGCATCACTTCGCTTGGGGGGTTGATGCTTCGCAGGTCATCCAGGAAGGGAAGGGGATAGATCCAAAGACCTGCAGGCAGGTATGGTGTTCCCGACTCATCATCAGACCGCTCCCTAGATGGAATGATGGCCGCGAGTATCGGCTGCGCGTTGGCTCGGGTGATGCACCATGCAAGACCAATCTTGTCGTCCTTAAGCAGCTTCTGCCACAATGCAGTAAAGACTCGAGTTGAGCCGACAAAGTCCTCTTCACTGGGGAAGATAAAGGTAGACTTCTTAACACTCGCCCAGATGGGAAGCTGGCTCCGCGACTTGAAGCCAATGATGCGGATGATTGGCGATCCAAAATCCTTGAGAGACTTTTGCTCATCAGGGGTAAAGTAGACGTATTCACCTCCAAACTTGTACGCCTTCTTCGTCTCTCCCTTCTCGACCGTTCGGGCACTATCCTCGGCGATTCTGGTAGTTTCGCCTGCGGCAATCTGGGGTTTCTCGCCATCGAGCCAGATATAACAGGTGCGGGCGGGCGTTTGGCGATGGACAATATTGTATCCCTTGACCGAGATCCGCAGTCCAGGGGCAATCTCAAAAGGCAAGTTTGAGAAGAGTGCTCGTTTCGCTGTTTGCTTCGAATTCACATTCAAGATAAGCGAGTTGAGCAGAGTAAGTCCGTCTCCAGACTTGGAGGTGCGAATCTCAGACATGTTGGCTTCACCAACTGGGTCACGGTAGATGATGTCCTTCTATTGTTAGCCGATTTGGCCATGCCTTGAGGGTGAGTCTTACATCATAAAACTTGTTCAGGTCAAAGGTATCATCCCCTCGAGTGATGGGGAAGAGATCGATTATGATGCCAAGATCATACAGATCCTTTGCGCGAACAGCCGCGGCTGATCTTGCCTGCTTGTCAGACGCATGGGGGTCATCGTTGTCGGTCACTATGAACAGGCGACGACTACCAAAGTTTGCGGCCTTTGTTGTAAAAATCTGGTTGGCGCAGAAGAGCACGTTGGCCATGCTGGCAGGCTCCTCTGAGGGCGTCAACACTTCATCCTCGTCTTCCCCCTCTTCAACCAGAGCCTTCAGGGCCTTGACGTCCTCTGCCGCGGGGACGTCGAGATCAGTGAATAGATAACAATGAGGATATCCAAGTCCACTGCGACCATCGCCCGAGTCCTGGAACTTGGACTTTTCAGTGCCGAATAGGAGAATGCCCATCATGTCCTTGGGGTTGGAGATGATGCGCTGCTCCATCAGATGGTAGGCGCATTTCAACGCTGCCTGTACGGGACTGTCCCGGTCTGCCTTTTTGGAGTCCGAGTGCGGCGGTGGCTCCAGCATTGACTTGCTCACATCTATAGCGAGCAAGATGGCATCCTTTTGCGCCTTGTAACTCTAAAAGTGGATCAACATGGTGTACGAGAGTAAGAGCTTTGATACTCACGTTCTCATCAATCTCCTGCTCCCCTTCATCTTCATCTTCTCGGCGCCAATCTTGCTTGTCTGCCATTGTTGATGTGTATGTGTGTGTTATGGCAAAATGATGGTTCTCATTGCGCGTCAGCTGGAACTTAAGAGCTGAGTGATCTCATCCTGCGGGCCATAGCTCTAGGCAAACGCGACCTCTGTAACAGGGGGCGCGATGCTGCCTGTCGCGAGGTCACGTGAGCGAGTCTGGGGAGTGATTACCAACTTCATGATTGGCGGGGAATGTCTTGTTGAGAGGTACATGTGCTAACGCGGATATTCCGCAGCGGCCGAGGTTCCTGCTAGCTCCCAATATCTCCCGTCGGTGAAAATTCCGATAAGATGCGCTGCTGGCGATCCCGGAGCCCGTGGAAATGCGTGCATCATCGCCGCCCTAGCTGCCATACATAATAATTCTTGCGCCCCTCAGCTGTTTCTCATTACCAACCCTCACACCACTGCCAATTGACGTCCGCCCGTTTTCTTCTCTCCTTTTGTGCTTCACATTTCTGTCTATTCACCAACAATGGCTCTGCGACGCTCCGGGGGCCAGCTCTACAAGGGCATCTCCCAGGCCAGCTCCCATCGTCTTGCGCTCCCTCAGATCGCCAGCCAGAAGCGATACCTGGCCACCCCAGTCCCTCCCGTCACACAAGATGCCACCGGCTCCAAGGGCCCGACCGCCATGGTCTTTCTCAACATGGGAGGTCCTTCTACTCTCGATGAAGTCGGTGACTTTCTCAGCCGCCTCTTTGTAAGTATCGCCGACGTCCCGGAACCCCTCGGAGATGCTAACTTGCCACAGGCTGACGGTGACCTGATCCCCCTCGGCCGGTTACAAAACTACCTTGGCCCTCTCATCTCCAAGCGACGAACCCCCAAGATCCAGAAGCAATACGATGCCATCGGTGGAGGATCCCCCATTCGAAAGTGGTCCGAGTATCAGAGCTCTGAGATGTGCAAGATCTTGGACAAGATCTCCCCCGAGACTGCCCCCCATAAGCCTTATGTCGCTTTCCGATATGCGGATCCTCTGACCGAGGAGATGTACACTCAGCTGCTGAAGGACGGATTTGGTAATGGCCGTGGCGGCAGGGCCGTCGCATTCACCCAATATCCCCAGTACTCTTGCTCGACAACGGGCAGCAGCTTGAACGAGCTCTGGAAGTGGAGGCACAGACTCGAGGGTAAGACCAACAAGGAGTCTGGAGACGGCAGCATTACATGGAGTGTCATCGACCGCTGGCCAGTCCACAGTGGTCTGGTCGAGGCGTTTGCGCAGAACATTGAGGCGAAGCTGGCAGAGTATCCCGAGGAGCGTCGCAAGGACGTCGTCCTGCTCTTTTCTGCGCACAGTCTTCCCATGTCGGTTGTTAACAGAGGTTTGTGCTCTACCCCGGAAATATGAACGGACCTAACATGTCATCAGGTGATCCTTACCCCGGTGAGGTCGCGGCCACCGTCTATGCTGTCATGCAGCGCCTCAAGTTCTCGAACCCATACCGGCTATGCTGGCAGTCCCAGGTTGGACCATCTGCCTGGCTGGGACCTCAGACCGCAGATAGTGTGGAGGAGTACATCGCCAAGGGCCAGACGGACCTTGTCCTTATCCCCATCGCCTTCACATCGGATCACATCGAGACTCTTTACGAGCTGGACGAGGAGGTGATTGGCGAGAGTGGCCATCGCGATACCGTCAAGCGAGTAGAGTCTTTGAACGGCAGCCCCGTGTTCATTCAGGCCCTGGCCGACATTGCCAAGGCACATCTCGCCGAGAACCAGGCTTGCTCGGCTCAGATGGGCCTCCGATGCCCTGGCTGCAAGAGCGAGAGGTGTGCCGAGTCGAAGCGATTCTTTGCGAGCCAGC
Source organism: Fusarium keratoplasticum (assembly GCF_025433545.1). NCBI lineage: Eukaryota > Fungi > Ascomycota > Sordariomycetes > Hypocreales > Nectriaceae > Fusarium > Fusarium keratoplasticum. The sequence goes on along the minus strand of NC_070538.1, from coordinate 1,495,790 downwards.
AGGCTGGTCTGGTTTAGGGGGCCATGTATACAAGTAATGTTTATGAGTGGTTCGGCATGACACTGTATTATAGCTCGGGAGCGCGAGCGTTTATGTGTAATCAAAAGTGTAGTCTTTCAGGGCAGGTCTGGTGGTTTACGGGTCAAGAGTGGTTGGGTCTACTCCGTATAGATACGCCGTATGGCAACTCTTCGCTTCATTCTCTGGTTCGGTCTGAGACTAACCTTGTGATCGTCTTATGATCATTTTATGTTTCTTTTTGAATATGTTAGGTATTCTCTATACATGCTTTATGATATTCTATCATGAGTCTCATACAACTTGAGGCGTTTTCTTAGACGAGACGGTGACGGGGGCAACAACCACCGTGATGCCAACAGGCATCGGCAGTGTGGCTTAGCTTACGGCTTCGTGGGCCTCTCCCTCTCCTTCTTCTTCTTCTACTTCTACTTCATCTTCTTCTTTGCCCCGCCATTAGATAATTCCTCCAAGTGCCGGAGGGCAGCATCTGAGACCCATCAGCCACAACACGGATCAGACCAGTTGCGTAAGGGGGGAAAAGACATGTTTAGAGAAGCATATGCTTTTTTCGCCTTGCGCTGTCGGTGATGCGTCAACGGTGCGGCCCCACACGGCCCCACACGGCCCGGACCTTACTTCCTCAACACAAAACGGGAACCAAGAATTGTCACATACGCCGGCGTAGGGAACAACACGAGCAAGAAACGCAAAAGGATAAAAACTGATATGAATATGATGCTTCTTGAAAGTGTGCTGACGTCGTAAGCCTTCACAAACCAAGACTTGCGCCCGGAGCGGCGACAAAATGGCAAGCAATGTCCAAATCAGCCAGAAACACTACACCGTCAAGAGAGCGAGTTCACCAGCAAAAACATGATAGAAAAGAGCAAAAAGAACATCGACAACGGCAGGATTCGAACCTACGCGTGCGAACACAATGCCTAGATATGCAGGATAGCAGGGCATCGCCTTAACCACTCGGCCACGTTGTCTATTCCGAATTTGGTGATGGACGACCTCGATATCCACCACCATGTCCCCAGGGAAGGGGGCTATTACACGACGAAACAAGGAGTAGAAACAAGGAGGAGAGGTGCAAATCCAGCTGCTAAATTAACCAAAGTTGAAATATCGCGAGGGGCTCTGTTCTTCAAGCAACACACTCCTTTTTTACGACCCAAAGGAGCAAGCATCAGTAATACCCACTATTCTACGTTCATAGCAATTGCCTACCACATTCCCGTTGCCTACATGCAGAATGGCTTGACGTACTGTCGCCGCCCTGGCAAAAAGCCCTGTGTTGCTGCAACGAAAGAATAGTGAAAGCACTGGCTCAACAGGCCATGCCCATTGAGGCTTATTTTTGTTCGACAATGGGGCATTTAGCTAGGAAATTCATTACTACGCCATGGCTATCCACTGTTTTTGATCTATGCTGGCAGGATGAGCTCCTTTGGTGGCGGTGTGCCGTCGAGCCGCTCCCTATACCAAGTGACACTACTGGCAGGCATGCGAACACTTGTGAGCATGAACAAGTAACAATTATGGGAAATTCGCATTCAAATGGGATTTCTGCGTAATAAAAAAAAATCAGCATGAGTCGCCTAATATTACCAGCCACCGACTAAATTGGTCGGCTCCGTGCGGGTAGCATTGACCACCATTAACCAAGCGTCGACCAAGATAATCCTCCGCCATCTTAGAATTTCATCAGGTAGCTACTGAACTCTCTGTACTTGCCAGAATGGAGCTCTAGGAGAAGGATTTACCCATCATTTTCGCCCCCGTCGAAGTAGCACCCTAGGAGCACATTTCGCTACCTACAGGTCGGGGAGTACCAACAACGCTTCCACCACTTGGCAAAACTTGTTTCTACGGTTGAATTGAAACAGGCCACAGTCAAGGTTTCGCAATGGGAGCCTGAATTCACGCTGTGGCGAGCAAAAACGTGTTCCAAAAAGAAAAATTCTGGAAAATTCCCTAGAAGTCCGTTCAAAACGACAAGAGCAGGGTTCGAACCTACGCGGCCGAAGCCAATAGATATCAAGATTGTTTCAAGTCTATCTCCTTAACCACTCGGACATCTTGTCTTGAAGTTGGGATGCGTTTCGAGATTTCAGATTTGCTTGATATGGAGTCTTGTCCAATTCTAGACTAGCGTTGCGGGGCTCAACGGCAGCCCGCGCGCCACCACGCATGTCGCTCCACTTTTTTATCCTTTTCTTAGATCCAGTACGTATCTTTTGCTCACCATCACGTGAATGAGATTGATCAAGATCAGATAACCTGAAAATCACCAACCCTGTGCGAGGAGGAGATGTTGAACCAACCGGAACAAGGAACTCGATGTTGTTTAACTAATTATCGTATGTACCCATGTTCCTATGTCTCTGGAAGCTTGGGGCTGGTTGCAAGCCCTCGGTGTGGGCCCCGGATGGTGCATCAAGTTGTAAGCCTTGCGACAAGTGACTTTGCAAACGTATTAGCGTTCCGTGCTTCCCTTTTGCTATCGGTCGACGGGACGATTGAAAAACTGTCAGTATATTAACTATGGTCGGCAGGGCACCTTGTTTTCACATACAGGCAGCGGGGAGGTGTCGTCCTTGCGAAGGATGGTTCGTAGATCCATAACATTATCAGGCTACACCATGATCGAGGTGAAGACCAAGGGCAGGCCTTCTGGAGAAGATTTAGTTAGTAGCATTTCGGGTAAGCCCGCAATGCTGTGCAAGTCTCCCGGTTCCTTTCGGGGCCCCCGATATTCCAGAGATCATCTGGCCGATGACAAGATCAGTATCCAGTGGGTATTGCTATCGTGCAGTCACGGAAAAACAAAACACATTTTCATAGGAAAACAGAATGCCAACACCGAAAGTGTCACCGTAGATATTTATCCATAGATCCATTGTTATGGATACATGCCGGCTCGGTGCATTGCGGTTTCTTTGCTAGTGTTTGGGATGAACAACTCACCTCTCTGGGGCTCAGTCACCGGGCCTCCCAGTGTGAGTAAACCCATATTGAGTCTTAATAGTCCCATCAGTGAATTACTTTAGTATTTCTCTCTTCTTCACTTTTTTCTGTCCCCTCCACTCTCCATGCCTGGTAAATCACCATGAGTCCTCAACATCATTCATCTCACACCTTCCATGTTCATCTAATCACTCAGTGATATTACTACTTTCGCCAATTGCCTGTGTTTGTATCTGTACTGATCTTGTACATGTAGGATTTTATCTCCATATGTTTTTCTTCGTGGTCGATCTCTCCAAACGTCAGCGGCTCAACATTTCTCAATTCGTTCGTCGACAACAGCCTTTGCAGTGTTAGGGACCTGGATCTCACCCACGCCTCTGTGGAAGATGGGCCGACCAAAAAACCGATGCCCGAGGCTTCGAATATATCGAGACCCGAAAAACACGTGGCAGGTTCCGTAATCCCATGCACAAGACTGTTCATAGTTGAGATGGTTGATGATGGCTTGGTTACCCTATACTACCGACCTCCACAGGAAGAGCACCGGGCAACTGGTTTCTAGATGCTCGCTTTCGCCACCACTAGAGTCTATGTTGTCTCTTCAAACCACCTGAGTTCAATTCAAAGATCCTGATACTTTGTATGTATAGGAGTTGAGAAACCCGACCATTCGGACACGGCACGGAGGCATGTGGGTCAAAGGACATTCAAGTCTCTAATGAGTTTGATAGAAAATCACCATAAAAACAGGCAATATCATAATCGTCACTTACGCATTATTTTCTAACCTCCACTAAACCTTTATGATCATCCTTAGGGGAGGTTCATCTTTCTGGCGTCTTTCTCGGCGGGAGAAACGCGTTTCCGAGGACGCGCTCCAGATAGACGCTCAAAGAATTGGCAGTTTTTGCTGAGTCTTTAATCGAAGATTTGCAAAGTATTTAAATCGAGGCGGACGAACAGCCACAGCGACACATGCGTCGACCACGTATTACCTACTGTAAGTGAGACGGGGTTGGCTCATGTCGAGTGACGTGGATGGATGCTATCGAGAGGCGGTCGAGTGGCACCTTGGCGGAGCCGGGCTGGGCCGGGGTCCAAGACCCACCATGGGAAGGGAAACAACTTGACGGACGGGAAGTTGGCTGTGTTTGATGTCTGACGGGGAATAAACGAGGGATGGACGGGCTCTAGCACAGACGTGGGAGCGGCCGAGGCGCGCCACTTGACAGCGTTTGGGCGATGTGACAGTCAGAGAAGACAGGAGAGTTTGGCACATTTGAAGACGAGCATGTCATTGTCGATACTGACTCAGTATCGATAGAGCTCTGGAGTTGGGAGCTGGAGCTTCTGAAGCCAACTGCCTCACAACTCTGAGCCGAGAAAGGAGTTGCATACCCCAACGCAGACCGACTCTCTTATGGTGGGCAAATTTCAAGCAGCGGGCATGTCTCGCTGTGCTTCAGACCACTCGTTCACAGGCGCTTGGCTGAGCTCCTTGATGTCTTGCCTTGCTGTGCCGTGTTGCGCAAGGAATGGCGGTAGTTAAGACCATGATGGCTGAGATTGTTCGTGCCACCGCATCAGATTAAGAGTATGCATTATCCTGTGCAGAGATAGGAGAACTGCAACCTCCTTAAAGATGGTCGTCTCGAGATGCCGAATCCCTTGGCGCGTCGTCCCATGCGACGCGACCTGGACTGCCGTTCCCCTTTTGGAACCAAGCTTAAGCTCGGAGCCTAGGGAAGCTCCTAGTGACGCTGGGCTGTGAGCTCCATTAAGGGGACTCCACGAACAGGAAACAAGATCAACAGCCAAACGACGCAAGACTCAGTGACTACAGCCCAGAGCCTTATTACTACGTCTCACCAAGTACGGGTAATTTGCTTCACGCTTGAGGCTGGGAGATTGGGGGAGGGAGAGCTCCAGCACAATGCCATTTAACCCCTGTCAAGGCCGTTAATTGGACCCGTACCCCCAGAAACCAATCAGGAGCGCGGAATCACAGTGGCCGTCCAGCGACCTTCCAGCAGCCCTGCCCGCTAATTCTCCAGAGCTTGCCCCTGGGCCTTGGGATTTGGGAGCCCGCCCCCTGAGACGCTAGTCCTCTTGAGGCATAGCGTCACAAACCCCTTTTGTTGCAGGACCAGGCCAGCACGCTCTGCCCAAGGACGCTTCTGCTGGGGGAGAACAGCACATCAGAATTTCGTCTCCTTGTTCCGCCTGTCACTCGCACCCAAAATTTCCCTTCTTCTTCTTCGACTCTCTTTTACCCCCGTTCCGTTCCTCATCATTGCTAAGTACTTTCTCTCGATCGCCTCCCATCGCGCGTGAGAGCAGGTTCCGTGTCGACATTTTGAGGCCTTCCTTCTAATCTTCGTCTTGCCGACTTGCGACGCCCATTGACACGCGTCTCCTGGTAATTAATTCCGGGTGAGTTGCTGTCCTCGTTCCACCTCTCGACTCTCCCTGCCCGCCCCGAATCTCCCACGACTCGAGAAAGCGCGCCCTCGATCGACTCAGACTCGCCTCGACAACTCCTCGCCGGATGCGCCTGTAGCCTAGGTGGCTTCTGTGTCGACCGCGGCCCTTTCTCTCGTCGTCTCCCTACGAACCGACCGAGCTCGTATAGCTGGCCTTTCCCCTGACATAGCTAACCTCGACCTCTAGAACCCGTACTTTCCCACGAGTCCCTCTTCATCGATCGTTCTTGATACATCACTATGGGTAAGATGCCTCTTTCTTTTTCGCGTGCGCAGACCACGCCACATGGCAGTCGGTAGAGGCAGAGGAGAGGAGGAAGGAGCTGCCCCCTCCTGGCCATGAGGACAACTTGCTCTGGAGCTGGACCGCCTTCTCCCATCATCAACATCGCCTCTCGATAACGCGACGACATTCGTTCTTCCGCCATCTACGCTTTCTTGGGTCCTGTTCTTAGCCCCTTTTTGGTCTCGAAGCATTCCTCGTTGAGAATCAGCTCTTCACTGCAACCCCTGGATCGGCCATGACCTTCGACCTGATCCAACACGTCAAGGCTCGCACCCGGAGTGTGCATTTCGACAAAGGAACCTTTTCTTTGACTTCTACATCTCCTGTCGAGTCGAGTGCGAAAACATCGAATGATTCCAAGCGAGCGAGCAGCCTCCCGGTGGGACAGGAGAACCAAACCCCATCTCCTGATCCCAACCGTGCAACCGTCCAACAGTATCGCAGCATGCTCGAGGTCGAAGCAGAGGAACCTCCTACATTGAGCCCGATGAATCCCATGAGCTTCGACGAGTTATACGTCGACCCTACCCAGTCGGCGGATTGGAATCAGCCCAGACCTTCGAGAATCGGCACCAAGAAAATCGCCAGATTGACCCTCGGAAGTGGCCAACCAAGTGCAGCAGATTCATCGAGTCAGGACTCCTCTTGCCTCTACATCTGCCAGAATATTTATACATCAATTCTGCTTGTCATTTGCTAACTCTATTAATAGCTTCTCCCGGCAGCGAATCCCCGGCTCTGGCCCCTTCAGCCTCGCCCCCTAATGGTAAGTTACATCCCAACTTCTATCTAGCTTTCCACTAACCATGCACAGTTCCCTCCCAGCCGCCTCCCGCCGCTGACAACCGGAACATTGTCCGAAGAAAGCTCACTGGATATGTTGGTTTCGCCAACCTGCCCAACCAGTGGCACCGCAAGAGTGTCCGAAAGGGCTTCAACTTTAACGTGATGGTTGTTGGTAAGTTAAACGACAGCCATTTTACAGAGGTCTGCTAACGGTACTAGGCGAGTCTGGCCTGGGCAAGTCTACTCTGGTTAACACCCTCTTCAACACCTCGCTCTACCCTCCCAAGGAGCGCAAGGGCCCTAGCCTGGACATCATTCCCAAGACCGTCACCATTCAGTCCATCAGCGCCGACATTGAGGAGGCTGGTGTCCGTCTTCGCCTCACCGTTGTCGACACCCCTGGATTCGGTGACTTTGTGAACAACGATGAGTCGTGGCGCCCCATTGTCGACAACATTGAGCAGCGATTCGACTCGTACCTCGATGCCGAGAACAAGGTCAACCGCATGAACATTGTCGACAACCGAATTCACGCCTGTGTTTTCTTCATCCAGCCCACTGGTCACTCCCTCAAGCCTCTTGACATTGAGGTGATGCGACGCCTCCACACCAAGGTCAACCTGATCCCCGTCATTGCCAAGGCCGATACCCTCACCGATGAGGAGATTGCCAATTTCAAGGCCAGAGTAAGTTACCTGTTGCATTTCTAGACATCAAACGCTAACCACACCTAGATCTTGGCCGACATCAAGTACCACGGCATCCAGATCTTCGAGGGCCCCCGATACGAGCTTGATGATGAGGAGACCATCGCTGAGAACAACGAGATCATGTCCAAGGTTCCCTTCGCCGTTGTTGGTGCCAACAACGAGATCACCAGCGCCGATGGTCGCAAGATCCGTGGCCGTGCTTACCCCTGGGGCATCATCGAGGTGGATAACGAGGAGCACTGCGACTTTGTCAAGCTCCGACAGATGCTCATCCGAACCCACATGGAGGAGCTCAAGGAGCACACCAACAACCAGCTGTACGAGAACTACCGTACCGACAAGCTGCTCGCCATGGGCGTGTCGCAAGACCCCAGCGTGTTCAAGGAGGTCAACCCCGCCGTCAAGCAGGAGGAGGAGCGCGCCCTGCACGAGCAGAAGCTCGCCAAGATGGAGGCGGAGATGAAGATGGTGTTCCAGCAAAAGGTTGCCGAAAAGGAGAGCAAGCTCAAGCAGTCAGAGGAAGAGTTGTATGCCCGACACAAGGAGATGAAGGAGCAACTCGACCGCCAACGAATGGAGCTCGAAGACAAGAAGCAGCGCATCGAGAGCGGACGGCCACTGGAGAAGGAGGGCAAGCGAAAGGGCTTCTCCCTGCGCTAAGTTGCCTGCGCTCTAACGACCTGCGGACTGTTTTCTCCCTTCTTCGTTATCCATGTCTGAGTACCCATGATGCCCATACAATACCAGCTCGACGCCCCTCGTTGCATTCGATTCTCGTTTCTTTGTCGCCTCTTTCTCTCACCCCTTTTTAATCAACAACAAAACCACGTCCCCTAATCGCATACGCCAAACGAAATGATTGTCGTACGGGGACGGAACAACAAAAAGTCTTTTATGAAGAATAGTCATGCAAGGCGGGATGTGCAGACTATACGGCCTAGCAGGTGTCTCGGCGTGGCAGGTTGTCTTGGCGAGCATTCTTCTTCGGACCATGCCCTACGGCACGCATGGGAACCCGCTGTTCTAGCTCTCGGATCTGCTGCAAGAATACTTTTGGAGAAAAGGTAGCAGATTATGGCGAAAGGTGTTCGTGTTAGGAGCGCTGCTCGCTGGGAGAGACGTTGAGCGTCCATACGTGTCGGTCAGATTTGGGATGGTTAATACCTATCTATGGAGGAGATGCTGCCCAAGACTGCTTTGCCCTTTTACCTTTTCACCTGCTATGCCTTCGGATACCCCTCTTTCCCCGTTGCGGCCAGATGGAGCATCGGCCATGGATTGAACTAGACAGGAGCAGACGGATGGTTAGCACGGGGGAAGGTTGAGCAGCAACTTGTTGTATTTTAGCCGTGTGTTTGTTGAGACTGGGTGCTTTTTTATTATGTCTCAGCAGGCGACACGCCTCAGATGGTCATGCGTCGTCTCTTTCTTGTTTCTTAGCTGGCTTGATCTTTGATTTCTTTAACAGTGTTTCCGTTTGTTTAGGGTCTGAGTGTATTTGCTGTGATTGTGTTTTGAGATGTACAACTTGCAAGAGTCTGAGCTAGATAATTGTGATTTGTGTTTGTACTTCCATTGCGTCCTTCATTGTATCTAGGATATCGAGTGTAGACTTGTATCGGCTCACTAGTGGTCATGACTTGGTAGACGAGGCATAGAGTATGTGATGGATGTTAAGAGACGCTTGTTTCATATAGTAGTAGTACATTAACCCGCAAGGTCAAGACTCCGCCCGTTCCTTGTCATGCCGCGCTCCCCATGGTTAAAAATCGTCAAGAGTGAGTAGTATAGTGTAGTGTAGTCCTGGCAAGCCCACGCGCATTATGCCTCCATTCCTTCTTCTTCGTCATGTTTCGTCAAACTCTACCTTTGACGGAACTCTACCTCTTCCGGGCATTCCTCAGCAGGAATGCTCCCACGACACCGGCGGCGACTCCAACACCACTGAGGATGGCGACGCCCATGAGGCCTTCGCGGGCAACCTTGTCGTCGATGAGCTGGCGCAGGTTGGTGGCCTGGAGGTTGGCGGGCTCCTTGTCGAGGAGGAGGTCGTTGTAGCGGCGTGCCTCGCCGTAGTTGCCGAGCTTGTAGTTGCCGAGGGCGAGGTAGTAGAGGCACTCGCGGCGGCGCTCGGGGGAGATGCGGAAGATGTCCGAGAGGAGACGGACGCCGAGTTGCTGGTCGGTGCGGACGTTGGACTTGACGAGGCCCTGGGGAAGGTGTCTGTTAGCGAGGTTGGGTGTGAGGGGAGGAGGAGGGGTAGTAGTACCCAGGCGTAGTTGAACTTGGTTTGGATGCCAACCATTTCTCCTTCTCGTTCATATTGGGCTCGTAGGACGCCGAGCTCCGAGGGGTTCAACGGCCTGTGGTAGGGAAGTCAGGATATCGTTATGCATGGTCGGGGAGGAGGACTAACGTCTCAGCGTCGAGGGCATCTACAAGGTGTTAGCGAGGTTCATGATCTCGGGTGTAGAGAAGCGCAGACTCACATGGTAATTCGGTAACCATTTTGACTGTGGAGGGGAGGAGAAAAAGATGCGATGGGAGAAGATCAATTGTCTTGTCGAGACGTTGCAACGAAGCTCCCAGGAGGCAACAGTCAAAGAGTATGAGCACGTGCTATGCTATGGAAGCAAAAAGGCAATGAATGGGGGGGACCCGTAAGCTCGTTTCGGGCATCCGATGCTTTTCTTCTTGGGCCTGGGGGGGTGGGTTGAACTTGTGGCGGGACAATGACGATGTGCGGCGTCGGCAAAAGACCGGTTATGGGGACCGGTGGGGGCACGTGCGCTGATAAGCTGATTGTCGTCGTGGCGACCGAGGCACGTCCCGATAGGGCTGCGCAAAACACCAGGGATATATCGCCGATTACGCAGACTCGCTTTTACTCCGACTTCAATGAACACGTTCATCAATCTGGCATTTGGATAAGTCTTGACTTGAACAAGAATACACACAAAATACACACGGACAAAAGCCCATACAAACACCGTCATCATGTTGCTCTCGGAAGAACCAGCAACCGTAAGTCCCTGACACTCTTTCCCCTTTCGCCCACTAACACCCTCCAGCTCATCCACCACACAATCAACAACTTTAACATCAACCCAGACAAGCTCGCCGTCTCGCGCATCACAGAGTCCCTCTCAACCCTCCAGCAAGCCCGCGACCTCCGCGCCCGCGAGGCCGAGACGGCCCTCAAGAAGCTCTCCCGCCAACTCGCGACCCACACGTCCCGCCACGATGACCTCGTAGCTTCGCACTCGTCTGCAGACCACGCGTCAAACATTGCGCGCCTCGACACGCTCAAGTTTAGAACTGCAAAGGCTGCCGCCGATGCTGAGACGGAAGCTGAGCGGCTCGCTCTCGCTGCGGCGGATCTCAAGGCACGACTGCACGAGCTCGAGCTCCAGGGCGTCGAGGGTGATGCGGCTGCCGCGGCCAGACGAAGGGATCCCGTTGATGATGAGGTGCTTCTGAGGCTCAAGGTGTACCGTAGCCTGGGCATCGACCTCGAGAGGGATGAAAGGGACGGGGAGTGGTCCAAGGCGGTGATACGGAACGATCGCAAGGGTGACGTCCACGTGGTCAACATGGACAAGAAGTTTTCGCGCTTCTTTTATGCAAACTACTTTTGGCAGACCCTGTAAGGGGTGTGTCACGGATGTGTAATGTTTCATGATGGAAGGACTGGCGTTGAGGGCGTTAGATATACCAGGATAACGACGAGTCGTACAATGTATTCATTCAACCCATGAGAAACATCATGGTTGCTTCTACAGTCTTGTATCCCGCTGCTAACTACATTGTAGTATATGTGACATTTCCAAAGAACCCATCCAAGAGAGCATCACATCGCTCAAACGCCATTAAAAGATAGATAGCCTCGCTGGTATCGCGACACTTTTAATACCATGCCTGTCCGTCCACCTGTCCTCATCAAATCGTTAAAAATACACACGAGAACTCAGTCTCGAGAGATTAGGCGTCGACAAGACCCTGTGCTGGGAGTCTCTTGATACCCTTGGGCGAGGTCTTGAGGGTGGGAAAGTAGCTGTCGACAAATGACTTGTTCCCAAAGCCGATGCGAGGGCCTGACGGCGTCCTCGTTCGGGAGCTGTTTGGAGAAGCCGATGTGCGTTTTGTTGGACTCGGTGCGCGGCCCTTCATCATGAGGTATCCGCCCTCGCCTGGAGTTGTAGGACCAGAGGGCGAGCGATGGTGGTTCCGGCCGTGGTGCTGCTTGTCTGGTAGTTCAAGGCGCGAGTTGATGGTTGTCCATGTCTCGTCATCACCCCCAAGACGCCATCCTCCAACACCTTCAAAGTCTCTGTCTGGGCCAATGCTTGGAACCAGGCCGAATGCCTTTTCACTGACGGGCGTGACTGTGCCGGCAGTGGACAGAGCGCTGGAACTTCGTCGATGACGCCGACGTCGAAGACAGGACTCGAGAGCCGTCGATCCAGACGATGAGGGAGACGTATTATTAAAGAGCGAGCCTGGAGCAGGAGCGTCGAGGAATTGGTGATGAGGACGGTAATTGTGAGGATGGTAGGGGCGAGTCTTGCGGCCACCCAGGTAATGAGGAACGAAGGACAGAGCGACGTCAATGTAGACAGCGAGGACACGGAGGATGAGGACGGAAAAGGCGATTGTGGTGGTGACGCCGGCAAACAGAGCCAAAGGAACAGTAACGACGAAGAGAAATGGCACGACAAAGGCGTAGACGGGGTTGAGGAGCGCCATGGGAGGCTAGCAGGACATGGCCACGAGCAAAAGATAAGAAGGTTGGGGCGAGTTATTGGTTACAGACGAGTTTATTTGCGAGACAAAGAACAAACAGAACTTGAAGATGGGAAGATGGAAGATGGATGGATGGATGGATGGATGGGAGGAGGACCGAGGGAGAGACACCCAGAGAACTACATGCCTGTTTCTAGAGGGATGTAAGCCGCAGGGACGTGATAGGACTGCCGAGAGAAAGACAGGCGCCGCGGAGGCTGGTGGTCGTTTCCGGTCCCGATGAGGCGTGTTAGCTTGAAGCGGGGGAAAAACATCTGTGCGGTAGCACCAGAGTCTAGAAGAGGATAATAACTCGAGGGTATCAAGAGGGCGATCACATGTGAATGGCGCGGACTTGCACAAGCGCCGCGCTTCTTGGCCTGGGGCGCGCATATCGCCACAACCGTGCGGGGAAGGTCAATGCAGTCTGATACCAAGACGGAGAAGAATTGATCAAGAGAAGGATATCGTATGGTATGAGGTGTTTATCTGGCAAGCATGGTTGCGACATCATGACGAGGGTATAGGTCGTAAGATATGAATGCATATATCTCCAGGATATACGATAAACGGCAGATGAAAAAAGACCCTGGATAGATATCTAGAGTTCAGTCGGAAGGTTGGAGCTTAGGCGTGATGTGGTAATTGGCACAACCACGCACGTCACATGAGGAGGAAGCCGAGGTTCTGCGAGTACAGTACTGTACAGTATCACGGCAGGAGCAATGGAGGCTACAGTACCACGGCATTATCAATATGTAGATGGAAGCATTAGGAAGGAACTAATTACTTTCTCCTGCTATTGCATTGCAGCTGCAGGCAGTTGGAATGCATGTCTCTCCTTCCCCCACTTGAAACCATGATCCACACACTCCACACCCCACTACGGATACCTTGCTGTGCATCACCACGAGAGCCTCACGCAACACCAACATCAACCCTCTGCATCACACACTCACATTCACTCATTCGCACTCGATCTGCACAAACCTTATCGCGCCATCGAAGATAACGCAATCATGTCCGCCCAAGATCCCTTCCCTTGGCATCTCCCAATATGCGACGCCCACTGCCATCCAACAGACACCATGTCATCGCTCTCCGATATCCCCGCCATGCGGGCCTCGTCCCTCACCATCATGGCCACCCGTGCTCAGGACCAGCACCTCGTCGCAGATGCAGCTGCCGGCAGCACCACTCCCGGAAAGGCTGTTGTTCCCGCCTTTGGGTGGCACCCCTGGTTCTCCCACCTCCTCTACGACGACGCCGGTAACTCCACTCCCGGATCCGGCCCCGATAAGGAGGTCCACTACGCCGCCGTTTTGCAGCCCGATCCCGATGCCGCCTTTATCGCTTCCCTCCCGGATCCGACTCCCGTGTCTTCCTTTATCAAATCTACCCGCACCCTCTTGGATTCCCACCCAAAAGCCCTCGTTGGTGAAATCGGTCTCGACAAGGCCTTCCGTCTACCACAGCCATGGAACCCCTCCGACCAAGCCAGCCGTGACGAATCTCTCACCCCCGGAGGTCGTGAAGGTAGACTTCTTAGCCCTCACCGCGTGAGAATGGAACATCAGCGTGCCATCCTTGCTGCCCAGCTCCGTCTCGCAGCGGAGACCCGCAGAGCCGTCAGCGTGCACGGCGTCCAGGCTCATGGTGTACTGCACGAAACTCTCGCCGCGACGTGGAAAGGCCATGAGCGAGAGGTCATTACACGCCGGAAACGTCGACTTGTTGCTCAAGGAGCAGAAGATTTCTCCTCGGATGAGGATGAAGATGAGGATAAGCCTTACCCCCCGCGGATATGTCTGCACTCATTCAGCGGTAGTGTAGAGGTTCTTAAGCAGTACCTCCACCCGGCCATACCTGCGCGCATATTTGTTTCATTGTCGTCAGCTGTGAATCTCAGCACTGAGGCTACGAGCACACGCACTGACGAGGTGTTACGCGCCCTTCCTGACGAGAGTGTGCTCATCGAGAGTGATTTGCACGTTGCAGGCGAGGACATGGACGCAGCACTCGAGGAAATGTATCGGCATGTGTGTAAGGTAAAGGGCTGGGAGCTTGAGGAGGGAGTGAGAAGGATAGCCAAGAACTACAATGACTTCATCCATGGGTGAGAGACGTGCATCACCAAGAGCAAGATAGACTAGACTTAAAAATATTGTATTTTCGGATTGCTATCTCGCTGTTGAGGGAGAAGCGAGAGCATCTCAGGACTGCTTTGTCCTTGACATATAGAGGTATATATCGCTACGTCTAAAAACAAACCATTACTAGGCCACCCATGTTGTTTGTTATTTGTTGAAAATCAAAGACCCAAGAAAATCGGTATAATGCAAGTAAAAGCGCCCCAAGGAAATAGAAAATCATTTCAATCTTTGCTCAAGTTTAGTGTTTGGAATCGCCCAGCACATTATCGGCGTTGGAAGCCGTGTTGGATGGCGTGTAGTCGGAGCTGCCGGGTGTGTATCGGCAGCCGTCGGTCACGACCGAGGCGTCGTGTTGAGGATCGTCGTATGAGGGCAGGTTCTCGTCGGTGACGACGAAGCCCGGGTAGGCTGTGGCGGCGGTGTGGTGAGGAGGCATGGGAGGACGGGGAGGGACGGCGGGGGCGTAGGAGTGAGGTTGAGGGTGATAGTGAGTGCGGCCCTCCTCGGCGGTGACAAGTCCCTCGACCATGTAAGCGGCCTCACGGAACTGAGCAATTTCCTGCTCCATAGTCACGCTGCCAGCGGAAGAAGTCCTTCGTCGTCGGCCCTCTCGGAGCATGGCCTCCTTCTCCTCGTCCTCGTCGTTGTGGGTGAAGAATGCACGGATGGCGGCCTTGAAGGCCGAAGTGGGTCGTGAAGCTCGGCGAGCGCGGCGGTCCTTTCGGAGGGCTCGGCGGATGGCCCGGCGGGACTCGGGAGAGAGACGGTTTACTCGACGGTGGATCCAGGCGATGCAGATTCCACAGAAGATGGCCAGGGCGATGGCTCCCATACCAAAGATCATGACAATGGGGTTATGAGGGGGCTATCAAAAGTCAGCATGAATCAATTGTGATGCATTCAAGGGGCAGACATACAGGTCCATCGTGGTGGTGGTTAGGACCGTGCTCGTGGTGTCCATGCTCCGAAGCCATTGAGTGCTCCTTTCCACCCTCATGAGGTCGGTGCTCAGGGGGGTGCTCGGGCTTTCGCGGGGGAGGGGGAGGTGGCGCAGGGGGTCCATGGTGAGGCGCACACTCGCAGGGCATGCACATGGGAGGAGGTGGTGGGTGACCTCCAGGGAAAGGAGGAGGATGATGAGGCGGGCCGTGATGCGTTCCGTTGCCATGGTGGTGAGGCCCGTGGGGGTGGTGAGGACCGTGGTGACCAAAGATGCTTCCGTACAGTCTATGAGCCGTGTGCTTCACCTTGTCGGTAAGGGTGTGCACGACACACTTGACTCCGTCGCACTGCTTGATCATCTTCATGGTCGAGGGCGGCGGGGGAGGGTACTTCTTGCCCAGCTTCTTGGACACGGAGGCCTCGCGCTCCTTGACGAGGCTCTCAAGCTCGAGGATCTGCTTGTGCAGGGCGTTGAGCTCCATCAGCTCGACCTGGAGCTCCTCCTCGGGGTCCTGAAACTCGTAGTGCGGGTGCTCCCAGATGGGAGGCGCGTTGGTGTCGTCATCGTTCTCGACCGGGACCTGAGCGTCATCCTTGGAGGCGAAGGGCATAGACAGACTCCAGACGTAGGCCGCGTTGCCAACGTCCGAGATGCGGATGGGGGCCGTCTGCTTGAAAGTCATCCAAAAGGAGGCGTCGGTCGAGAGGGCCATGTCGTCGAGGGCGCGGACGTTGAAGCGCAGGGACTGGGCAAAGGGCATCTCGCGGGGTCCGATGCACTCAAAATCCCATTCGGCCGAGATGATGGTGTCGTTGTTGAGGTAGAAGGATCCCACGCCGTGTCCGGCCGCGTCCTGGGTCAGCTTCTCGCCGTTGAGGCGGACATTGGCGGGTCCGCAGACATCTTCTGACTCCTCCACGTCGAGCCTGAGAGTCTATAATGGTTGATTAGTGGATGAATTATTCAGTCGATATGAGTTGTCGTACCAGAGGGTATGCCTCGCTCTCTCCCCACGGGACCTTGAGAGTGACAAACGCTGAGGGAGTTACTAGCACGTGTTAGCTTCACTCTTCAAGGTCAAGACTCAATTCACATACCATCGAGCGCGTCAGGAAGAAATCCCATGGGAGGGGGAGGAGGTGGGGGAGGAGGATGATGAGGGCCATGAGCCAGCGCCAGCGCTGGCGCCAACAAGACGGCGGCAGCCTTGGAGAGGCCGCGCATCATGAAGCTCAAGATCTCTTACACGTGATAGAGCGGGTAGGTGAGGTTAATAGGCAGTGACGAATTCAACGACTGAAGGACACACGATGGCAGGCAGAAGGAAAAAGAAAAGAAGGGATTGGGTGAATCGTATAGAATAGCCCACAGCACAGGCTCAAGACTCGTGTCCAGAGATTAATGGAAAGAAGAGTGAGTGAAGAAATTGGGCTGCCTGACGATTCAAATGGCCGCCGGGATGTGGGAGTTTATCCCGGGGGCTCTCAGACGCTACCTTCAGAGGCCACGAGGCCGAGGGGCTGACCAAGACAGATTCGGAAAGGCACCAAATGAAAGCGTCGTCTTCTCACTCTCTGCGAAACCGCCTGAGCCTGCTGTGGCCCTGCTGTGGCCCTGCTGTAGACAGTGGTAGCCCTGCTGTGCCCTGCCTCGGAGCCCAGCTGGGCTGAGCGACATTATCCTCCAAAGGGTCGGGCTGCGCAATCATCAACCCACCAAGACTCGTAGTCTCGTCCATCAACCAATCATCGCCCCCGAGCTGACGAGTCCTCCCTCACCCCCTGGTCACATCGTCGGTGGCGCCGGGTCTCTTCGGCAATTCCTCTTCCATCCTTCTTGGCGCCCATCTTAATACATTGCGCGTCGCCTCTGTTTTTCATCGTCTTTCTCTCCCTTGCTCTTCCAGGCAATAATGTATTCATGTCGTGTGCCCCTCCTCTAGATAGTCATGTGCGTGCTTATGTCCAGCAGGAGCCCAAGATGACTCGCTCTGCTCCAACCATTGCATGGATCTTATACATATACAACAGGTATGCATCCATATCATACCAGGCCCATGTCTTGTGAGCCATTACAATCCGTCAATCTACACACCCATTCCTTCCATCGATTGTTGCTCGCATATCTCGCCCAAAACCACCTCTTTCTGAGCTCATGTCAGAAACTCGCTCAACACCTGCACTCGGGTCCGTGCAACTTCCGAGTCCTCGCCCATCAGTTGCATAATTTGAATCATCCGTGCTGTCAACTAGTTAGCCACTGCGCCAAGACGAAAACCATCTTCATGTCCGCTTACTAATATCCGCCTTGGCCCTCACGAGCAACGGATCCCTCGCCAGCATATCTGCACTTCCAGGCTCCCGACCCGCTTCTTTCAACACGTTGCCGATGCATAACGCCTCCAGGAACGCCCGATGATTAAACACCCACCACACACGTGCTTCCGTCTCGAGCAGTGTGAATAGGAGGAAGAACGCTGTGATCGCGTCGTGCGCCGCTTCCAGTGTTCCACGGACATTCACCGGAACATCGGGACTTTCCGAGGCGTGAACCAGCATCAGGTTATGAAAGTAATTGCTCGTCAAGAACAGAGTCTGCCGAACCACTCTCTTATTTGTCTTGGCCAGTGCCGTGATGCTGTCGGGATCCCACGAACGGAACACGTCGGGGAATGATCGATATACGGCGCGGAAGTCGGCAATCAGCTTCGACTTGTGTCTTGCCGTCGTGCAGATAGGTAGGTCCAGTGATCGGGGCGAGCAGATAGTCTCCTGAACCAAGTTGGCCAGAGTCCAAGATCCTCGGATATATGCTGTATCCGTAGGATCGCTGTTGGCGATGGAGGAGCCATCATCAAGCAAGTCCTCAACTGAGACATCCGTATGTGTCGCCGAAGGGGGCAGTGAAAGCAGAACCGTTAGGAACGTGTCCTGGAGAAGAACTGCTTGCCACACCTTTCTCCGTTGCTGTTTTTCAAACAGCGTGGCATTTGGGGTCACTACTCCATGTCAGTTATGACTTACAGCAGGTAGCAATTTACCAACCAATATTTGGATCACGATGTAGTCCCATAGCATAGGCCTGCCGAATGAGGATACCCGCAAACGCCCACCCATCCGAAGCATGATTGTCATTGATGAGGAAATAGGTCAACAAGACCATGGCCTGTATCGAGCGCAGCGAAGCGGTGCTGAGATATGAAGCGATCCGCAACGCCTGATTGCTTGCTGATGCATAAAATTCGGCCGTTTGCTTTCGTTCCCGAGAAGATGTCGTCGATGTCACGAATTGGGTGCCCAAAGCCAGCATGACGAATATCAATGCAATAAAGGAAGGGTCCGTATCGTTCTTTTCTTGCTGATTCAGTTGCCAAAAGTGCTCATAGTCGGCATAAAACGTCTGTCGATGTATCATGGGATATACGGGGTCGACGCATTCGAAGTAACGGTTGAGTAGAATATCGGCCTGGATCTTTTCAGGCAGCACCGAGATCACTTCTGGCAACCCTCCCTCACAGGTCCAGTAGTTTGCGAATGGATGTTCGGATCCAATACCAAAGACATTGCTCGCGGTGGGCAGCGAATATGGTACATTGGACAAGAGGCCAATTGATAGAGCAATGGCACCTCGAGAAGACGCAGCTGGGTCGTTGGACATGCCTCGATCAGCAATATTTGGAATTGGGGACTTTCCACTGGAACCAGGCTTCTTCTTTGGAGGCTTCGTCATTCGGCGGCCATTGGCTGCGGACCGCGTTGTCTCCCTGCTCATGTTAGGTCAGAACAACAGAGGGCAGAAAGACCCATACTCGAGGAGATTTGCGACATGTGCATATCTGCATTCAGTCTGTCGTTTTATACCTGGCCAAGTTAGTGATGGAACGAGTTGGCAGGGTGAGAACTCACAAGCAAGGCAATGTGGCCGACCCCTATCACACTATAAAGGGTCAGCATTCATAAACATAGAGTCGCATGCATGACAATAAACGTAATAACATTGAGACTCATGTAGTCCAGATTCAGATCTAACAAGCCTGGGGTAAAGTGGGCTCATCTCATGCAAAATGGAGTGAGTGGGTAAATGTGAGATGAAAACAAGATGGATGAGGCTGCACATCACATGAAAGTCCCACCTTTGTCTTTCGTTCGACGCACTCATGACACGACAGGGTGGGCTTGTTGCGCTTCTGCTTCTTCTTTGGGGGTTCATCGCCGTTGACGGGGGTCGACGCGTCCTGGTCGTCGGCATCTGGAAGGTAGTCGCCAGTAGGATGCCTTGACGTGGTTGATGCAGAAGCTGAAGGCAGCCGATGTGAGACGGACGCCGGTGACGTGGATGCTGAGCCAGGCGTCAGACCCGAGGGCGGGTGAGTGCCCGGGAGAGGAAGAGTCGGCAGAGCAGACGGAGGACCAGGACTGTAGGTAGAGTGATGCGCCGGGCGATGAGATGGTGATGGGTTAGAGAGCTGGGGCTGATGATGCGCGTGATGCGGATGCGCCCGCTGAGACAAATCCATCGATTGCGCAGTTCAGCTCACCAAGACGCTGACCAGTGAGTGAGCACCTTTTTGAGCGAAGCGATGGATGCGACGGCGAGGGGATTGATGCGCGACAATTGGAGCGGGCCAGGTTGGAGCTGGAGCTGGAGCTGGATCTGACGAAACTGGGGCCGAGATCTGGCACTTGCGGATGGTCAAAAGACACCAGCCAAACGAGACGTCTTTTGGGCTCTGGGGTTTGGGTTTGTTTGGCTGAAGGGAAGGGGTCGCCGGGAATAAAGATGCTGATGGACTCAGGGACCTTCTGACGAGGGCGAGTTGAGTCGTCGGTATTCGGCTGGCGCTGGGAATAACGGCCGGAGATGGGCGGCAGCGGCAGCGGCAGCTGGAACTGGAGCTGGAGCTGGAGCTGGAGCTGGCAGCAGCTGGGCTGGGGTAACAAGCGTAGGTCCTTCGGGGAGTTTTTGGCTCCCTATGACAATTAAAGGGGAACAGAGAAGCCCGTGACAGCAAGCTCAGAGTGCAAAGGGCAACACCTTTCACCTTTGGAACGCACGCGAAAAAGGACGGGACGGGACGGATGGGATGGGAATAACAAGGCCTGAGGGTGGGAAAAAAAGAGAGATCCCGGAAAAGAAAAGGGAATTGCAGAGAACGAGGAAAATCCAAGGGAAGGAATCGAAAAAAGAGAATTGAACCGGGGGGGGGGGCAAAAAAAGGCGGGGGCGGAGCAAGCAGCAAAGTGGGAAAGCGCAGTGCAGCAGCGCAACGCAGCGTACTCCGTAGACAGACAGGGCAGTCAGTCAGGGAAGCCCGGGAATGGGATGGAAGGAAGGAAGGATTGGTAAGGCAGGTAGGTAGGTGCCCGGGCTGAGGTAGAAACAGACGGGAAGCAGGAGCCCGTACAAGTATGTACCTTCCCTCCTTCCCTGTCCTTTACCAGGCTTGCTTGCCTCTAAAAGGCAGCTACAAGCCGTTGGGTTGGGTAGGCATGGACCAAGTGCGTGCGCAGAGCGCGCGCTTTCCACGCGGCTGTTCTTGTGGTACCCGAGGCAGGCATGGATACTGTAGAAGTACATGGGAAGGTACGGGATGGATGCTAATTAATTCCGTCTAGATGCCTACTAGCCTCAAGATACACCTGTTTGATAGACAAGACTCTCCTCGAGTGACAGACAGCTTTGACAGGTGTAAATGAGAGACGAGCTAAAACAAAAGGCGTAGTGACTGCCTGCCAGACAAGACAAGATGCCCACCCTCGGACGTTGGTAAGAGGACAGTTTACGGGGTTTGACGGCGCTTGGATGAGAACGGAACTTGGCCGTGGCATTGCCGTAACTGTACCCGTAGCCGCTTGCCGAGGAGACGGACAGACAGTCAGTCAGTCAAAGTACTGGATATCTACTATCCGTACCTAGATGTACAGTATCAGATTGTATCGCATCTGTGGATATTACAAGAATTCAAGTGGTAATATCGCTCATCTCATCTCTCTCCCGTCCATCTCCGACTCTCTTTTTGACCAAGTTACTTCTTCTAAGCGAGAAAGACGAGGCCTCTCACTTTCAGCCTCCTTTCCTGGCTTGGCCGGCCCCCGTTCCAGCGTCGCTAGACGGTGCACGCACGGATCGACATACGACTGTGTTCTTGTTGATGACCTTGACACAAAACAAGTGCCGGCTCCGGCGAACCGTAACCGATTGGAGCCCCCATGTCATCATCTGGACCTGGAGGGGGAGACGGCAACAATGGCTGGCCCAGGCCCTGATCTATTTACTGCCTGAGCCATCGTCATGGGTAAAAGGTGTTGCCAGCATCTCCACCGGGCTGGCGCCTCGTCCCCGAGCCAAACCAACAAAGACGAGGCAAGAGACTTGAGACAAGGGCTCATCAGCAATGCTGTTTCTGTCTCCTTGAGGAGATCCGAGCAGAGGCAGAGACACAAAAGACCAGACAGGACCCCGGCGAGTGTCACCGGCTTGGACCATGCTCATCTCCCCGTCCCGGCTCTGCAATATGGCCCCCCCTTCCCTTCCCTTCCCCTTCGCTCACCGGCACTTGGAAAAACGAGGTCGATTTCACCCCAGCCAGCCAAGTCATGGTAAAATTGGGCATCCCTGTCTCATCACCCAGCCGTCCATTGGATCGCGCCGAGCCCCCAATGGATCGTCGCACACAGGAGGAGGACGACACCCCAACAGGTGCCCCAGGACCCTGGTAGAGGAGTCGGGCGCCAGCGACATCGGTGACAGCCCGTCCAAAGCCAAGTCTTCTTGTCCACCACCTTGAGGCACAACAAATTCCTGCTGATCTCCGTGCCTGAGACATGCTTCTCCATCTTTCTCCGCCCGCTAGAGCCAGACTGGCCTACCAGGGCTCAACTGGTAGAAACTCAATATGAACTGCCTCCCTCCTGGGCGCATGTACATGCGAACCCTTTCCTTTCCGCGGGCACTCCACCCTTGCGGCCTTAGTTCCATCCCTCAGTCAGGGCGGGCGTTTTGGTCGTCGAGGCGTTTCGGTGAGCTCCATGGTGAGGGGAAATGCAGCGGCAGTTGAGCCAAGCTTCGAGAAGAGGGCATAGAGCTTCACCAGTTCGCGAGGCGGAGGCGCGTGGCTGCTTATCAACACTGGCGCCTCCAGCCCCGGCACAGCCAGTCGGGGACGTGATAAAGGCCGAGACTACGAAGAGCGGGCATCCATACCTCTGACGCGCGGCATTTGCTGGGCGAATACACACTTCTCCCTACATACGCTGTCTGTACAGTGCCGTGAGTCCTCTCCTCCTTGGTCGACCTCCGTCAGTAGCATAGCCGCTACATACCGCTCGGCTCCCCGGCTAAGCCCCTTCAGGGTGCCAACCCCGGACGGTCTGGACCCTCATAGAGAACTTGATGGACCAATCTCAAGCAAAGCCAATGACGTACACTGGAAATGAGGGACAGGCCTGGGTAAGGGCTTCTGGCCGAGCCCGCAAGGCATGAAGATGCCGTCGAGTCTTTGGGCTTCCGTCGTCATTTCCGCTGCTGAAGATGGATGACCCGGCATTTGACTTGACGTCTGACCTCCTTGAGCGGCAGCATCATGTGGGCTCACAGACAATGTGCCTTGACCGCGAATTACCACTGTTTAGTGGTAATAAGAATATGTGCTAGGCGTGAACTCTAGTTGGCTAATGCTACTCAGTTCCACAGAGTCATGTTGTCGACAAGGTGGTGTCTACAGTCCAGGCTTGGCGGAGGCTCAAGATCTGCACAGCCACGTGCCCAATTTCATAGCCAAGAGATGGATAGAAATGAAATCGTCAACTAGTAGATCGATGTCTGAAGTTATTCAAGTTGTCAATAGTTTCCTTAACTCATGACTCATAGATCAGTCTCTCATCGAGCTGCTGCGTAGTATGATTTGATGCTTGACCATGAAGTGGGGTCTCACGACTTCACCACTAATCAGCTTCACTCGGACAACTTGAGCCTGAAAGATCTCATGAGAGCACGAATTCATCACCCATGAAACCCATCACTTCCTCTGTCCAGCGTACGACTCAAATCCTTGGTCATCTCAAACAGACAATGTCTAGTTCTCGTCCTACTCAGGCCGCGCCTTGGCGCTCTGCCTTCCTGACTCACGTCAACGAGTTGGATTCACCGACGTTCACGCTCAGCACCCTTCACCATGACTCGTCAACCTCCGTTACCCCTCGATCTCGAACCGTTGTGTTCCGGGGCTTGTGGGCAGAGCTCCCGGCCAACCCCAAGAACAAGGCGCCGCTAAACCCGTCCCTGTATGAGAGCGACCTCCTCACCATCACTACCGATGCCCGCATGGAAAAGATCCCCGAGCTATCCCCGGATGGTTCCTATCCCGCCCAGTCCGGCGGCGGCGGACCGGTAGAGGCCGTCTTCTGGGCCGTGCCGTCCAGGACCCAGTGGCGCCTCCGCGGCCGAGCTTATCTGCTTGGCCCGGATATCAACGACCCCTCAGGAGCACAGGTCAGGGAGATCTTGGAGAAGCATATGCGTCGCAGAAACAGTGACGACGATTCCAGCTCGTGGGATTGGGCCAAGGAGGTGACGGCTCATTTTGGCAACTTGAGTCCCATGATGCGAGGATCATTCCGAAACCCAGCGCCAGGGACACCAAAGACTGAAAAGCCAGGGCCAGGACTCGGCTTAGGGCAGAAAGTAGAAGACCTAGATGACGAGATTGCGAGGAAGAACTTTCGTGTAGTTGTTATCTTGCCGGAGGAGGTGGACCGGGTCGACTTGTCAGACCCGGAGGAGGGCAAAAGATGGAACTATCGCTTGACTGGAGACTCCTGGGAGGAAACAGAGCTCTGGCCTTAAAAGCAACTAGGGAATTTCAGAAGTTTACGACGAGTGTAAGAACCAGGATATATGAGTTGCGAAACACCCAGCTGATGAATGTCTTGTCGGGACAAGCCAGCTGTATTTGGACGTTGAAAACCTTGTCAAGCTCTCTGCTAGAAATATGGATTACTTCTATTAATCATGTACGTCCACGGAAAATGTTTCTTCGTGTTCAGCAAGATAGGTGTACTGGTATCATGTTATGGTGAGATGAGAGAGCGTTTACCACCTTTAGAAGGACAGGCAAAAATAGAACAAAAAACATACAACATTGGGGATTCGCTAGTCGTCACCGACCTAGCTACTAATCCAACTCTTGCCAGGTTATCGATGGGAGATCAGACGGGATCCCGAGCTTTCTAGCAGATGTGGTCGTATGTACTCGGGTTGGGGACAAGAGGCACTATCAAGGCGTCGGCTTGGAGGTTTGCTTCAGAAACTCAACTGCTACTGTAGCATCATTTTGAGTGGAGAGCACAGAAGCTTTGTGGTTATGTCGAAGGTTTTTCTTCCCTCCGTTGATATTCACGATTATGTTAGTATAGCTGAATACTTGGGTATGTTCTTTCTCCAGCGAGTTGATGCTGTTGTATCTAGTGCTTACAACTTTGTTCAATACTTGGATCCATTGGTCAAGATCTGTCCTAGCAAGTAACAATATCGATTAACTTTGTCATGAAAATGTCTATGGTCGTGTATTTCGCCCCTCACTCATGGTCCCATAGTCCCAGAGACGCTGCCACGGAGAGCATACAACTAAGCGTCCGCGACGAAGCGAGTGACCTCGAAGCTTCGCGCTATTCTCTCCGCTTTTTTCTGCACTTTAACACAAATACCACGATATTCCTTGTTGTTCAAACGGTAGTTGAGTAGCGAGATGGGAACTGGCAAACATAGGAGATAGTCCTGCTTTGCCGTGGAGGTCAGAGTGGCGGACTCCTGTTCATGCAATACAACGGTTGTATAATGCAGTCAGCTGTCCTCCTACTTTGTACTGCTCTGCCTTACATATTACAGGCTGACATCTTGAGTCACATAGCCACTATGCCAAGCTATTATTAGGAAGCGAACGAGTGTTACCTTCGTGTGTTGACGAGTCAGCGTGGACTTGCTAGCTGAGGAAGATGGGGTCACATGAAGGCACCGAGGGCGCAAATCCTATAATTGTCCATCTTAGGCCTCTCCAATTCAGACCCGGCTGTTCTGGATGCTCCCCCAAATGGAACAAACTGACGAACGACGGCCTTCGAGCTGACCTGGGTCGGCCCGAGGTGTCAGCCAACACACAACCTATAATACTCTGACCCATGCTATTAACTTGCGCTTATCCGACATTGTATACTTGCGATGGATGGCTTTGGTTACATGAAGGCATCCTACCGGCGTGGCTTGAAGTTGCATTTATCCACCGGAATGGCTGGGCTGGGTGCGTCTTACTTGACACTCTATTACCATTGCAGGATCCGGCTATTTGGTCGAGTCAGGGACGTTACTCGGTTCTTTTAGGGGCGTTTGAGCATGCTATATGCCGCTTAATACTTTGTGAGAGTTGATGTTGGGTTGTCCATGTGGCAATTGGTGGTGTGAAGAGCTGACAGTGCAGAATCGCAACTCGCATGCAGGCTTAATACACAAGGGGTTATCATAGAACTATGTTGTCACTCATGGGTTCATCCTCAGTATACAGTATAAACCCACAACATAGCACAATAGTGCTCTTAAACACGGATTAAGTTGGAGCCATAGCTCAATAGTCGAGACAATGTCACACATGCGTTGGAACAGTCGCAAGACAGTCAGTCTGGTTTAGAAACTATGGAACAGTCAATTCGCTCCAGGCAGCCATATTTACGGGAGGGCATATCGGAAGGGACGTCGGCATGCCAGCCAAACACAAGAGAGAACTCGGCTATTCGGGTCATAACCTATGAGACTGGTTCCGACTGCAACCCCAACACCCGGCACCCGACATCCGATGTCGTTCTAATGACCAGTCGAGAAAAGAGCACAGATCTCAGAATAAGTTCAACACTCATTGGCTGTATTGAATCCCATGGTCACAACCTGTGTTGAAGATTATGAAGGCCCTCATTCGACTGGTCTAGATATGCTCAACTATAGGTTAAGTAGATGACGACTCAAGGCGATATGTCGATAAAACAATAGCCCGATTGTTCAGTTGCAGTGTTCCAGAGGGTGGTAGCTTGAGATAGCTTCCATCTATTTGATTATTACGCTCGAGTTGGGAAGCTTGGAGAGCAACACAGTAACTCGAACTGGCGGAGTTGAAGATGAGTCTGATATCCGACGACAACTCCGCTTGTCTAGTCATACTTACATCTTAGGAACAATCTATAAAAGCTGCGTCTTTTTGTCAATAGTCCTCATCTCCAACAGGTTAGTCGTCAATGCAGCTCTCCTGCTACCCTATCTTCTCGTATATCCATACCGATACTATCTTCTTCTCGGCGAGTGTCGGATGTATGTCAACAGATCAGCTACCCATCAGGAATAGAAACCCTCAACGGAAACACTAGTCTCACAAACCCACATAGAACGCATCCTCAACTCATTAGCTCCCGTCTGACACTTTGCTTACTGCACAAGCGACACACGCCATGCAAGTGAAGACGCTTCGCAACCGAGGCCGTATCAAGCCCTACCTGCTCCACTGAAGTTCCCGTCACGAGGCCCGCAGATCTGCGATCTGATCCCGTTCGCGAACGGGGGGACAAGGAAATATGGGCAGATGCGGAATTTTGTTGGACAATTTATTTGTAGGCGGCGATGCGGTGAGGGAAGCCCGCCAGCCGCCCGCCCTGCAGTGCAGTCAGTGCCCTGTCAAGGCCGTGCATAAACGCAACGCGCAGCGCAGCGAGGTTCAGTTCAGGCGCGGTTGAGACATGCAGGGCTAGTAGGAGCTGGGCTGGGCTGACGGAGACGAGGCCTTGAGCTGCATGAAAGACCCAGATCAAGAGTGCGAGAGGAGGAGAGGAGAAGAACAGGGGGGGGGAGAGGGCGGGAAGGGGGAACGGGAAGGCTTGCTCAAGGGAATTTGTTCTAGGGATCGTTCTAGGGATTTGTTCTAGATGGATGGACAGTGAGACACGAGATTTGCTCGTTTCGTTCCTCCGGGGTTCTTGCCAGTTCGCACATGGGAATCCCTTGATCGACTCACCGATATGGATCCCAATACGGACATTGCCCTCAATGTGGAACTACAGACATGAGAATCGCGTCACAGGTTCACGCATCAAGCAACGACTCTTTTCACTCTGACAATCCTTCCTTCTGATGCACATTCCCCTTCTGTGGAGGTGCAGATGCATTACTTGGCCGGACCCCTGTATGTGCCCCCCTCTTCATCCCTCCCCTCCCTCACTCCGTTGCATGGCGGGAGAGGCTGGGACTGGGGCCCTAGTAGATCCGCGTAAGTCTTGTTTTCTTCGATTTGATGAGGGACACCACTTCCCGGCTATATCCACCGATGATATGTGTTGTTGGTTGCTCACAACTGCCAATTGCAAACAAGCCCATTCCTTTGTTTTTTCCCCCTTCTTTGCGTCCTTCTCCAACCACGGGACTTCGGTCGTCCGGCCCGCCGATCGGCCCGGAGTCTTTCTACTCTTGTCGGTCCCGCCCCCGTATCCGCGTCGGCACCGACCACGCACCAACCTTGCGAGGAATTTCTTCACTGCAACCTCGCAGCCGGGCATGGTTTAGCCAGAGGGTTACAACAAGCACGCACTCTTTTTTCGCTCCGGAATTATTCCATTTCTTCGCTGCCTGCAAAGGAAGGGGCGTGGCCGCAGGGTACATACATATCCACATTAGACCTTGGAATGCTGGCCTGGCGTATGCCGGACTGGACTGGGGAACTTCGCAGCGACACGTGC
Organism: Fusarium keratoplasticum; assembly: GCF_025433545.1. Lineage (NCBI taxonomy): Eukaryota > Fungi > Ascomycota > Sordariomycetes > Hypocreales > Nectriaceae > Fusarium > Fusarium keratoplasticum. Next base: position 1,467,886 of record NC_070538.1, on the reverse strand, counting down.
GCAACGTCAGCTAACCCAGGATCATGACGGATGTGGGATTTCCTCCTTCTCGGCGGTTCCCGTCAAAGGTCTGGGGTGTCAGAAGGTTAACCTCCACAACTCGTCAGTCTTTGAGATGACCAGTTTGTGAGTTGAGTTGAGCCTAAGCCAAGGTCCGAGGGAAGCTCGCTCCCAGGAGAGAAGCAGCAGGTACTTAGCCGAGGGCAATCTCCCGACGAGCTCATCCCCTTGACTGACCAGGTCAGGACCGTGTCGGACCGGTGAATCTTTCTTCTCTTCTCCCCCAAAGGCCCATCCACCAACACGACTCTGAGGGTTTCACCCCCTTGGAAGAAGCAGTCCAGTCCGTCAGCTGGGGGAGCACACAAACCACGCCACAGCCCATCGGCGGGTAAGAGACATGCTCGATCCGGAGTGGAGCAGCCCTTCCCCGGAGCGGTCTAGAAGGGCGCGGCATCTCACGCCAGGGCCGCCGCATTCACTGCTAGATCCTTGGCTGACCGAACCTTCCACGAGGCATTCTTGACCAGGGGGAAGCGTAGCAAGCAGACGAGGGAAGAAAAAAGACATCTCATTTATGGTTTATGGCCCGTCAGGGATAGCATGAGTTGCTCGCAACTGGGGTAGGCCAAGAAAAGACTATCGGCTTTCTTCTTTTGCTTTCCTTACCCCCCCTGGTCACCGAGTCTCCTGCGCCCTGACCAGTTCCAAACTCGATCCTGTCGTCATGCTAATCATGGCAGGTTATGGGCATGGGTCCGAGTTGTATTCAGTCACCGAGCCTGACTTTGAACGTCCAGTCATCTTGACTAGCCTGCCTACGTGCTGTCCAATTGTCTCACTCACAAGTAAATGACAGGACGAGATCTACTGTCTTATTCTTTGTGGGGTTATCTATTCCATGCAAAGCCAACCTACAATTGTGTGTGTGTGTGTGTGTGTGTGTGTGTGTGCGTGTGTGTGCCGATAGGCGCTAGAAGCTCAGTAGCGTCTCTGTTGCTGACCAGCATCAGGGCGATAAGCATTGTTTCTTCGTCTAGTTATTCCTAAAACGTTCAATTTTCGCGAGATATACAGATTCAAGCTGATATGCTACTACCCTAATCAAGTCTGTGCCCCTGACACAAAGCTAATATACCCGGCAGTTCGTCCGCCTAGATACTTACATGATACTGTACCTATGATGATTTGAACGAGCCGTATCCGCGTCCACACCATAATCAAGTCTTGCTCGACACCCAATGCCTCAACCCATGCCTTCAGCCACCGTTGGCCCGTTGATGTACACCAACTGACAGCTGCCGACAAGCTGCGCATTACTCGCGCAGATGCCATATCCCTCAACCACCGGAATTCGGGAAAGTGTCATGCCCCGGACTTTTTCAAGACCGCTGATTCAGTCATCCTCGTGTCCCGCTCACCGTATTCGAGTCTGCAAGTGTCAGTTGAAACGGGCCCCGGTTCGCAGATGAAGACTGGCAGTATCCTCTTTGGACAAGGACCCCAACGGAGCAAAAAGAAGGTCAAGGCGTGAATATGGTGGGCCTCCCATGTTCAACTGCCAATGCCATGTATCGCAGATGATGACGTTGGTGAATAACCGCCAGAGCATCAGCCATACTGGATATTGTCAGTCCTTGCTCCACCCGTCAAGATCAAATTGTTCGAGTCGATTGATGGAACACTGCATTTCTTACCAATCCCTGGTCAAGAGTGGGTGACAGGGCTGAGTATCGGTCCAGGTAGCTCTTGTTTCAAGCATTCCATTGACCTTGTCAACCTCGAAACTCGTATGACACGTAGAAAAGAACGGATCAAACAACTTGCAAGTTTCTCAAGCAAGCCGAGTCTGCCCAGAAGAAAAGTATGCCCAATACGTGTTGGTTCTTGATCCTCCGCCAAGGCCCTCTCAACCAACGTCAACCTGCCACAGAGCAAACAGGTGAGATCATCAACGTTCAGAACCCGCTCCGGCCCAACAGAGTTCTGAAAGGATTGTGACAATCGAGACACGGCTGGACACGATAGGTCAAGAGCGCCATAGCCGTGTGCGCCTCGGCGAGACGCCAGCCAATTCCGCACGCTGGAGAGCAACCCAAGAGCCCTGTGGAGCAGAACCTGGCCCGTCAAGCCACCTCGGTAGCCGCCGAGACTAGCAGAGAAGTAAGAGGGCGTTTAAAGTCACAATGCAGGTCGTGTCACGGGCAGATGGCCTCAAACGTTGGTTTAATTAGGTTGGCGAGGGAAGCGGCAGATGCCCCGGCTGCTGGCAACTCTTTTTGTAGACGTACCTACAGCTCGAAACAAGTCAGCAACATGACAACCCGCTGCGCCTCAAGAGACGTGATTCGAAAATTTGGGGTTGCCAGAGTCAGAAGGAGCGTAGCATCAAGAGTGACGAGACATGGCTAAGCGCCGTGAAGGAGCCGTAACCCTGTCCAGACGCGTCGAGTCGCGGCTCAGGCCTCATCACGTCGAGAGAAAAAGCCTCCAAAGTTGTAATCATGCTTAACCAAGTTGAGGACGGAATCTGAGGGGTTAATGAGAGCTGTCGACAACTTAATCAAGCACTCCACCGGGGGTGTGGTGGATCTCTGCATGTATGTTGGGCTGTTTATCTGTGATTTCGATTTTCCTTTTTTCTCCCCCGCAGCTCGCTATTCTGTACTTGAAGTAGTTAAACAGCCGAGGCAATCGTTGGTAAATTGCGACAATATTGGTTGTTGGTGCTGGTGAACAACCCCCGAGATGCAATGCAAGGGACTCGCAACCAACCTCGTCTTCAAGACTCGGCGGGTATAGGAGAATTCCCCACCATAAACAGCAAATAATAGGTTGAGGTCTCCGGCAGTTGGCGGTAGGTGCAGCACCAGACGAGCCAAGACTCGAGATGGCTAGGTAGTTGACTCACATGAACCCACGGTCACAATGAACCAAGCAGATGATGTCGTGATGGATGCCCAACAAAGGGAGCTTGGCCATTCTTCCCTTGGCAGTCACCGTCACCGGTTTAGATTGCGAAAGCAGTGGCCCAACCTTTGGAACCGACCAACATTAAACAGAACAACCAACAGCTTCGACAGCGGCGGTCCGGGACCACTCGGACCGGGGTTCGGGACGTGACATGCTCGAGCGTCCAGTCGGAATACAAGGTAGAAAAGAGGGCATTCTTGTCACCGGTCAGCAAGGATTCTCTATTTCCTGACCTCGTCTGCCGGGCTATGATCAGGTGTTGCTGATATTTGTCGACAATCTCCGGGCTGCTGCCGCGGCTGCCCAGGCATGGTATTAGAAGCAGGTGCAATCAGTCGACGGCGGTGCCTGTATGTCACATTCACATTGTGAAGACGGAAATAGCGTGGCCCTGGCTGGGCTGGATCTCGGCGTCCAAGATGAGATGAGACGCATGTCTCTGGTGGCCCGTCTGCAAGCCTCAGGCTTACACGCGTTCAGCATCATTTGTGTGTCTCAGCAGGCAGACCAGCCTCAATGGCAAGCAAATTTCGAGGCTGTCTACTCGTCATGGATCACCGTACAGAAGTCTCAGGTTGAAATGACCGCGTCGTCTATCATCCACACAAACAATCAAACAACAACAGAATCGGCGGAGCGAGCCGAGGATCGACATAGACAACGCCGGACGGACGCTAGGTATGTCTTCCTGCTTGGATCCACACGGTCGACTAAACCCTCTTGTCGCTAGAGGGATGCTCGTCCGTTTCAAAGGACAACTGGAATGGCCTTCTGCGTTCTGTGGCTGCGGGTTGACGGATTCGGGAGTTGTGACCTCGTCTCGAACCGGATGCTGCATTGTCGATGAGAGGGCAGCAATGGGATAGCGTCAAGAATGCCTTTAGTTTCTTGCTACTGTAAAGAGAGGTCCAGACCCGACATGTCAGGTATCCTTGCAGAGTGAAGCCACCAACCAACAAGACCAAGATGTCCCCAGGACCAGCAGCAGAGAGCCTCACCTGAGAAACTGGGGTGTCCCTCTGGGTGGCGGGAGTCGAGCAAGCACCACTGATCCATGCATCCACGCACGGCACTTTGAAGCGGAGCAGACCATGGCATGGCATGGCAGAAGCATCGCATCGTCGACGCCGCCAAGTGGATGCCCTTGGTACCGCAGGCAGGTCAGGTGATGCTTCGTCGACGCCTGCAATCCGCAGAAAACGACAAGGGAATGCAACGCTGAGGCGACAGCTCACGTCGCCTGTTGGGCGGAAAGCAAAGGGGGGACGAGTCGTGAAGCGAAGAGAAGAGGAGACGGGGGGCTAGGGGGATGCACCATGCGCGTCTTTGCCTCTTCAAGTGCCGAACAATGACACACCGTCTCGATGTATGGAGACGGGAGGCGTATGCGGGATGGAGAGTAGACGAGAAAAAAACGTTTTTCTTCGCGATTCCTTAGCTCCCGGCGCAGAAGTGAGTTGTCGGCCGTATGTGGGAGTACCCCCGGAGGACAACGGCGCGCTTACAAGCAAGCGATCAACCGGCCGATTCGGAGACACGGGGACTGAGCAGCCAGCAGAGACGAGACGGTGAAGAAGAGAGAGATGGCGTCTTGGTTCATGAATTGACAAATGGATGGTCGAGGTTATCATGGAGGATGCAACAGTGACAGGCCTGCAATGGTCCATGTCTCACTCCCCTTTTCCCTCTCTTCTTCAGGCCGTTGGACACGAGGGTAGACAAACGCCCAGCCTCTTCCTTTACGCCTCCCGCAACTTGACGTTTCTCTCCTGCAGAGATGCTCTTCTTCAAAGCATGTTGGCTGCATACGCACACACAAGTCTACCCTCCAAGAAAGTGACCGGGGGTTCGGAGGTCAGCATTTCCCAATTTGGGACACACTGGGCATGCTTTGTCTACGTTAAACTCGCAAGCCTGTTCTGCTTTTGGACTTTTGGTTTTTAGAGCAAACAGGAACTCTTCCATCTAGACGAGAGAGCGGAATTGAACAAGATGCGCTTGAACAGCCTTCCTGTGATGAAAAAAACAACGCTGGAGCATTGAGGTAATTCAACTCGAGAGAGTGGGCCATCAAAGGGCGTCAACGCATGAAACAAAACCAAGACGCACGCATACCGTGTTTGCCATTCATCAGATACAGTGTCGTTTAACGGACGGGGCAATGGATGTCTGTCTGTCTGTGTCTGTCTCTTTTGCTGATGACATTTGCATGCAGATGCCATGCCACAGAGACCAAAGATCCAAGGCTAAAATAGGCGAAGGAAGCGGTCTCTCTCACTCATTGTTGACCAGTTCTCAGCGAACAATAAAAAAAACAAAAAAACAAGGCTGAGTTCTTCCCGAAGACAACATGTTGCACAGCATCGCATGCTGTGAGACTGCCATATGTGGGAATTGCAGCGAATTGGTAGCTCACGAGCTTTCGTGGTGGTACAGATGACGAGCCTGCTGTGGGAGGTTGCAGAGGATAAACTCTTGCCGTTCGTCCCTCTGTACCTTCCTACCTAGGTAGGTAGTTTCAGCGGAGAGATAAAAGAGATTGTGGCAGGGTGCGGCAGGGCGAGAGATGAGCGCTGGCTGTGTGTACATCCGCCTGCAGTTGGGCACAGCGGTCAACCCAATAGCCAAGCTATTCTATTCCAGGCTGAATACGGAGAAAAGGACCTGGCAATATCGCATCCACCATCATCACATTGCATTGTTGGAGAGTGTGGAATGGATAATGAATGGTCAATAGCTGCCCCTGCATCAAACTGTCGGCTCCTCCGTCTCGCATCGGCCGCTACAGTGCCAACGCCAACGGGACGTGGGGCCAGGGATGGGATGGATGATTACACAAGAGAGAGAAAAAAAGATCATCAGCAAGGGCTGCTCATTGTCGAGGCATCACAACACGTCAAAGCCAAGTGCCCGGGGAACCTCGTCGCAGGGAGTCAGGTCAGGTGGTCATTGTGCGAACCCAACCCAACTCAACTCATCTTATTACGCCATCTGGAGACCAAGGTGAGAGGCATGGTCAGGCCAGGTTCAGGTCAGGTCAGTCCGGTGAACGAGTTCCAACAAGTGTGATCTTCAGAAGAGAGTTTGGGCAATGGCACGCTGCATTCTTTTGGCCACCCTGGGGCTTTTTCGCTCTGATGAGCTGGCAGACAGACAGACATGATCGCTACAGTAGCCAGCTGAGAAAAAAAAAAGTGACACATCCGACACGGCAAAAGATCTGGAATCTTGTGTCTCACTCAAATCATAAACAACAGAAAACTCTGTTCAGACGGGAACCTTTTTTTCAGCTGGTATGCAAACAACAAAGGGCATCAAAGTTTCATCAATCCTGATTTTTGTGATGAGTCTCTCTCGCGTTTGACGAGCGCAAGAATCTCCTCATCTGGGTTTTGATGAGAAAAAGGTCCCAGCGGTTCGGCACGAGGGAATGTCTTGCGGATATCGTGACAGGTGAGGGAGCATGAGGAAGGGCAAAAAGCCATGAGCAGCGGCGGCAGCGGCCCGATGTTGGACGAGGGAGATATGGCCCTTTGTGGTGCCCTATTCCTGTGTTGCGCGACGAGAGCGAGAGGATGATCGTCAAAGACTACGGCGGATGGATGTTGATGTCCGATGATGGGATGGGATGGGCAAAGGGACCCTGCCTTGTCCTGTCCTGCCGCGAGAGCCCATCATCCATGTCACCCTTCATGGGTGACCTCTTGTTGGTTTGTGCACGCTCAGTCCCTCCCCCAGCAGCAGCAGACAGCGACAGCAACAGCAAGCAGCGAATCCTTGCTTGACATGACCAGAGAGGGCATCATGGGCCGTCCGCCACCCCTTTCTCCCGTGCGGTGCAGTGCAGCAGCGTGCTCCACCATCCATCCTCCCCCGCTGGATGGATTGCTGCTGCTGCTACTGCTGCGTTCTCTCTTTTTCCCGAGTACGCTGGCTGGCTGTGGTTACGTACGCCCTGGGATGGGGGAACCCAAAATATACAGCACAGTACTAACAGCAGATGTTGAGGAGGGGCGGATGTCCATCCATCCATCGATATCAACCCAAGACGCCCTGTTTCCACTCGGCGACTGCCCTGTTGGGGGGTTCTACTCCCAGGGCTTCATGACCTGCGGCGTGCGTGTTTCGTGGGCGTTTCCTCTGAATGGGGAATGAGTTGGGTATTGTCTCATGGCAATCCGTGGATGGAAGGTGACCAACATGAATCAATAATGAGGTTTCCTCGGGGCTGGCCTCCATCACATCGACAAGTTGGATTGCCCGTTATCTTTTGAATGACCTCGCCCGGCGGCCTTCCTTTTTATCTCGTTCTACAATGCCCGATGAGATCGAGGTACACATTTGACAGGACGGAGAAAGCCCATTGTGCGTGCGCCATCCACGCGCCGTCCATCCCACACATCCCGCACACATCCCACATCGTGACCCCCCCGTGGCATATCTCATCGCATCGTCGTGCATCCGCATCACATCGCATGGGCCCTTGCTGTCGCCTTCTTTACGGAGTAAACTGGAGTTTCTGTTTGGTGATGAGGATGGATGAAGCCATCTTCAACAAAGTAGCACTCTCTCCGCCATGGGGATGTGTCTTTTTTTTTTTGGTGCTGTGCTCAGCAACTGTGCCCTGCCCTGCCCTTTCATCCAGATGCCATGTCCATGCCGCCGCGGCCGCATTTCCTGCCGCCCTGCCGCCGTCCATCCATGCCTCTCTGACTCTTGTCTGCCCATGCCATGCCATGCAGCAGCAACCTAACCTTTCCCCCGCCGTCAAGTACCTATGGACGGGACTTGTTCCAAGGCGGCTGTTACTGTTACTGCTGCTGTTACTGTCGAGGGTACCCTCTCATCGTTTACCGTAGGTACTCTGAGCGAGAGCGAGCGATCCATTCCCTTGTGTTCTCCTCTGCTCACGCCCCCCCTTACCCCGGCCTGAGAAAGGTCCCCTTCCATCTCGCCGCACCCCCCAAGGATTCTGGATGGAGAACAGCACCCTGGTTGTCTTCGACTCTGTTTTCCCCTTTGACCTGGTGTGCAGCAGTGAGTGCAGCGAGTGCAGTGTGCATTTAATAAAATCTCTCGCCATCCCGCCATCGCCCGCATGCTGCTGCTGTTGCTGCGCTTCTGCTGCTGCTTTGCTGATCCCATCTTCGTCTTTGGGTTAATACCACTTTCTCCTCTTTCCCTTTTCTTTTCTCTCTTCTCTTTTTTCCTTCCTCCCCCTCACTCTCAGACCTCCATCACCTGTCCCGCCCATCAGCAATTGCTAACAGCCACCAGCAGCCGATCTCTTGTTGGATCTCGGCTTCTTGGCTTTTTTGGCTTGCTTCTTTCTGGGGGTCAACTGACTTGACTGGACCGACTCTGGCTCATACTTTCACTCTCCTCTGCCGCTTCGGGTCCAGTTCCAGCTCGCTTTCGCAAGGCAAGCAAAGCAAACTCTCAGCCCAGCCCGTCAACCTAGTCCAAAGCCCGCCATCCACCAGGCCCACCACTCCGTCGCTAGTGGACTGTGGCTTTTCCCTTCTCCCCTCCTTGGACCGAGATCCCCCCCCTGGAGGAAGGGCCCTAGAGCATCGGACAATAGCTGCCAGCCGCGCCCTAGCCTGCCTGGGTCATCGTTAGCTGCCTCGTAAATAGCGAGTTCCAGCACAAATCCGCCTTCCGCGCCCTCTAGCTCCTCCCCGCCGCACCACCCCGGAGTACTCGCCTCACCTCAACCTGACCTTCAAGAGTCTAGTAGTCTTTCGAGGTCAAGAAGATTCTTGGTTGCAGTGGAATTGGGTCGAATACACGACGACGACGAATACGAATAGAACGACTCGGGAGCCGCTGGATCGTGCTTTTACCGTTTGGCTGTTGGCTCATCTTACGTCCATCCATTCTTAGTGGACCCATCGACCTTCCATCGGCCAACCCAACCCAACTCGATTCTCGCCGAAAAAGGTCATCATTACCATTACCTTCAACCAACAACAACACCAGCACCAGCCTCACGAGTCTTTCTCCTTCCCTGACCCGCGATCCTCGGCCTTTTTCGCTAGACCCTCGTCAAACTCTGTCTCGTGCCGTGTTGTCCAACATAACGACGTCCGCATCTTCCGCCTTACTCACACCTATTTCATCCCTGAGTCCGCAAACCTGTACATCTAACGAAGACCACGACCGTTAACGACCATCACGAGACAAAGACCGTACGAGTCTCCGTCATAACCTGATTCATTCCTTCTTGGATGATTATGTTTATTGCTTCAACACATCCGCTCCATTGATACCTGCCGCTGTCATACACGGACCTCAGCAGCACCGCACCGCCGCACCACGCGATACGACGCCATCTCCAGACAAGTATTCGCCACTCACCACGCCAATTCCTCATCGCTCGTCCGACTGCTTCCGACGCGATACTGCATCAACGCAGTTTCCCCCATCAACTCTATCCGTCCCGTCGGTCCTTGTGCGACATTTGGGGCGTTGGGTGATAACCACCTAGCCCCCTTTCACTCAGCCAACACGGCTCCTCCGCGAGAAGCAGACTTCCGCGACATGGCCATGGATGCGCTGAAAAATCTCTCGACAAACGTGCCTGACTGGCTCAAGCGCCTCGACAACCTCAGCGGCCAGATCGACCGTCGTCAGGCCGAGCTGGCCGCTGTCGCCGCTGCCGAGGGCAAGAATGCAGAGACCAAATCCCTTCGGAACAAGGGATCGACTGAGTCCCTCAAGCCCAAGGATGACCCTCCTGTAGTTCACGCCGAACCCCCCGCTGGGGATGCCATTCTCGAAGACCCTACCAACACGGAGCAGCCCTCAGAAACTCACGCAGAGCCTCCGAAGCACACACCGAGCCCCGAATCCATCCAGCAGCAGCAAGAAGTTATCAAGGCAGCGCGTGCCCGAGCACGAGCCCAGGTCAAGAAGAAGCCCAAGTCACCATCCATGATGTCGAACGAGGATGCCCCCCAAGCATATAGAACACGCAGCTTGATCATTGTCTTTTATGATAGCTATGTACAAGGATTCTTTGACGAGCTTGTGAGATTTGTCTCGTCAAGCCGCAACCTGATGCGCAAGGCCAAGATGGCCGCCCGAGTTGCCCAGATCAAGAAGCTTGCCGAGCAGGATGTGTCAGAGGATGGAAGCAATGGCGAGGACGAGCTCCCCTCATTGCGATATATGAGCAGCAGACGATTCGGTCCCATGTCAATATCCCGAAACGGTCCCAACAATGGACCACCCGATGTATACGACAACCTGGATAAGGGCCTCGAATTTGTGCAAAGCATGTGCGAGCATGGTGCCCACCAATTCCTCCGCGACGGAGACTGCAACGACGAGATCTCCAAGGTTCAGAAGCGACTCACCGAGGTCCTAGAGATGGCCAATAAGGAGATGGAGCGTGTGCAACGTGAGGAGCCTGAGCTGGCAAAGGAGACGGGTGAGATGGGCAAGGTTCGCACGAGAAGGCCCATCAGCATGCGCCGGGATATGAGCGTTGGCCTCAAGGAAGGCAGCCCGACACCTACCAAGGAGGAGAACAAGCTGGAGCCCGCCAAGGAGGAGCCAGGCAAGATAGAAGCTGCCGAGCCAGCCCAAATGGATCTTTCAGCGCCGCTAGCAGTGGATCCAGATATCATGGAGGCCGACGAGGGTATCGACATGGAGATCCCCAAGCTACAATATCGATCAACCCGGGCGATGCGGAACCGTGGACCATAGAATGGGCACGAACCGCGTGTCTGGGCGATAGCCATCGAAACGCCGTGACGGATATTTCTTGATACCTGCCTCAACATCCATCACACATCCATCATATTGTTTGTTAGCCTCTGCTCTGCTCTGCTATTCATTCATCAATCACTGGCGGCGTCACGGACTGGGAGAAGAAGAAACTCGAGGGAAATGATTGGATATTATTTTGTCACCAAAACCAAACCCCCTTCTTTCACATCTCTTGTCTATTTACTATTTACGAAGCGCGAGCATTGCATCCACGCGGGATGTCCTTGTCTCATTGTCAACTTGTGTTTTTTTGTCCCTTTCTCTCTCTTTTTGAACATCTGGAGCCTTAAAAAAGAAAGACCATTCATAGCGTGGGGTCGTTGCATGCTGCTCTCGGGGTCAGGGTCTTGTTGTTGATCTTTGGACATCATGTTCTATTTTTCCATATATCTTATCTTAGGTTCACGGTTACGAACAAATGGGAATACCTGAAAAAGAGGTTGCACGAGATATCATGCGCCTCGACTATCATCACTATTGTTCCTGTGTTCCATCTACATATCTTATACACCTTGATACATGTGAATGCTAACATTATGATACAGGCCTGTTCTTTGGCCAAACTTGGATGCAACTCGAGGGCATCCTTGAACACACCCCTTACTGTCTCTCAACGCCATCATGCCTCTGGGCAAGAAGATAGTGAGCTTTGGCTCTCACGATATTCGGTCTGCTCGAGTTGCCGTCTAGTTTCTGCCGCGATTTTGAAAGTGATGATCCTGAAGAGCGGGTGGGATGCTGTCGCAGAGGCCCCTCCAGCCCGGGGTGAGGCGAGTCCAACCAGTCTGGGGCGGCACCAGGGCATCGCGCCGCACTTCTGGCCACTTTGTCTTGAGCTCATCGGGTCCGAGGATCTCAGGGTCGTCGCCGTCCTCGACATCTAGCTTCTTCGCTGTCCACATCACGGTGAATGTGTACATCCTCGGCCCAAAGCCGTATTCCATGCGCTTGTAGGTTTCAGCACAGCACTCTGGCATCTCGACATCGCCAGAGTCCTCTTGATTAGAACCATTGGGGCAATCTTCATTGGGGCAGATGGCTTTCATTCCCATGTCTGGTGCCAACCCGCGCCAGCTGTACATCTTGATAGGTTTATCCTTTGCGCTGAGATAGTAACCCTTCATCTTGCCGCCCAGTCGGAACGTCCAGACACGCTGGGCCCACTGGGCCAGCTCTTTGAGTTCTTGGAACCGATCCTCGCTGTGCTCAAAGTCCATGGTGAGCCGTTTCAGGTTCGGGATCATGCTGAGCGACTCGCCCCAGGTTGGCTCTCCGTCCTTTTGTCGTCTTGTGTATGGAATGGGCGGGATAGGCGCTCGGCCCTGGCCGTGTTCTTCTTCAAGCTTCATGTGATCTTTCATTAATTTCCAGGTACCATCTTCCAAGTCACGACCGTCGCCATAGGGGGTGAGCTGAGGTCCAGATATTTCTAGCTCCTCACGCCACTCATTCCCCGTACGCCAGCCATTCTTGCCGATGGTGATGCGAAGGTCTTCAACACAGCGTAAGTTTTCTTCTCTTTCGAGTTCGCAGAGGAAGCGCCCTTCTAGTTCCCATTGGCTGAGGTAGATCTCGAGCGATGTCACTCGGTTGGCGGCATATCGTGTCATACGCCCCATGCTGTGGATGCTTACTTCTATAGTTTCCAGCTCTTCGAAAAACCATATGCCAGTACGGATGCGAAGCGTAGCGTTCTTCATCAAGAGATCTCGTGCTTCCAGAAAGATGCGTCGGCAGGTGCGCAAAATCGAGGTATGCTGAAACCTTAAGGTTGGTGTGCCGGGGCGGAGCTGGAGGGGGCTGTCGGGATGGAACTCCCTAATAGGTTCCCTCTGCGGCAAATAGTAGCAAAGATCAACGCTTTCCAGACTACTATGCTCGGGCATGGGCTTGGAGGTGTTCTCGGGCAAGTCGCACACCAGCCATTTTGGCTCAGGAATCGGGAACTGCAGTCGGGGTCGGCCCTGGATGTCAAAGTGGCTGTCATGCTCTGACAGAGCATGTGAGAAGATCTCCCGTCGAATTTCGGGGGGGGGGGGGGAAGCGAGTGAAGACAGGGCATGAATCTTGAAGGTCGATGGTCGATCGGGTGGCTTGGGTACTCATTGACTCGGTTGCCGGCAGAATGTCTTTGAGTTGTTTGAGTACCAAGGGATCGCCCCCGGCCAGGTCGACGAGGTCTTGGTCGGGGTCCATGGTTGTGGGCGCGCAGAAGGCAACGGCGGCTGATTGAGATAAAGTTTAGATTTTGAGAAGGCAAAGGCGAATTTAACTGAAAAAGGTTGAGTAAAAAGTTGAAGATTTTGTTGACCTGCTTAGATATATGTTTGTTGCATAACAAACGCAGGCCAGTGGTGAGCACCGCCTTACAGCTGCTGGGCACCGCCGCTCCTCCACTCCTTGAGCGGCGTGCAGCAGCACCAGCTCCCGTTTTTACTGCATGAAATTGTTGTAAACAAACGCTTTCAACTCGAGATTGGCTGAAACCGTGGCATATACAAGTGAGGCTCAAAATATCTAGATTTAACTTACACACGAAGTGCTCGAGGTGGTACCGCTTCACGAGCTAAAGCTTAGGCGGGTGTTGCACCAATAAAAGGTTGTTGCTTGCATGTGCCCCACAACTTGGCCGCGTGAATGCAATCACTGGCCGCGATTCACAGGCACCACCACGTTCACCCATATGACGTTCTGGGGGGAGCTCCATCTTGAACCTACAGCAACTAAACATCTTCCCTCCTCCGCCAACCGTTGATACACTCGAGACTCTTGCGACACCGGATCACTTAAAACGATAGCGCACTCTTCCCATAGCCGCTCGTCCAAGATGACGACAGCTTCGCGCATTCTCCGATAGCTATCACGACAACTCTAGCTTTCCTCCTCCCCCGCCAAAACCATGGGTCAAGGCTTCTCCCTCGCGACGCCGTCTGTCGGCTCCGCGGGCATCGACACTTCGGAACTGAGCGATGTACACTACGAGAAGAGCATCGGCAATGCTCGGTTCATGAAGACCATCCGAGGACGCCATGAGAACGGTCTAGTTCTCGTCAAGGTCCTCGTTAAGCCCTACCCAGAGGTCAAGCTGGACGAGTACAAGAGACAGATAATTGGTAAGCTTCATGTCCACGTGAACACCTCCTGAACTCGCGCTGACGATGCGCAGAGCAGAGCAAGGCACTCGCGAATGTGCCCAACGCACTTGGATTCCAGCGCATCATCGAGACCGACTCCAACGGCTACCTCGTCCGCCAGTTCCTCTACAGCTCGCTCTACGACCGTCTTAGCACTCGGCCGTTCCTCGAGGACATCGAGAAGAAGTGGCTGGCCTTCCAGCTCCTCTGCGCCCTGCGAGACTCCCACGCCCGCGATGTCTACCACGGCGATATCAAGGCGCAGAATGTCCTCGTGACCTCTTGGAACTGGTTGTACCTGTCCGACTTTTCGTCCGCCTACAAGCCCGTCATGCTCCCCGACGATAACCCAGCCGACTTTTCATACTTTTTCGATATATCGGGTCGCCGTACGTGCTATGTTGCCCCGGAACGGTTCTACGCCGCGGGAGAGGTGCCCCCGCAAAAGGCCAAGATGACCTGGGCCATGGACATTTTCAGCGCCGGCTGCGTTATCGCCCAAATGTTCCTCGAGTCTGAGATCTTTAGTCTGGCGCAGTTGTACAAGTACCGCCGTGGAGAGTACGACCCTGTCATCACACACTTGAGCGTCATCTCAGACAAGGACGTTGCCGACATGATAGCACATATGATCCAGCTGGATCCCGAGAAGCGATATTCTGCGGAGCAGTACCTGGAGTTCTGGAAGGGCAAGGTCTTTCCACATTACTTTTACAACTTTCTTCACCAATACATGGAGCTCATTACCGATCCTTCATCGGGTAACAGCCCCATGTCTGGCGCGCAGAAGAACCTTGGAGAAGCCGATGATCGGATCGACCGCGTATTTTACGACTTTGACAAAATCTCATATTTCCTTGGGTATCAGCCAGAGAAGCGCACCTCAAGCGCCTTGCAACCAACATCTAGGCTCAGTCTCTCTCATTTCCCCGTCAGACTCAATATACCTAATCACGACCATACCGTCTCTCCCGATCTGGAACCACCAGAAGATGACGGGACATTAATATTTTTGACACTCATTGTGTCGCAATTGAGAAACACGGCTCGCGCCTCTTCGAGAATTAGGGCATGCGATGTTCTCCTAGCCTTTGCAGAGAGGCTCACCGATGAAGCTAAATTAGATCGGGTCCTGCCCTATCTGATGACCCTTCTCGTTCCGGATGAGACGGATCTGGTTCTAATTGCTGCTATCCGGACCATTACACAGCTCTTGCAGCTGGTCCAGATGGTCACGCCTATTAACTCCCATGTTCTGGTTGAGTACGTGTTACCCAGGATGGAGATCGCCCTGGGAACCAGATTAAGAGCATCTAGTCCTCTGGTCAGGGCGACCTACGCCTCTTGTTTGGGTAGTCTTGCGATTACCGCCCAGAGGTTCCTCGATATGGCATCAAGTCTTCGGCCTGATGGTTCAATGCCCATTGCCGACCCCGAAGTTGAGCCTGGAGTGGATGCCAAGGCCAACTTTGAAAGCGTCTTTGACAATGCTGGCCGGCAGCTGTTTGAGCTCCTGGAAAGTCACACTAAGCAACTTGTTGAGGACTCAGATATCTCTGTTCGCCGAGCATTCCTGGCGTCAGTACCCGAGCTATGCTTGTTCTTCGACGACCACTCCAACGATGTGCTTCTCACCCATCTAAACACCTACTTGAATGACCGTGACTGGACTTTGAAATGCGCCTTCTTTGACACGATAGTTGGCATCGCAATTTTTATCGGCAGCACGAGTCTAGAGGAGTTTATGCTGCCGTTGATGATCCAAGCCTTGACTGATCCCGAGGAATATGTAGTGCAAGCAGCTCTTCACTCGCTTGCTCAACTCGCCGGTCTTGGCCTTTTGTCGAGGCCTAAGATCACGGAGCTGGTAGACCTCATTAGCCGATTCACCATGCACCCAAACATCTGGATTCGGGAGTCAGCGACAGAGTTCCTGTCAATGGCTGCAAAGTTCCTGACGGACGCCGATGTCACATCAAACATTATGCCTCTCGTGCACCCATTCATGAAAGTCGAGGTTCTGACAGACTTTTCCGAACTCAGCCTCCTCGACGCCCTCAAGAGACCTCTATCACGAAACGTTTTCGACCAGGCCATTACATGGGCCCTGAAGACGGAGCGCGGTATCTACTGGAAGCCTTTACAAAAACTCAGACCGTTGCTGTTTGGATCTAGGGGATCAATATCAGGGCGATCGTCTCGAGATTTGTCGCAGAGCTCGCTTGGAAGGGTGGCTCGCAACGACGAAGACGAACAGTGGCTTGCCAAACTCAGAAACCTGGGGCTTAAGCATGAAGATGAGCTGAAGCTTGATGCTCTGAGAGAATTTATCTGGCGCTTGAGCAAGATGAAGGCCCGAGATGCCTCGCTTACAGACGGAGTCACACCTCAGGGGGTTATCTCTCTGAAGACCCTGGGCATCACTCCTCAGACGGTGTTTTTTAATGATGCGCCTCTGCGAGATGCGGCAGCGATTGTGGACGTCGACCTTCCGGCCGAACCTTACACTATCGCTGATGCCCTTTTGGATGCCTCGATGACGATTGACGACGCGATTGGAGGACGGAAGAGAGTCAGTCGACGGGTGCAAAGCGTTGGACCCCGTTCACCGCATCGGCTGTTATCGCCAACCAGTACTGGCCATATGCATTCCAGAACATCGTCAACGACACGCGCAGGAGACGATGAGTCGTCTGTTGCAGGGGGATCTAACCCTTCTAGAAGAGCTGTTCGGTATCAACCGAGCGCACTCAGCCTGCTTGATCGCAAGGACAAGAACAAGTCCATTGCACAAACTGGCATGACAGATGCTAATGCATTTGGCCAAGTGGAAGGACCCTTTGCTCAAGCTTCACCAAGCAAGCCTCCGTCTGAAGGAAACGAGGGTGAGAGTACGCGCCCAAGAATATCGAAACACAGCTATGAAGGAACCGATCCGAATATCCAAAGGATGCTCGACAATATGTTCGTGGAGAACCTCCCCCGCGATGTCATCGAGTTCGGACCCATGGTTACGCCTATCAAGAGGACCAAGGCGGCAAATCGCATCAGCAATGCACATGGTGAAGACCCCTGGAGACCTGAAGGGCAGCTTGTGGCAACATTTGGCGAGCATAAGGGCCCTGTCAACAGAGTGATGCCATCCCCTGACCATGTCTTCTTCATCACTGGCGGTGACGATGGTACAGTTAAGGTGTGGGATACGGCGAGGCTCGAACGGAACATTAGCCAGCGCTCCCGGCAAACACACAGGCATGGCGATGGCGCGAGTGTTGTCGCACTCTGCTTTATCGAGAACTCACACTGTTTCGTGAGTTGTGCGGTTGATGGTAGTGTCCATGTTGTCAAGGTGGACACGCTCCCTGCCAGCGGAGTGATTAGGTATGGAAAGCTGCGTGTTCTGCGCGAGTATCAGCTCCCTGAGGATGAGTTTGCGGTATGGTGCGAGCATTTCAGGCAAGAGTCGAACTCTGTTCTCATTATCGCCACGAACCGGTCGAGGATCTTGGGGATTGACCTCCGAACGATGAACTTGATGTATGTTCTCGAGAACCCGGTACATCATGGCACGCCTACTTGCTTCTGCGTCGATCGGAAGCGAAACTGGCTCTGTGTGGGAACTTCGCACGGAGTGGTAGATCTCTGGGACCTGCGTTTCAAGATGAGACTCAAGGGATGGGGGCTGCCAGGGAAGGGGTCCATCTACAGGATCTGCATTCACCCCACGAAGGGCCGTGGCAAATGGATATGCATCTCTGGCGGGACAGGCCAGGGCGAGGTCACCGTCTGGGACCTAGAGAAGACGGTTTGCCGAGAGATCTATCGATCTGGAGGCAGTAAGGACGGACTCAAGGCCTACGAAGCGTGGGATGTCGATGAAGACAAGCGAGAAGGCATGCTGGGGAGATATGCCACCAATATCGAACACAATGAGCTTGCAAACGCGGACCGAGGAGTTCGGGCCATGATCGTGGGGACGGCGACGGCAGAGGACTCGAGAGACGTTAGACACGCCTTCATCATCACGGCTGGCTCAGACAAGATTTTGCGATTTTGGGATCTCTCGCGGATCGAGAGTTCGTTCATCTACAGTGGACTCTCGCCGGACTCACCGAAGCCGACTTACACAACGTCGAACCCAGTCACAGCGCTGACGCTAAACATTGAGCGTTTCCCCAGGCAGGCCCCGACAGCTCCCAACGCGGGCTCGGGCTCCAAGACAAAGTCATCAAGCGGGCGGCAGCCACGGTCAACGGTCATTTCTCTCCAGCAACAGCAGTTGCTGCAGTCGCACATGGATTCGATCCTAGACGTGGCGTTGTTGGAGTATCCCAACACCATGAGCGTCTCGGTGGATAGGATGGGTGTAGTGTATGTGTTTCAGTAGAATTGGGACGCGGTGAGGGTTGTTGGGCCGGAGTTTATAGGCAAACCGAGGTCGAGGACAGTGTGATTACGGCGTATTGCGTTACTGGATAGATATACACAGGTGACTGATTAATCAAGTTGATGTTTACTATCCTGTCCTCGCTCGCCTTGGTGAAGTAAATGAATGTTGAAATGAAACAAGAGTAAAATTGTCTGGACAGTCGTGTGTTCTCATCTCCTATCATAAGTTTCTTGGGTGGTTGAGGATGGAGTGGCTGTATGGTGTTGTGGCGCCCCATGTCAAGCCACACATGCGACACCAAAATTTCCCCTCCGCCTCGTCAAGATCATCAGCCTCGCCATCCAACAAAATAACCCACCCGCCAAAACCCTCCAGTGTGCAACCACAACCTCTCTCCGAAAGACGACAGACCAGAAAACTGAACCCGAGGTAAACAAATAGACCCAAGATGCGGCTGACGGCCGACCTGATCCGGGATTCCCTATCCTATCTCAACCCTCTCAAGGAGCGGGAGCTTGATCTTCGAGGTGCGTTTTGAAAAGGGCAGATGCTACACTTTTGATCCCAGGAGCGCAGAGTTGATACATTCGTCTTTGCGGCGTGAACAGGACACCGGATCCCCGCGATTGAGAACCTGGGTGTCGCTGGCGTAGGTGTTTTCCACTCTCCAAACACTCGGTCTATAGCTAAGATGTGCTAGCCTCACGACGCCATCGACTTCACCGACAATGACATTCAAGTCTTGGGAAACTTTCCCCTGTCGCCCCGTATAACGACTCTCCTCCTCGCAAGGAACCGCGTCTCGAGCATTCAGCCTTCCCTCGCAAAGGCCATTCCCAACCTCAAGAACCTGGTGCTGTCGTCGAATAACCTGGCCGAGCTTGCGGACCTGGATGCGCTGGCTGGATTCCCGCGCCTGACGCACCTTGTGCTGGTGGACAACCCAGCCTCCAAGAAGGAGGTGAGCTTTGGATGTTGCTGGGACAGGTGGCGCGTACTGACGTGGAGTAGAACTACCGATACTGGGTGCTCTGGAGATGCCCCTCGGTGCGATTCCTGGATCACGAAAAGGTCAAGGAGGCGGAACGGGAGAAGGCGCGGGAGCTGTTTGGAACTGAGGAAGAGCCCACGGCTCTAGCTTCAAAGGTACACAACCAACAGTGCCGTCCTACGAATTGCATACTGACGACGTACGTAGATCATGGGCATCAAGACCACCAACTTCACCACCTCGGCCGACGGTTCAGAAGCCCCGTCCAAGCTGTCGCGGATAAAGCTCACCGACGCCGAGAAGAAGAGATTACAGGAGCGCATCAAGAAGGCCACGAGCCTGCAGGAGATTATCGCGCTGGAGAAGGAGCTGAACGAGGGGCGTCTGCCCTCTGGCATCCACGGAGATGCCATGGAGGAGTGATAATACCACGGCCGCATGGTTTCTGGGGGCGGGAATCGGAAAAATGGCAATGGAATTACATGAGCCAAGCTTTCAATAGCTACTGCAATATCGGTGTTTGAGGCTGTATTATCAACTTCTTTTGCTCCTCTAGTGTACATGACGTGATATCAGAGCTACGGCTCGTGTGCTTCTCTCAAGTCCACGACCGTCTGGAACTATCCAGTCATGGTCACGTCGCCGTCGCGGTTCGCCCCGGCCGCCTGTCTCATCTCCAGCTCGAGCTGCTCGTTTGGATCACCCTGCTTCGAGTCGGCGCGCGGACGGCCAGTGCCGTTGACGAGGGGCTTGCTGGCGCCGTTGGCGATAGGAGCCTGGGCGGCATTCTCACCGCGCAGGCGGGCCTGTGTCGCTTTGGAGGCGGCCTTGATGTTCTTGTAGGCGACTGTCTTGGGGACGATGTCTTCGAGGAACTCGAGGTTGTCCTGGTGTGAGACGGCGTTTGCTGGGGGTGTTAGCTGTGGGAATTATAGATTCGAGGTAGATTAGCTTACCAACATCTTTGTATTGGATGTTCCGACGGGGCTTCCGGTCAAGCTTAGCCTGAGTATGTGATTCCTCGGCGAGATGTTGGACAAACATTTCCTATCAACAGTGAGACGAGCGCCAGCTGGAGTTAAGAAGTGAAACGCACAGCAGCGAGGGTTATCACAAAAGCAGCATTGTTGGAGCAGATACCAATGTCGGGGTCTTGGGCAATGATCTTCTTTACCCTCGACACTGTGGCCATGTCAGTTGTGGCTGGTGAAGATGGTGGATGAAACTTACGTGGTAGTTGGGTCTGGCCTGTCGGCTCCTTTCGAGGAGGGATGGCTGTGGTGTTGTAAGGCATGTTTGAAGAGGAGGGATATGGATGGAGGGGAGAGTAGTGAGGCTGTGAGAGTTAGTGATGCCCTGAGATGACTGGAGAAGAACTTGGTAGGGGGTTGAGTGGGTGAGATCAAGGCCACCAAAGGTGTAAACCAGTGATCGGGGAAAACAGGTAAATAAGTGCACACAGCATGAATGACAGAAAGCGGGATGAGAAAAATAGTCGAAAAGACCGAGCCCTGAATTGCGAGACGTACCTTGTCTGCTCAAACTTGAGCGGACTATCAGGGCCTATCTTGCACTTGGGCCCTTGTCAAGCCTGAGATGCAATATTGGAATATCTCGCTACAGAATTAGAATTGTGAGATGATTTTGATCAAATTTGTTGTCGTAAGAAAGTTGCTTGTAATGCCGAATCCTTATTCTGGATAAAGTTGAAGTTACTCTCAGAAGCTCGGGGTCAAGACGCGGAAGGGGACGCGATGCTGCAAGCACTAAACGCGACCTACGCTGTGGCTGAAGCGTCCATCCCAGCCACATCTCAGCCTTCAGACCACATGCTGGCGCATTACGACACTCAACCTACAACGTAGACTCGAATCCATGAGAGAAGCCAGCCTCGCTCTCGTCTAACGTATTTCCGCAATTCGATACCCTCGTTCACCCCGCGCGAGCTCGAAACCGCTTCTCTAGACACCATGACCCCTTCGCCGAAGCCATGAACGTGCGAGCATCATCCTTCAGCCTGGCGCCTCCTGCTGGGTTGGAGAGACGCCCCTCGGTCGTCTCTCGTCTGTCCTCGGCCTTTTCTAATGCTGAGAATGGCGATTTTGGAGGCGCGGCCCCTACAGGTGCGGCATTGATAGAGGAGGAGATTGCCGAGATTAAGAGATACGAAGTAAGCTCCATGCGCGGTGGACTGGTGACCCTGTATTAACTTGTATAGGATTTTACCACGATAGGTATGCGAATCGCGAAACGAGCCCGAACCGAGTACTGATATGTGGACCGATAGATTGGGTACAAGATGCGGCGCGAGAACAGGCAAAGCGCAAGTCGAGGAGGAAACAGGCCGTGGGCCTCTACGACAAAGGCCAGCCGGGCTGGCGATACCAGCTCTGGAAGAGCTACGATGCGGCGCAGGCTTGGATCGTGGTCACCATCATCGGCGTGGCGATTGGGCTGAATGCGGCGCTGCTCAACATCATCACCGAGTGGCTCTCGGACGTCAAGATGGGATACTGCGAGACGGGCTTCTACCTGAACGAGAACTTTTGTTGTTGGGGAGAGGAGAATGGTGAGTTTGTGTTGATTGGGGAGAGTGTCTGATGCTAACAGCGCGATAGGTTGTGAGCAATGGCACAGGTGGACTGGTTTTGAGCCGCTCAACTATTTCCTCTACTTTGTCTTTGGGGTAGGCTTGGTATCCCCCCTTGAACTTCATATCTGACCTTGCTAGACCTTCTTCGCCTTTGTCGCAGGTACATTGGTCAAGTCCTTTGCGCCCTACGCAGCTGGTTCTGGAATTTCCGAGATCAAGTGCATCATCGCCGGATTCGTCATGAAAGGCTTCCTCGGCTGGTGGACTCTGATCATCAAGTCCATCTGCCTACCCCTGGCCATCGCGTCCGGTTTGTCAGTCGGTAAGGAGGGTCCCAGCGTGCACTATGCTGTGTGCACTGGAAACGTCATCTCCAGGCTGTTTGACAAGTACAAGCGCAACGCCTCCAAGACGAGGGAGTTCCTGAGTGCTTCCGCCGCTGCGGGTGTTGCTGTCGCTTTTGGCAGTCCCATCGGAGGCGTGCTCTTCTCGCTTGAGGAGATGTCGAATCACTTTCCCCTCAAGACTTTATGGCGCAGCTATTTCTGCGCTCTGGTTGCGACAGCCGTCCTCGCCGCCATGAACCCTTTCAGAACGGGACAGCTGGTCATGTTCCAAGTCGAGTACAAGAACGACTGGCACTTTTTCGAGCTGGTCTTTTACGTCTTGATCGGCATCTTCGGAGGTCTCTACGGAGCCTTTGTGATCAAGTGGAATCTGAGGGTGCAGTCGTTCCGCAAGAAGTACTTGAAGGAGTATGCTGTTCTCGAAGCTACCCTCCTGGCAGCAGGTACTGCCATTATCGCGTATCCCAACGCTTTCTTGAGAATCGACATGACTGAGAGCATGGAGATTCTCTTTTCTGAGTGCGGGCAGACCGAGACGTATCATGGGCTTTGTGACCCTGATAGACGGTACTGGAACATGGTATCTTTGATCCTCGCTACTATCCTGCGAGTCTTCCTTGTCATCCTGTCTTATGGATGCAAGGTCCCTGCTGGAATCTTTGTGCCTTCGATGGCGATCGGAGCGTCGTTTGGAAGAACTGTGGGCATTATCGTTCAGCTCTTCTATGAGGCGAACCCTACCAGTGTCTTTTTCTCCGCATGCAAGCCCGATGAGCCTTGCATTACCCCGGGCACATACGCCCTGCTTGGGGCTGCAGCCGCGCTCAGTGGCATCATGCACATTACCGTATCGGTCGTGGTCATCATGTTTGAGCTGACGGGTGCTCTAAACTACATCCTGCCCACCATGATTGTCGTCGGCGTCACCAAGGCCGTCAGCGAACTTTTTGGAAAGGGAGGAATTGCTGACCGCATGATCTGGTTCAGCGGGTTTCCTTTCCTAGACAACAAAGAGGAACACAATTTCGGCGTTCCTGTTTCTCAAGTCATGAGAACTTCTGTTGTTTCTATGCCGGTTCACGGACTTACTCTGGGAGAGGTTCAGCGGCGACTTGCCGACGATCGATATCAGGGCTTCCCGGTTGTGGAGGACAACAACACCAAAGTCCTCGTCGGGTATATCGGCAGTACTGAGCTGCGGTATGCTATCGACAGAATGAGTCGAGGGAGCCCATTGTCCGAGACTGCCAAGTGCGTTTTTGCGCCGTCAGCTATAAACCACTCGATGTCGTCAGTATCAGTAGGAACCATGAACGGCGACTCATCTACATCGTCGACGCTGGATTTCAGCCGCTACGTGGATTCGACACCAGTTACAGCTCACCCAAGACTCCCCCTCGAAACTGTCATGGAGCTCTTCCGCAAGATCGGTCCTCGAGTCATCCTCATTGAGTATCACGGCCAACTCACCGGCCTTGTAACCGTCAAGGACTGCCTCCGATACCAGTTCAAGGTGGAGGCGGCCGAGAATCCCAAGGACGACCACCGCATCAACGAGGGACAGGAACAGCTCTGGAACTTGCTGCGGCGAGCGGGCAACTGGGTTTCCGGCAAGGTCTCCAAGTTCTCTGGCGGGAGGATCCGCCTCAGCTCACTGGACGAAGATCGTCCGGTTGCAAGAGGTGGACAGATCCTGGACGGAGACGAAGAGGTTGGGGATGAGGGCGTTGAGCTGGAGAGCCGCCGGTAGTACGAGTTATTGAATCTGGGTCATGTAGTATAGTAGACGGAAGCGCGGGTGATGCGCTGGCGTTGGAAGGATGTTTGATCTGTTACTTTGAATCTACTGAGCGTCATCTCGACGACACATGCATACATACTGCTACAGTTATCCAACTTGGACCATGAGTGAACAATACGCTATCTATCGCGACCTTTCATCAGATAGCCTGCCCAGGTCGATGATATCCTCATCATCATTCTTCCTGGCATCCTCTTCCTCCTCAGGAACAGGAGCATATGCAGGTCCCTCAGCAGCATCCTTGGTCTCGTCCTTTCTACCCACGATGACATTGCCGGCGACGAGCAGAGCAGCACCAGCCCACCACAGAGGCGGCAGGGCCTCTGAGAAGATGAGGGCACCCAGAAGGGCTGTGACCATAAAGTTGGTCGAAGTGTTCATAATGGAGACCTGCGTGGTGGATGTGCCACGGGCAAGTGCCTTTGTGAAGAGTGTCCACATCTATAGTGTGTGTGAGTTTGGTATCACAAGGCTATAAGGAAAACTTACGACGCCGTTGAAGGTGAGGTTGAGGGCGAAGAAGAGCTGCGAGTGTCAGCTTCAAGTTTGATTAAGATGAGGAGATGGTAGCTTACAGCGCGAACGACATATTCAACAATGTGCTCAACAGAAGAGAGACCAAGGAGCTGAGCGATCCAATTGGACAAGGTGGTAGTGAGCTCAGTGGTTGTCCTATAGTCTCCTCAGCATAGTCCTCTCAGTTCATAAAGGCCAACCCAATGTCGAACCAAGAACAACATGGAATAAGCCAGTTTTACACATACAGCTTGGCAAAGACGCCATTGAAAGCAGCACAAGCACCGCTCGCAACAGCAAAGAACATCCACCCGCTCGCTGAAGTCATCTCGTCTCCTGCAGGACTCTCTGTAGAAGCCGTCTCTGAGGCTTCAGCAGCAGGTTTCTGGCGTTTGCGGAGCATGGTGAATAGCTGTCGGAGGCTTCGGATGCGTGAGGATGGATAGCCCCCCTGATGAGGCTCGACTTCTAATAGGCGCCCTTGAGTGAGAGGGATGGAGGAGAACCCCCTGTGGATTTAGTGGGGGAGACCGCTGTGGCTGCGCCCTGGTAGAGTGGTCCGCTTTGGCGCTTGATGGTGCCAGCCTCATCATGAAGTAGAATCTGGGGAAAGTCAACAGTTGCGTCATGTCACAAGCAAAAAGGAGTTAAAAATCAAAGCATGGGTTTTCAATTTTTTTCAATACAAGCTGTGCAAAGTCTCCAGATTCCATCTTGGTCCCTTTGCCCAAATAAACAGAGGTTCGTCGTCACTTTAAAAAGGGTTCCCTAGCTTGAACCACACCCTCATATCCTGTATCAGTATAATAAAAAGAGTAATGATAACCACCCTTCCCGTACGCCGCCCAATGCAAACAAAACATTTCTCGGCAGGTATGTCTTTTTCCCAATCTATAGCCGGTGTGTGTGTGTGTCTTCGTCGTTCCGTCGCGCCTTGTCTGACCGATCATGTACCCTCAGGCTTCTTGGCGTTGCAACTAACAATCTTGACCTTGTTGGCGGTGACGGCTTGACCTCCAGTGTCCATCTTGAATGTCACGTTCTTGATGAGGAATGTCCAGACTTCGTCGCAGAATCGGTACGTGTCGAGGCTCCCCTGCGCCGCTCGTTAGTCTTGATCCGCGACACTGCTGTTGTCGCCAACCCACCTTGAACTGGAGTCGCGCCTTGACGTTCTTCTGGAGCGCTTCCGTGATGGCCTGGTCAAAGTTGCCCAGGATCTTCATGGCGAGCTGCGGGTTGATGCGCTCATCGCTGATGAGGTCGTCGAGCGTGTCGGTCAGAGCGAGGCCGATGCTGCAAGGCAAGTTAGTCTGGCTGTCGCAAAGCAGCGCATAGCAACTTGGCGCCATACCTGCTTCGACGGTACAGCTCGTAGAATGATTGCGCGCCCGTAGCCATCTTGTATAATCGTCTTTCGAAGCGTGAATTCGGTCGTGGGCGTAAAAGGTAATTTCGTCGATTGCTTGTTCAAAGGGAGAGGTTCATGAGGCTTGGTTCCGTCTGCCTATATCTCGAGAGGGGAGGGAGAGGGCCGGGCGCATGACTAAGCCGTCAGCCTCGCATCATGTGACGTCGGTCCCGTTTAATTCCAGCTGCCTGCTGGGACACGCATCGCCATCGCGGACTGGATCCCCAAGCTTAAGGTACCTCTTACAGGAGCTCAAGCTCGAAAAAGCCACCGACCGCCGACGCCCGCCATCGCCAACGAAATCATCGGATCCGTCGAAACAACAGCAAAGAGCCGCCGCGATGAGTCTCTACTATGGATTGGGCGGCATTGGGTCCTTTGTGACCGTCGTCGGAGCGTGTACGCGGACCCTCTAGGGATAGGATAACCCATACTATCAAGATGAAAGCTGACCCATTGGTGCCCGTGTCTAGACATGCTCTTCACCGGTAGCGGCGAGTCCTTCGATGTCGGCGCGTTCCTCGAGTCCGTTTCGCCTTATGCCTGGGCCAGTCTGGGTATCTGTCTCTGCATCGGCCTGTCTGTCGTCGGCGCCGCATGGTGCGTACCTCATCATCATCAACACAGATCCAGGGAGCAGTCGCTCTAACAAGCTACAGGGGCATCTTCATTACTGGCTCATCGATTCTCGGCGGAGGTGTCAAGGCGCCGCGCATCCGAACCAAGAACTTGATCTCCATTATCTTTTGCGAAGTCGTCGCCATCTACGGCGTCATCATGGCCATCGTCTTCTCCGCCAAGGTCGAGGCCGTCTCGGGCGCCGAGCTTTACTCTGCCAACTCATACTACACCGGATATGCCCTGTTCTGGTCTGGCCTGACAGTCGGCATGTGCAACCTCGTGTGCGGTGTTGCCGTTGGTATCAACGGTAGCGGCGCTGCTCTTGCTGATGCTGCCGACCCCTCGCTGTATGTTTCCCTGTTTCAAAATACCGCCCCCTACTAACAAGTTTCAGCTTCGTCAAGATCCTGGTCATCGAGATTTTCAGCTCAGTGCTCGGCCTGTTCGGTCTCATCATCGGTCTCCTGGTTTCCGGAAAGGCGTACCCGTTCGGCAAGAGCAACTAAACACAAACACACACCCTCTCCCCTACCTAACTAGACATGGACAAAGTCCGGCGGCGCTTGCGAGCCGGCATCGATTTTGCGTGTTCCAGCAAGAGATGGAGCGCATGCATGCATTGCGCCAATAATATTTGGTCTGGCGTTTGGAAGATTGGCTCGGGTGGACGTATTTTGGCTGTACCAGTATCTGTACCCTTGGAGGCGGAAGTGTACATCACGAGGTGGGATTTCTCAAGTTATACAAAATTAGGGCCTTGTTCGGGCACTTATGCCTTAGATGCTTTGATCTGATCAATTACAAGTTCTCATGACATTGGACAGTTGATTTCACCGGCTTGTTACCCTCCAGCGTTGCTCCCTATGCTCCATGAAGGGAGTTGAGAAGTAGCACATCCACCTTGGATCCCTTTTCAAGCGTTCCCTTTCCGCTGGGCAGACAAACCAGAGCGTTGGCTGATCTCAGGCTGCCAACCTTGGAGCTGCGCTGGCCGCCAGTGCTGGTGGCCGAGAGGAGGCCATCTTTGCCCACTGTCACAACTGCCCGGTGATACTCTGGTCGAGGATCAAGCGGGAAGTCATGGGAGACGATGGCAGGGACCTTTGGAAGACCGACTGGTGAAACGCCAGATAGCTTGTGAAGAGATGGGAGCACAAAGAGGTGGAAAGTGACGAGAGCAGAGGCCGGGTTGCCAGGGAGCGAGAAGATGACCTTGGACACGCGCTGGCCTGCATTGTCCTTGACCGGAACCGTGGCAAATGTCGTTGGCTTTCCTGGCTTCATGGCCACACGTCCAAAATGAATGGTACCGCCGAGAGCACGCTCAATCGTGGGCTTGAGAAGATCGAGCTCGCCCATGGACACGCCGCCAGTTGTGATGAGCATGTCTGCTCGTCGGAGGCCATCACGGAGCGTCTCCTCCAAAGAACCAGACTTGTCTCTAGCGATGCCAAGATCGATGACATCAAAGCCCCATTCTTTGACGGCGGACATGAGAGTTATGCGATTTGTATCGCGGACTTCGCCGAGCTTCAACTCCCCTGGACGGTTGTACTCAACAATCTCATCACCAGTCGACAAGACACCCACCACAGGTCGGCGATAGACCTTTGCCTCTGACACACCCACAGAAGCAAGGAGACCAATCTCACCGCCGACGCCGCTGATGGTCTCGCCCTTGTTGAGGATGACAGTGCCCTCTTTGACGTCGCTGCCGACTTCGCGAACGTTTTCTCCTTCCTTGACGCCTTCGACCTGAATCTCGACTTCTTTTTCCTCCTTTCCGTCATCTGACATTGTCTTGAGGATCGTGTCTTCTACCATGACAACTGTGGTGGCGCCAGGGGGTAAAGGTGCTCCAGTGGTGATTCTGGCGATCTCGCCCTCCTTGAGAACACCGACTTCTCCGGGAGCAGCATGAGATACTGCTGTGACGGGGAAGACACCCTTGAGTTGACCATCTTTTGGTGCAACAACGGCGTAGCCATCCACAATGCTGGCGCGAAAACCGGGAACATTCTCCTTTGCCCGCACATCCTCAGCCAGGACTGAGTTGATGACTGACTGATCAACCTGGGCCGTGATGATCTCTGGCTCAGGGGTATTCTTTGAGATGATGTCGAGAGCTTCATCAACTGGAAGCATGCGATAGGGAGATTCTCGATATCGACGTGACGGGCCCAGGGCAGGATCATTGGACAGAGCAGACTCTGGCTTTGTGTGTCTGACGAGGTTTCCGTGACCATGACCATGACCATGCCCATGCCCGTGATGATGGCATCCGTGACTGTGACTGGCAGCAGGTTGGGGCTTTCCACCGGCCAGGCCTGCGTCTGACTCTAGTTTCTTTACTCCCCCAGCGTGGAGAACTCTCGAGTTGGCCCCTGACGCCTGGAGGCAAGCATGGGGAAGAGTCTTGACGACAGCCTGGAGATTCTCTCTGGCACCCTTGGGTGAGCCAGGCAAGGTGATAATGAGGGTTTGGTTACGGACTCCAGCCACTGGGCGCGACATCATTGCAACTGAAGCTTGGTCAGTTTGGAATTAGAATATGAGATTGAGCATTCAACTTACAAGGGGTGACGGCAAGAGATGCTGCCAACATTCCGTGGACTAGACCTGGAGCTTGCTTGTGCAGCAAGGGTGTAACTGCCTATCCAAAGCATGAGCATACCAAATCTCTACAAATATTGACAATCTTACCTCTGGAGTGCCATCTCCCGTTGCAAAGCCCGTCCCACCCGTAGTGATGACGAGGTTAACGGCGTTTGGGCCGTCCGTCCAGGCCATTATCCGGGACTGGATCGCCCGAATATCATCCGTGACAATTGCAGTCTCGTGGATCTCCCACTTCCCTTCGCCCTCATCTTTCAAGACCTGGTTGAGGATCGGGCCTGAAGCATCTGTGGATGGATCCTGGGCCGCCGTGGTTGAGACGATGAGGAGGGCGGCCTTTAAGGGACCGGAAGCCATGGTGAGGGCAGTTGAAGTATCCAAGTATGGCTTTCTCTTAGCAAGGCGTATATATCTTCAAATATCCAAAAATGCCTGAGATGCAAGGTTGTGAGTGATGACTTGATCGACCATGATCAAGATGGATGGCGGGGGAAGCTCCCCCAATCTGGCTGAGCGGCCCCACTGGTCCGGGATAAGTGGGTCCACCACCGAAGCCAGCCTAGCACGAATTGGATCTCAAAGATTCTCAGTCTTCAACATCCAACTCCATCGCAGCTCGACGCGCCTCAGTCACCATGGTGCGCATAAAAGAACGATATCTTCTTGTCAACATCATCTACCCGCCTGATCCTGCGAGGCCCAACCTACCGGATCTTGTGGTGCGGCATCAGCCTACCATTGAGAAACTATCACCCCAGGCTTTGCTCAAGGGGATTAGGACTGAGATCGCGTCGTTGTTTGGTGACTATGGATCTGGAGCATTGGGCAACATTTCAGGTGAGATATGATCTTTCAGATGCCCAAATTGACGTGTTATGCTCATACGTGCTACAGTGAAATATCTGTCACTGGCTACATCTACCTTTATCCTAAGATGCTCGAGAGCCCACTACCAAATGCTCTGGTCCGCCTTGACCTTTATGGATCACGTACCTGTTAGGGACGGCAGACCATGCATCTTCCGCGTTGTACGCGTCAGCGGAACCATCCGCAAGGCTGAGGAAGAAGCCATTCGCCAAGCAAAGAAGCTCATCCTCGCGGCGAAGGAGGAACCTGGCACCAAGAGCTCCCTAACCAGCGCGCTCGAGAGCCAAGAAGAAATGGTCCTCGACATCACCGATGACTCTGGCGATGAGTCCATGGACGACGCGGATGGTTGAACGGGTATCATTTCTTTATTTCTTCCTAACTACCTTGATCCCACTGTCTGCCGGCACCGACATGTCCCCAAAGTCAGGGTCAAAGGTGCCTGGTTGAGGCGGTGGCATGGATTGTTCAATCTCCATGGCCTGTTCCTCCTGGATGCGAGCCTGCTCTTCTTCGGCCTCGCGCTCCATCCGGTCATATTCCGCCTTTTGATCGATCCAGCGCTCCTGGATATCCTGCACCTCCAACATGGACGTCTCGTTCCTCATCGCAACCGCCCAGACAGTATCGTTGGCACCTTCAGCACCACCAAAGACATAGCCACCAGCACGATCAATGACTCGGAGAATATGCATCATGCTCTTCTTGTTCTCGACGGCCAGCACTTCGTACCGCACGAGGCCATAGCTCTCAATCAGATTCCCGATCGCCTCGTTGAGCTTGCCAAACTTTTCGCTTCTTAGCGCTGGGGATTCGGCCTCGAGATGGGGTGTCAGATATGTTAGGTCGTCGACATCGGTGTAGTAATCGAGGTTGAAGGGTAGATCTTCGTATTCGGAGACTTTGTCGATCTTGGAGAGGATGTTGACGTGTGGCATGTCCATCTGGATCATGGCTCGTAAGGAGAGGAGGACGTTGGAGACGTATAGCGAGGGTTGCGTCAGGCAGAAGGAATCGGAGAGGTGGACAGAGACGAGCTATAGGCTGTTAGCTGGGACCTTGAAGACTAACTGGAGGGACTCACCCTGAAGCCAATCTTCTGGAGCTTGTAAAAGATGTTGCGCAACGAGTTGTGATGCGTATACAGTTCCACTTGTCCCGGGCAATCGAATAGAATATAGTCCTCGCCCAACTCCTTCAGTCCTTCTTCTAGCCACTCAAAATTATGTTCCAGCTCCTCCAGAGCATATAGGATACCGCCGTTAGGTCCTAGTTTATCATCCTGCATAATCTCTTCGAGCTTGATCAGGTTGCGAATATCGAGCGCCGCAGGGTAGTTGGTATGATCGTTGGCTGGATCAAGGTTCACAACGGAGCACGCACGCCCGATGGCGCCAAGGAACTGGTGCACTTGTATCGATTAGCATAATATATAGAGGCTCGACATGAGGTCCAGCTCACTGCCATCGCAGTAGGTACTCTTTCCAGAGCCGGGGCTGCCGAGGACGAGTTGCGCAAAGGGCATCTGGAAAGTTGTCGCGGGGATGTCGGGATCAAGAGCACATGGTCAAGCGAGACGCCGACACAGAAAAAAGATAAGCTGGAACAAGCAAACAGACTATCACCGCCTGTATCAGCTAGTCCAACTCAAACAGCTCGATCTTCAAGAAAACGTGGTGTAGTATCGCGACGCAGCTAAAAAAGAATCAAGAATGACGGCAGCGGCAGACAGCAGCCCCTCCAGGCGGCACATGGGCAAATTCAGTGGCTAGTGGGGTGGCCGGTCAAACCTCGGCCCTTGAGCTCCCCCTGGAGCTCCGCACTCCGCTCCACTGGAATCACAAGCTAAAAAAGCTGCGCTTTGAGACAGCAGCCACTGATTTTTCCCTTGTTCATAATAAAACCTCTTCGCCTCTCCAATCTCCCTCCCTCCCTTCCTCCTCTCCCGCCCCTCCCCTCCGCCTACGCGGCTCTCTCCAGGATGCTACGCTATGATGCGCAGCAGACTCATCTTCAGCCATGGCATCTGATCCGTCAAATGCCGCCCGCGTGGCCGGCCTCGTCTCCGAGAGCGTCTCCAACGCCCTCAGCAGCTCAGCACCCTCTGCCGTGAGCGCTATGCCCGCCGCAGCCGCCCATGAGTCCTACAGTTGGCTAGGCCTCTTTGGATGGCTGATCTGGTCCATTTTCCACATCGTCTCGACCATCCTCTACTGGGTGATCCGGATCGCAACGATTAATTTTCCTTCCTTCCTGTACCACTTGTTCTCTACAAGCTGGACAGTCACCATGAACGCGACTACGCTGTATGTTGCACTACGCGCTTCAAGATGCACGTCGCTAATCCCAACAGCATGTTCATCATGGCGGGCCTCGTCTCGGCGGTGAG
This sequence comes from Fusarium keratoplasticum, assembly GCF_025433545.1. Classification (NCBI taxonomy): domain Eukaryota; kingdom Fungi; phylum Ascomycota; class Sordariomycetes; order Hypocreales; family Nectriaceae; genus Fusarium; species Fusarium keratoplasticum. The sequence continues at coordinate 1,435,458 of NC_070538.1, read as the reverse complement.
CTGGGTCGTCAGGTATCGCATCCTCAACATGTACTCGCGTCTGCCTCCCGAGCCGCAACGCAAGGAGCCAGAGATCGACCTATTTCCGGATACCCACGAAGGTGGCACCAAGTCGGGTCTAGCCAATTACTTGGACGAGTTCTTGAGTGCCATCAAAATCTTTGGTTACCTTGAGCGACCAGTCTTCCACGAGTTGACTAGGAGCATGCAAACGAGGAAACTCATTGCCGGCGAAACCATCAACCTGGAAGAGGAGAAGGGCTTCTGCATCGTAGTCGACGGTCTGGTTGAGATTTTTGTCAAGTCGGGTCGAAGTCCTCGTGCAGCTGCCGCGTCTAGAGGACGTCTTGACCTAGACTCTTCCGATGAAGATGATGTCCCTCCTGGTCAGCAGACCTACCAACTTTTGACAGAAGTTCGCAATGGCGCCCCAATGTCATCGCTCTTCTCTATCATGTCTCTGTTCACGGAGGATGTTCGACTACGTCCAAACGATGACGACGACGATGTGCATCCTGCAAAGAGCAGTGGGCTGAGACACCCAAGCTTCTCGAAAGAGAACGTGTCTCGTGTCCCATCAGATGCGCACATCTCCATGCCGAGCTCCCCTCAGGATGATGACATGGACCCCGAGGCAAAGAAGCATAGTGGGCGCGGTACTCCCAACCTGGATAATATTGCCAACGCCAGAATCCCGCCCATGTCTCTGGACGGATCTACTCCTCCTCCTGGAAGACCACCTATGCCCACAAGGGCGACCTCGAGCTCAGCCCACCCAGACATCATCGCTCGTGCTACCGTTGACACAACCATCGCGATCATTCCTGCAAGCGCTTTTCGGAGACTTATCAAGATCTACCCGAAGGCCACTTCACACATTGTCCATGTCATTCTCTCGAGATTCCAGAGAGTCACTCTCTCCCAAGCCTTCAACTACCTGGGTCTCACCAGTGAGGTGTTGCAGACGGAGAAGAGCATGATCAAGTACACAATGTGTCAGCTCCCCAACATCTTGCGGGGTGATGCTTTGGAACGGTTGAAGGAAAAATTCAATCGCGAACGGGAACGCACAGGAGAGGGAGAGGAGACCAAGGGCATCGCTCTACACAATTCTGCTGCAACTCGCCGACGAAGGTCTAGCACGACCCTTCGAAAGGAGGCTGTACTGCAGTCGATGACGAAGCAAAGACCGGCTTCGGTTATTGCCAGCAACATTGCACCGCTTCGTGAACGGGCTTCACCACATACCCCGAGCCCTGGTGACCTCTTGGCGAATATTCAACTCGCGCGTGGTGGTGGTCGCTTCCCTCCTGATCAGCGATCAGTTTCGGGAGCGTCGTTGAGACGGCAAGGAACCAACCCCTTGGATGACCGATTCTTCAATGACCCGTTCGATTCGAGAAGACATGCTCGCATGACTATTGATCCGCGAGAGTCGGTTGATGAAGACAATCTCTTCCGAGCTTCTATCTTGGAGTGCATGTTCAAGTCGCTTGGCTTGGACTCAAACGCAAGTGCATCTCGGGAACCGGAATCAATGGAGGGTTCTCCCAGGCTTGTCTCACTGGACCAACGCCGATCAAAGAACCTGTACTCTCACAACAATGCCTTTGGATTCATGGGCCCTTATGATGGTTCTGCGGACGGGGAAACCGAGTCGGTGACATCGAGTGGTATGGCTCTTCATGCGCCAGTCAACGCTCAAGTGCTGGCTCACGACATGAGAGATGAGGTTGAGATTGTCTTCTTCCCCAAGGGCTCTGTTCTCGTGGAGCAAGGGGAGAGAAATCCGGGCCTTTACTATGTTGTTGATGGCTTCTTGGACATTGGCACAACGAGTGACGACGATCCGCATAACATTTTGCAGTCCAACGGAATCGGTTCACTCCAGCCGGACCCTTCCTCGCCAGATCCATCTGAGATGGGATCATTCCCTAATCTGGCAAGAACGGAGGCTGCACGAGACCGGGTTGAAAGCCAGAGTCAAACTCCAGCAAAGCACCGTCGAAGCGTTGCTCTCGTCAAGCCCGGTGGTCTGGCTGGCTACATTGGAAGCGTGTCCTCATACAGGTCATTCATTGATGTCGTTGCGAAGACGGATGTGTATGTTGGGTTCCTTCCCCGTGCTTCCCTGGAGCGAATCGTGGACCGATATCCAATCGTTCTTCTGACGATGGCCAAGAGACTGACAAACATTTTGCCGCGTCTCATCCTGCATATCGACTTTGCTCTGGAATGGGTTCAAGTCAATGCGGGACAAGTCCTCTTCCACGAAGGAGACGAAAGTGAAGCCATTTACATCGTCCTCAATGGCCGCCTTCGTCTTGTGCAAGACCGAAAGGGCGGCGGAGTGACTGCACGGGCTGAGTTTGGACAGGGAGATAGTGTTGGCGAGCTTGAGGTGCTCACGGAAACTGCTCGTCCTGGGACTCTGCACGCCATCCGAGACACGGAGCTGGTGAAATTCCCCCGAACCCTGTTCAACAGCCTGGCGCAGGAGCATCCAAACATCACCATCAAGATCTCCAAGATCATTGCGTCCCGGATGAGGGCAGTGATGAACGACACAGCCAAGTTCTCCAACAAGGACACGGGTGCTGGGCCGAACACGTTGATGCGCAAGTCAACGATGAACCTTCGGACAGTTGCCATTTTGCCCGTGACAGCAGGCGTGCCAGTTGTCGAGTTCGGAAATCGCCTGATGAATGCCCTCGCACAGGTTGGTCCTGCAAATGGAGCCACATCTCTAAACCATGCCGCTATTCTCAACCACCTGGGCAAGCATGCCTTCAACAAGATGGGCAAGCTGAAACTATCCCAGTATCTTGCAGACCTGGAAGAGAAGTACGGTCTGGTTGTCTATGTCGCAGGTAAGCTCTAACCGTTCTCTTTTCCTTTCAAATGTTATGATGAGAAATTTCACATCCCAGAGGCAAAGCCGATGCTGGTCATTTATACTCTAATTTTTTCCTGAATATGTCATTCTACACAACATTTCTTGCAATGCTTGTCGAGGCTTTCACTAACATGTCGGTCTCTTAGATACCAATGTTAACTCGCCATGGACGCAAACCTGCATCACCCAAGCCGACAGCATCCTACTTGTGGGGCTTGCCGAAGGCTCCCCAGCCATTGGCGAGTATGAGCGTTTCATGCTTGGAATGAAGTCTACGGCCCGAAAATTGCTAGTATTGCTGCATGCTGAGCGATACTCGCGCCCTGGCCTGACCAGATCGTGGCTTCAAAACCGCATGTGGATCAATGGTGGTCATTACCACATCCAGATGGCCTTTAGGACAAATGAGATGCCTGTGCATCCTCCCTCCAAGAGGTTGGGCCAGGCACTCAAGGAACGTGTCCAGGTGTTGCAGGCGGAAATTCAAAAGTACACATCTAGAAAGGTGCATCACACGCCATACTACTCCCCGGACACGACCTTCAAGGGCGACTTTCATCGATTGGCTCGGCGACTCTGCGGCAAGTCTATTGGACTTGTGCTTGGCGGAGGCGGCGCACGAGGAATCACACAGATTGGCATCATCAGAGCCATGGAAGAAGCCGGTATCCCTATCGACTTGGTTGGTGGTACTTCAATCGGCGCCTTTGTCGGAGCATTGTACGCACGGCATGCAGACGTGGTGCCCATGTTTGGTTTTGCCAAGAAGTTTGCTGGGCGCATGGCTAGTCTCTGGCGGTTTGCTTTGGATCTTACCTATCCATCGGCATCTTACACGACAGGGCACGAGTTCAACCGTGGCATCTTCAAGGCATTTGGCGACACGCAGATTGAAGACTTTTGGCTTGAATATTATTGCAACACGACCAACATCAGCAAGAGCAGGGCCGAGTTCCACACAAGCGGATACGCATGGAGGTACATCCGGGCGTCCATGTCTCTGGCGGGCTTGCTTCCCCCGTTGTGTGACGAAGGCAGTATGCTACTCGATGGTGGCTATGTTGACAACCTGACTGTTTCACACATGAAGGGTCTGGGAGTGGACATTATCTTTGCTATCGACGTTGGAGCACTGGATGATGACACACCCCAGACGTATGGAGACTCCCTCTCTGGAGCATGGGCATTCGTCAACCGATGGAATCCATTCTCGTCACATCCCAACCCTCCAACCTTGGCAGAGATCCAGGCGCGGCTGGCGTATGTCTCAAGCGTGGATGCCCTGGAGCGAGCCAAGGCGATGGCAGGATGCATCTACATGCGACCTCCGATCGATGACTACGGGACCCTTGATTTCCACAAGTTTGACGAACTGTCTTCACTGGGATACAAGTATGGACAAGAGTTTTTGCAGAAGATGAGGGATCAAGGAGTTTTGCCATTGGTAGAAGAAACGGAAGCCAAGAAGGCATTGAGACGGACTATGGCGCCTAGACGAGCGAGTATTTGATTGCGTTTACTTGAGCTGTTAAAGATCAAAGTACAAGAGCAAGCATAGACACACTCTGTTATAGATATGCCAGTAGATTGACGTTGAATACGCACGAGTTGACGTCTTACAACATGTGTCCCATTAAAAAAAGGAAGCAAGTCTCGTGGATCTTGTGTTACGGGCAACTGAGACTCTTGGCATGCGGGATGACGATGTTCCAAGTCCTGATGGTGGCCAAGGCCAGGGGTGACATCATGAAGCATGGATGAGGCTTCGAGTTGGACCCTGGGGCGTCACACCAACTGGCGTCAGCCATGGCCCAACCGTCACTGGTGACAGGCACATCCAAGGATTTAACTGGAGATGATGAGGTTCAAGCCGAGAAGCATAGCCTTGAGTGACATAAAGCAGCCCTGCTCGTTTGCGGGGGCGGCGAGAAGTTTATAATGACGACTTGGGACCTTTCTCGATATGTTAGAGGCATACATCAAAGCTGAACAGAAACGCGGTTGGTGACTAGGACAGATTTCATGTCACAGATGAGAGACAATACGACATGTATTGACGTCTGATCGAGACATATGCACACACATACGGAATACATATATCTGCTGGCTTAACTCGTCAACTACACAACCACTCGCAACGATATCTCTTATCCTCAATATCAGCTCTATCAACTACTAAATCCACATTTACAAAGCCGCCCCTCATGGCAAGAAGACGAGACACAGCCTCAGAACCTCCCCGAAGCCATCGCCATCACTCTTCAAGACAACAACCACCTTCCCACCGCCAACGTCCCATCCAACAAAAAGAATGCGGCTTCGACTGGACGCCGGGCATCGTACTCGCTCTGCTGGGCGCTCTGACGCTTTTCAACTATGATTTCAACAGATATAAAAAGAAGCATGACGGGCGTGAGAGGGAGAATTGGGATGATGAGCGGGGGAGGAGGAGGTATAGGTCGACGAGTAGGCGTGGGAGTGAGGATGATTATTATGATTATGGGAGAGGGAGGAGGTTCTCTCGATGAATTTCATAATTGAATGGGCACAATGAATTACGCAGCAACAGAAAGTATTGGCAAGGAATGTATTGTCAAGTTACTATTGTGACAACAATAAAGAGAAAGCACAAGGACAGAAAGACAGTTTTGTGTACACCATCTCATCCACCCCATCCCGGGATATATATACCACCAAACTCCAAAACCCATCTACGCCTTGGTCGCCTGAGCCTTGGCCCCATTGACCAGGGGAGTCTCGGTCTTGTTGGCAATCTGGACATCCGCCGCCCCGTTGGTCACGGGCTTCTTGAGCACACGGCTTTCTGCCTGCTCGACCAGAACCTCAAACACCCGCTGGATGTGCTCCTCTTCCACCTTTGCCACGCCTGTGCACACGCGGATGGCGAACTTGCGGTTGATGACGGTCGCTGTGAGGAAGAACTCGCCGTCTGCGTTGATTTTCTCGTATACGGCCTCGGTGCGCTCGTTGATCTCCTCTTCGGAAGAGCCGTTGACACGAAGGGTGACCAGTCCGAAGCGTGCTTTGGTGAAGACAGTAAAGAGATCAGGTCGAGACTCGATCTTGGCCTGCAGAGATTCTCCCAGCTCGACGCCATGACGAACATGAGCCTGAAGCCCCTTGACGCCAAAACTTCGGAGCACAAACCACAGCTTGAGGGAGCGGAATCGACGGCCAAGGGGGATCTGCCAGTCACGGTAGTCAGTGACGAGCTCGTCGTCGCTGAACTGGTTGCGCAGGTAGGGCGGCTTGATGCTCAGGGCCTGGATGAACCAGGCGCGGCGGCGGACCCAGACGGCGGAGCAGTCGAAGGTGGTGAGCATCCACTTGTGCGGGTTGAAGCTGAATGAGTGGAAGGATGAGAAGGCCTTGGCGAGGTGCTTGTTCTCATCGAGGAGGAGGGCGGTTCCTGCGTAGGCGGCGTCGACGTGGACCCAGATCTCGTTGGGGGTGTCAAAGGTGGGCTTGAGAGCCTCGACGACAGCCTCAAAGTCGTCGACGGCGCATACATCGGTAGAGCCAAGGGTTGTGGTGATGTAGAAGGGATGCAGGCCCAGAGCGCGGAGGTCAGAAATGGTAGTCTCGAGAGCGACGCGGGTCATGGAGAAGCCATCTTCCTCAAAGACGGGAACAGTAGCGAAGCGGACGCCGAGGACCTGAGCAGCCTTCTTGGTGCTCGAGTGAGTGCCCGAGCTACCAACAGCAACAAGCTTGCTCCTGAACTCCCACAGAGCCTCCTCCTTCTCGTCCGTGTCGTCAGGGAGGTGAGCAGTAACAGCGGCGAGGTACTTTTCACGGGCGGCCACCATGTTTGTGAGGATAGCCTCACTGGCGCTTCCGTGGATGACACCGCCGCCATGGGTAGATCCTCCACTCAGGAAACACTCAGGAAGACCAAGAGCCTGAGCGAGCCAATCCATGACAACAGTCTCAAGCTCAGTAACAGCCGGACTACAGATCCAGTTGAAGTGGGCGCCATTGAAGGCATTGGAGTAGAGCTCAGCGAGAGCGGCCGGGTAACTGCTTGAGCAGGGGAAAAAGGCCATAAAGCGAGGACTGGCCCAGTGAGTGATGCCGGGAAAGATCTTGGTCTCGATGTCGTGATGGATATCGGACCACGGCTCAGGATCCTGAGGCGGCGCCGAGGGGAGAAGAGGCCGGAGGTATCCGGGCTTCACGTCGGAGACGACGCGATGAGAGGCGACATTTTCATCCCAGTCGACGACTTTCAATGTCAGTTAAAATGATCTTCTCTGCGAAGTTGAGATGTCCGTGGAAAAAACGTTCCGAATTCCGAGTGCGGGGGAGGGGCAACTTTCAAAAAGCATCATGACATGGGAGTTTTACTCACTCTCATCGATGGCCGCCTTGGCCACTTGACGAAACTCTTGAGCGTCCATGGTTCTTTGACTTGATCTTGTTGTTGTTGTCCCTGTAAAAGAGTGTTTGTTGTTGTTATAGAACGAACTTCTGGAGGAAGACAGCTGCCCTTTTATTCTTAGTCCAGCTGAAGAAAAGAGCTCCACCACCCACTGCGAAAATCGACCGAGGTCGCAGAATTACGGAACTACACCATTCTTCCGCGAGTGGCGTGGGGAGACAATATCGCGAGTAAAGAACAATATCATGTCCCATGAGAGGGGTTAGAGAACAATACTGAAAACCATGCAGCCCGGCTAACACCGCACTGTTGTCATGATGGTCAACGCACCCGCCATCATCATTCGGAACCAGGTCATGATGAGAAACCGATGGCTAGCCGCGCGTAAGAAATGCACGCATGTCAAAAAACATGGAGACTTTCGACGCCCTTAAGTAGACATTCATCCAATGATGCCCTGTCCCGGATATTCGGACAATCGGGGTTGTCAACGTCCGTCCGCACCAAGTTTTGGAGCTAGCCGAAGTCCGAAGTGCCGTCCGTGGCTTGCGCTTGAAGAACAATAGAAACCGTCTCGATGCCCCTTGCAGGTTTGCTTCGAGTTTAAACAGTGATTACTTTTAATTGGGGGTATTCACAGTGTAGATGCGTAACGTTATGCTGGCATCTCGATCATGTCCTTGATTGTTGTACTTGAAAGCTGAGTCTCCAACACCACTATTGAGGTGCCCTGCATCGAGATCATCTTGACGTACTGCAGTACTGTCATGGCCCTGATGAGAGAAGCCAGTATTCTGCGCTTGCTCGCTGGTTCAAGGTCCAGCACGACCAAGGAGAACAAGGTCAGGAAAATCGATATCGAGTCCAGCAGGCAGTATATTGGCCGAAACCTCCACGTCCCCAGCGCACCGTCCCGCTTTTCTGTCAACCACTGCTTTTCTCCACCACTTCTGTTCTTGATTCGTTTCGCTTCCCAGCCACTATTTTCTTCAAATCTTCCCTATTTTCCCGTTTCAACCTCTCTGTCTATTCTCCTTTTCGCCTGAGACATCTCACGCCTTGAGAATCTTGACCAGCTCAGCAACGATGGCATCTCCTGCTTCTGCGGTGCTCGTGCTGCCGCCCATGTCCTTGGTTCTCAGCCCGGCGTCGATGGCGGTGCGGACCGCGTCCTCGACGATTTTAGCCTCGTGGGCGAGATTCAGAGAGTACCGGAACATCATGGCCACGGAAAGGATGGTGCCAATGGGATTCTGGAAATCATGTCAGCTCTGTACTTGTAGCGAATCGATAGGAATCGCCTAAAACGGGGTCTTGACGCACGACAATCCCTTTCCCTGATATGTCCGGCGCGCTACCTGTCATCTGCGTTAGCGACTGATGTCTACATCAACAGGATAGGAGTCTCACCATGAATTGGTTCATAGATACCAGGCACTGGAGAGCTCGGAATCCCGCAGAGACTCGCGCTCGGGAGGAGCCCTATGCTTCCAGCTATGGCGCTCGCCTCGTCGCTGAGAATATCCCCTGAAAACACATTAGCTAAATCGTCTTCGAGGTGGACGAGGGGCCTCGCTTACCTGCCAAGTTGGGCGCTATCATGACGCCATTCAGCTGCGTCGGGTTCTTGACCATAATCATGGCCGCGCTGTCAATAAGCTGATGCTCAACCTTCAGCTCAGGGAACTCGTTTTTATAGACCTCCTCAACGACAGAACGCCAGAGTCTGCTTGTCGCCAGCACGTTTGCCTTGTCTAGCGAGATAACCCGCGAGTCTCCCCTAGTCCTGGCCAGGTAGCCGCCCATCCGCGCGATACGCTCGATTTCTGGTTTCGTGTAAACAGCAGTGTCGAACGCATTGTGCCCATCGTACTCTTTTCGCTCTCCGAAATACAGGCCTGAGGTTAACTCCCGGACTAACATCATGTCGATGCCGCGGCAGACGGACGCCTTCAGGGGGGAGGACTCGACGAGGGCATCGGACGCGAAGAAGCAGGGGCGGAGGTTTCCATAGGCAGACATCTCACTGCGTAGCTTTAGGAGGCCCTGCTCCGGGCGGACGGCGCCGGTGCCCCATTTAGGGCCGCCGATGGCGCCGAGGAGCACGGCGTCGGCGGCTTTGGCGGCGGCGAGGGCCTCGTCTGTGAGGGGGGAGCCGGTCTGGTCGATGGAGCACTGGGGAGAAACGCCGAGGTTAGCAAGAGACTTCTCTCGTGAATGTCTTTGGGCTCGTGTGATCCGTCGTCGGGGGACGACTTACCCCTCCGAGCAGGAGGTCCTGCAGATTGAATTTGCCAGCAGTCGGGCTCAGCTCCTCGACCGTCTTGATAACCTGAATCCTGCGTCAGACGTGCTCAATTGCCGGTCGCAAATACTAGACTCGTACCTTGATTGCCTCAGCGACAACCTGTCAAATAACCAAAGTCAGCCTCTCTCCGTCCAGAGTTAAGGGTGGGAAAGCTCGGGAGTAGTCAGTCACCTCTGGACCGCAGTGGTCGCCCGCAAAAACAACAATGTTGTGTTCCGCCATGGTTGCAATACTTGTTTGTATCAACCTAGCCAATGAGCAATGGGGGATGTCGTAGGAAGGGAGATTGGAAAAGGAAGTGAGGGGATTGAAGAATATATTCGAGAAGAGCGAAGTCGGGGACGGCTTGGAGGAGAACCCTAGGTCCCCACCCCCGCCTCCCCACCTGCCGAGATCGGAGAGGGAGGAAGCTTCAGCCTGCTTCAACCCGCTTCAATTCAAGAAAGGAACGAAGGTGATGTACAGAGCGGGACCACATAAAGGCAATATGGAATATGATCTCATACATACGTAGCGTTCCTTGATCGGCCTGTTGGATACGGATACGGAGATACACTTGTTCGTAGATGTCACCTCGGTCTCAGTTTATCGATGCAACACTCCTCACCACTTCACATTACATCCGATATTACATCCGAATGCAAGCTTCAAGAGTCGCCCTCTTAAGCACCAAGGATCACCTCTGTGAACCGCATAAATGGCTTTTACTAGTTACCTACCAGCTGCCAGCCCTGCTCCCCTGTAGCACCGTCCTCCTGGCGGTGTCGTCTTGTCGCAGGTCCTTCCAGTATGTCGGCGCCTTTGCAATAGTGGTAGCTCGTAGCGGCCGTGGAGGCTTGTATCGACGGCTGGAGCTTTTTCAGACGTCACGGACAGCTTACGGAGCGCGTTGAGTGTCTCGCTAGCGGTCTGGCATCTTGCCAGCGGGCTTGAGGCGTGCCGAGAGGGCTGGCAGCGGGTGAGAAACTTGACATTGAGCGAAGATCGTAACTTGTCTCATTCGATGGTGTCGACATCCGTAAGCGTAGGTGGCCGAGACTCCGGTGGCCGAAAGACCCCCCTCCCGACTTAGCAAAAGCATCACCCTGCCGATCTACCTGCTACCCACTGGAGTTGCTGTTCAAGAGAACAGCGACACTATTGTCCCTGGCAGAGATGGCATGTGGTTTCCTGTGAACAGACTCACATATGCAAGTCCGTTTCGCTACTTTAGCTTTCCAAGGTTTTCGATTTGCAAGATATTTACTGATGTATTCCAGCTTTTTAGATGTTTTTCTGATTACATCCGACTTCCCGACATCTAAGTTCGTCATCCAAGGCAAGAGGTGGACCTCTTATTCATAGCTCAGATGGCACGGGGTCGTAAAAAAACTTGAGACACCAAGACGCCCGCGTCAGCTAAGATGGGAGAAATATTTATAGTCTAAACATAAGCAAACAGAGATATAAATAAGGGGAATTAGAATATAATTACCTTTTAATACTATTTAATTACTTATGATATTTTTATTAAAAGCCTTAGGCCTTAGACTTAGTCTATTTTGCCGTGATAGCTGCAGAGGGTTGGTTTGGTGTCTCATGTTTTTTGACGACCGTGTGGATGGCAAAGAAACGTGCCAGAGTGAGTTCCCGATATGCACCATTTCCCTCATCGGCTGTTCTAAATGAATCAAGTCTGGAGCTCTACGTTCCGAAGGAAAAAGAAGACGCCTGGCTCCTATGTCTAACGATTCTTCAATCACACCGAGACCAGAAGCAGCTAACCCTTCGCCAGGCGCCACCTATCCAACACTTAGATGTCCGGTTCCAGGTTGCGATGTCTAGTACAACACGCCCTCGGCCAAATCTTCCATGCGAGACCATATCAAGAAGAGGCACCCAGGGATTCCTTCACTCAAATGCGACTTTCCAGGCTCTCCACCTGCATCAGAGATCTGAACATCTCAAGTTGGAGTTTCCGTGCCCAGTGGAAGGCTGCTCAAAAACGTCAACGTCGAAACTCGGGATCAAGAAACATGTCGAGGTTGGACATGAAGGCACCTGTTTCCCCTGCTACGAGGGGCGCTCCTTGTCGGAAAGAAATAATAAGCTACGATGCCACCCACACAGCTTCAAACCTGTGTACGTAAGACAGTTCTTTGTCGTGAAATTTTCAATCTTATCTTGGGGGTTTCAAGGAAATTTAGTTACTGTCGTAGGACCTAACTATGTTGTCTACACGAGGAGAACACCCCCTAGTTCTGTGCAAGAGTAATCTCAAGAATCTGGCTTGGCGATGACTGCGTCATTGTCATCATGTCATCGAAAGCGTCGTCGAGCGGCGTGACATATGAAAGTCCCTGCTTGGACTGCTTTGGCCGTTGTCCAGTAAACACCAAACCAACCGCGACTCCTTCCTTGTTAAAGGCGATGCCGCCTGAGTCACCAGGTAGAGCAAAGACACCATCCCCAGTGGTACTAGCCTGAGGGTGTCCGATGACGACACTCTCCACCGACGAGTGATCTCCCATGTATTCATCATCGAGCAGGGTGCTGATGGGTTTGAAGTCTGGTGAGAGGACACCCGCCGTAGGACCAGTCGTAGAGGCAACCTTCCAGATTGTTTCGTCTGGCTTGATATCCTTGAGCGACCCAGGCTCTGGCTTGAGAAGTGTTCCACAGATATTGCGAGGTGGGCAGAGATTGTAGTCCTGGTACTTAGCTTTCCAGGTGTCGAATGAGGGAATCATGTTGGCTCCCTGGCGAGCTGCATCGACCTCAATCACTGCCCAGTCCAGGCGTCGTTTCCCTTCAGTGGCAGGCTCCCTGACGGCCCTGCGACCAAAGCCCGAGGCGAGCACGACGCGGCCGAGCTTGTGGTTATCTTGGTCAAAGAAGTTGAGTTTGTCGGCCTTTTCCTGGGTCGCGGTCCTGACAGCGGCATCCTCGGGGTCTGTCCCTGCCTGCAACTCGAACCGGATATCTTGGTCCAAGCTCCAAATGGTGTAGTTATGCTTGATTCTGGCCGGGCTTTCGACCAGCGTCTCTGGGAACTGGCGGACCCCGAACCCCTTGTGGTCGGCTTTCCAGAGGTTGGAGTAACGCTCGGGGGCATCCGGAACCCTGGTCTTGGAATCCTCTTCCTGTTCCTCTGGCGTCAGACCCTGCTTGGTGTCCTCGTCGAGAGGGCGGATCTTGGTTTTGAGCCTGAAGCCGTCCAAACAGGGACGGATGACGTGGTAGTTGGTCAATGCAAAGTTTGCCGAGGGGGGTTGGCCCTTTCGCTGTATTTGGAGGTAACATCCAAGTGTTCCGGAGCTTGGATTCGTTGTGTTACCTTGGTCGTCTTGGAGATACCGATACGCACCCATGCTTTCGCCCATGTTGACTTGACGTTGATACTCACCCTCGATGAGATGGTTACCAGCCTCCCTTCGCTCACGCACCTTCTTTGCGCTTCCGATGAGAGGATTGAGAGGGAACGGATATCTCTCAGGCATGTTGTGCTCGATGTGGATATGGATGGTATCCCAGCCCATGCGCGAGAGTCCACGGGCGATGTCCTGGGTGATATCGGGCCACCGGGATTCATCCGACTTGTAGTCAACGGAAATGTAGAGAGTGACTGGGTTGTAGGAGGGTGTTGAGTGAAATCCCATGCGGAACAGAGCGATGGTGGTCATCCTGGACTTGGTTGCTCTATGGACTTCAAGACGTTGTTGAGCAAAGGACCGGATCGTGGGCCATGCTTCAGCCAAGTCAGGTTGGTTCAGAACAGGCCCCAAAAACTGTTCGTCGACTCTCTCATGGGCAATCATGTCGATTGCTAGACCATGGTCGCTACCGAGCACGGTGGTAACGTAGCTAGCCACTGCCTTGACAGCTTCTTTCCAGCTATGCGTCGAGTTCTGCTCCCATTCTGCAATGATTAGGAGCGTTGGGACCGCGGTATCGGCGTCGGGTTCGGCAGATCGCGCCCGGGAAATATCGATGTCTGAGCTGGCGGCCACGATGCCAAGCTCACGTAGGATTTTCCTGGCTTCGCTTTGGATTCTGACAGAGTTGTCACGGATATCCTTGGGTAGCCGGAGAAGGTAATCTCTCTCAAGGGGGATAGGCCGGAGGGTCGGCCAAGCGCAACGGTACGTGGTGGTGATGGGAGATACCGAAGAGTCTGGGACATCGGGGCTGGCCAAGTCCAGGCTGCCCCATTGGCTGTGAAGGTTCTCAAAGGCCCCGGGGCCATACATTTCTTCGAAGCTCTCAGGACCATAGTCGGAGGCCTCGTGGCCATACGCGATTTCGAAGTCCGAGGGCTCAAAAAGGGGGGGCTCAGGTCCTTCGGAGCCTGGTGACTGCCCTCGCTCTGACCCCTCACCCATGACGATCTGGAGAGGGTGGAAAACTTGGAGCGGTTAGAGGTAGGCAGAGAGAGTGTCTTCTGAATACGAACCTATTCGAGGGTTATCGTGATGGAGTAAAGTATCTGGGAAGATGCTGGGAATGCTGGGAGATGCTAAGTGGAGGTTAGAAAGAGAAACTGGGTGCGAGTGTGTGGATTGCCATTTATATCTGCACTGTCACTGCACTATCACTGTCACGCACTGTCACTGTCGCGTCTGTTTGCTAGATTTTGTTGGCGTCATTGACGTCATTTTCCTATCTAGCTTTTTCTCACAAGGTTCTGTTGGGTGGCTCATCTGAGCTGGGGCATTCCTGTTCAGGTACTGACAACTCGTACGGTCGATCCTCTGATAGACCCAGAGGGTCATGACATACACCTTCATAGCTTCAACTGTAAACCTCTGGGTGATAGAGTGACGATCATAATCGACCTGGATAAGCCAGCGTATTATTAGAACGAGCCTTATCGGCTTCAACTACCGGCAGCCGCATCTTGCTGCAGAGACTGTGATACCGTACCCATGCCAAGCCAGTCAAGATGCTCCCCACATGTTCGTCAAGATAGTTTCACCATTCAAGGGGTAAAGTAACACATCAAAGCTGTGTTTCGCATGCTACTAAATACTGTATAGCATTTAGGGATAGCCTGTGACAAGCAACGACAGCGTGTCGGAAGTGTATAATCATCAGGCTAGAATGCAGACGGAGACACGGCGATGTCGTTGACAGCAGTCAAGCACAAGGTACGAAAGCAGGGTCAAGTCTGCCCATCCAGCAAAGTGAGGGGTTCTTTACATGATGCCTGACAAGGCGGACGACACACAGTAAACTCACCATGATCTGCCGACATGGAACAATCCCCAGCTGCATCTCTTGATTATCAGATCAAGCTCATCTTGCGAGTTTTATGTCATGGTCGACAAGGCGAAGAGCGCTTGTAACCTGACAACCGCTAATAATCCGGACATTGCATCGTCCCCCGGCGGGCCGACATCGGCGCGGCCAATCAACGCCGACACCCATGACGGATGCGGTCCGTGCGATAGGGCTTCCATCAGGGGACTTTGGTTGGTTCCATTCCTTCTACGACCTTGTCACCAGATCAGCTCCCTCAATTAACAGCAGAAACGACGGCAACGTTGATGAATTGTGCCAGCGGTAGACGGCAACAAGGTGCGGATGACCGTGTGGGTTGCCTTTGACTAAGCGGGCCTCCAATGCACGGTACCACGTGGCTCTCAGTCCCATCAGCCGACGGCATTCCCGACAGGTTTTTTGGTGAGATGGTGAGACGAGAGTGGTGTTGTCCGCCTTATTTTCTTTTTCGCTCCTCGCTCTTACACCCCTCGACGTGCACGATTCAGGAATGCAACGTTTGACATTCCTACCCCGATCATGCATATTCGCGTAGCGCCGGTCAGATCTAGACTAGGATCCATGCTACAGATGCACAAGAGTCACAGTTGTAAGATCAAGTTATTGTTCAAGTTTCAATTTCTCTAGACAAATGAAGGCAACTGTTTCGTGCCTGATGCTGTATATGTATAATGCTTCCCTTTGACCCCCTTGCTTTTTTTTCTACTCCTGATGATGCATCCTGTAATCCATGCTGTGCAAAAACCGCCTCAAAACTCCAAAAAGTGAAACGGCTTGCTTTATGAAAAAAAATCCTTAGAAACTCCTCGCTGAATGATGCATCCAATCTTGAATCCACAGAAACAGGGTCATGAAAAGTTTCTGTTCCTCCTCTTTTTGAAAAGACAAGCATTATGTCATGAAATTGTGTAGATCTTCCCCCCTCCATTATGATCCATTATACGTGTTATTAAGTTGTCGGCAACTCTTAGGCAACTGCAACTTGGCGTCGTCGTGCATCGTCGTAGCCAGGGAGGGTGCTGGTGCCCTGGAAACGCTCCGAGGGGACCTGCGTGAGTCGGGGCTGGAAGTAGGAGTCGGCCTCGGCCTCTGCGACGGCGTCGTCAAAGGTAGGGAGCTCGTCGTCGACGGGCTCAAAAGTGTTCTCGACGGCAACCTGGACGGGCACAAAGAGGTTGATGTTGGTGTTCATGGGGCCGACGGAGAGGGTCAGGTAGACGATGTAGGTGCGGGCGCTGATGCACGAGTAAAAGGTGGGGAGGAAGATCTTGTTGCCGCCCGTGGGCAGGGTGAAGGGGATGTTGAGGGTGGCGTAGCGGTGGACGTTTTCCTTGCTGGCCTTCTTGTTGCGGCCTTCGGCGCCTTCGTTCTCGGAAGTAACCTCGTGCCAAGCACCGCTGGAGTATCCAGAGTCTCGTCGAGAGACGGGAGCCTCGTTCTCCCAGGTAATGTTTGTGTCGGGGTGCATGGGGATGGGTGTGGTGGTGGAGTATGTGAGCGAGGGGCTGCTCTGGTGCTTGATGCGAGCGCCCAGGTTGGGGAGATGGTTCATAGGAGCGCTGCTGAAGAAGGTGGTAGAGTGCAGCTTGGCACTGACAGAGTTGATCTTGGGGGGAGTGATATCGGCAGAGGCCGTGCTGAACTTGAGGTCGACCTTCAAGTTGGTCTCGGTAGCATTGAGGAAGTTGGCAGAGAGCATGATGGCACCAGGCTGGGAAGCCGTGGTGGTGAGCTTGCCCTGCTTGGCCGAGAAGAGGTTCTTGCGGATAGTCTTTGTCTTGGAGAGGGTGTAACGCTCATCGTTGGGACCAATGTCAAGGGGCGCATCCTCAGGAAGCGAGGGGAGCACCTTGATCATGTGGAAGCCCTCGAGGATCTGGGTTCGGCCCTCCTCGGCAGTGTCCTTGTATGCGCCAGCGCGAATGGCATACTCGATGTGGGCCATGTCGGGAGACTGGTCATTGTGCTCCCAGAAACCCATGGTCGGGGGCAGCTGGAGGTGGTGATCGCGGACGCCAGCATGCTCAACTGGGTGGTTGCATGCGCTGAGGGTGAGCTGGTGCGGGACGACAAAGTTGAAGGGAATGGTATAAGTGCGGCCAGCCTCAAAGACACGAGGGCTGGGGAAATCCGAATCTCGGATGGGCATCCGAAGCTTCATGAATGGCCGGGCGGCGTAGGTAGCACTGGAGTACTGGTTGACAAAGTCAACACGGGTATAAGCAGTACCCGTAAAGAGGATCTCAAAGTCGTCAAAAGCGACATCGCGCTGAGTGTTGACGACGACGTGGCCGGCAATGGTAGAACCAGAGGTGTAAGCCTTGGAGCTCCAGTGCTGGTCGATCTTGATGTCGACGCCGGCAGATTTGGTGGGGCGGGCCCGGTTGACCCGGGGTCCGTTGTCCGATGTGCGAGAGGACATTTCGTGAGAGAGATGTATAATGTGCGAGTTGACGAT
Source organism: Fusarium keratoplasticum (assembly GCF_025433545.1). Lineage (NCBI taxonomy): Eukaryota > Fungi > Ascomycota > Sordariomycetes > Hypocreales > Nectriaceae > Fusarium > Fusarium keratoplasticum. Next base: position 1,418,135 of record NC_070538.1, on the reverse strand, counting down.
GACAGAAGGCGTCTCCATGGTGAAGGACATATTATATTTATATATATAGAGATGCGGCGACGGGATGGCCGTTCGCGGGACAGGTCAGGTACAGGTACCGCTACTTTGGTTCGTCGTCTGGCACTGGACCCTGTCCAAGCTGCTGAGGTGCTTGCAGGGGAGGGGGGGTTGATGGCGCCAGGGGTGTGCGGAGAAGGCCCATCGCAAATGTGTGTGCAACCGCCAAGCCAAGAAGGGAGCGCGTGCTCACTGGGGCCCTTCGGGTCTGCAAGAGTTGCTAGATCGCGGTCGAGACTCGGGGCCTTGAGTCTTTTGACGATGGTTTGATGGGGGCCGCAAGATTGCCCAGACGAAACAAGACCAGAAAAGGGTCCAGGAGAGAAGTTATACCCACCAACCTCTTGATAATCCGTGACGATGAGATTCTTGGGTGGATTACTCATAGGAGGGGGAAATTTACATTTTTCTAGTTGGTATTCTAGGTAGACAGCCGCCATCACGGTGGCTTGAGCAAGCGGCGGATAACTTTGAGCACATCATCAGACTAGCTCTCAAGGTGCGGCTCACGGGAATGACTTGGAGACGAAAGAATTTTTTTAGATCCCACGAGGGAGTTGTCTCTTTTGAAAAAGGGGGGGGACAGTTGGAGAAGCTACAGGCAGGATACAGTACAGTAAACAGGGACTATGGAATTGGAGAAGCTCTAGACGAAAAGCATGGACGGACGATGATCACCAGGCACAACCACAACCTCAGGTACAGCACAGCAACACAACAACACAACAAACCTCACAGCGGTCAGAGTGTCAAGCTAGGCAATATCAGAGCAGACACGGGCACGTCGTGCATTGGGAGCAAACACACGTGTCTACAGAGCTTAGCTTGTTGGCGCTCCGTTACTCTAACTTCACCCAGGAGCGTTGCCAGATGAGAAACAGACCCTCTCTTTTTTCTTGCACCAAGATTACTCACGATGCTGCCAGAAAGTGTCCCCATCTTTTGGAGAGGTACTGTACCGGTACCTGACACAGCTCACTTCACTTACAAGCACCAGAAAAAGAAGCAGAAAAAAGAGAGAGACCTGGTGGAGAAGAAAAAACTGACAGGGCTTCTAAGTTGAGCCCACCGCCAGAGACTGGGATTAGACACATCGTGCATGACTAGCGCCGATGGTGGAACCATCTGTGTCCGGTGCCGAAAGGCCAAAGAAAGGGTCCCGCGACGCTAACATCGCTGGCTGTCCGTTGACTCGGAAGGTGTCTATGTCAGTGTCTGTAGGGCTCCTTCCATCCCGTCTGTTCCTCCAACCTTGTTCCTTCCTCGACAATCTCCAGCCGAGAAAGGGAAAGACCACAAATCAATACCTAGGTAGCTAAGAGGAGCCTCTCTTCTATTAGCTCACCAGAAATATTATGTGATTCTCTTATTTCGCAATCCATCGGGTTCCCTTCCGAGCACGTAATCCGTGCGATTGCCCATCTCGACAAAGCCGGGGTGTGATGAGTCGAAACGGAGATGCACAGTTTCGGGAGCCGCCGCTCGGCCTCTTGTCGCTACCACGAGGTCACGATGGTGGCCAGAAAGAGAGGTTGGATGGGGAATGGGTTCGGGAAGAGGATCCCCCTGGTGACTCTCACACTGTCTACCTCACGGACTCGACCGGCATCGCATCGCGCAGTGCATTGCAATCGACGACACCATCGAGCACGTCAGGCACGAGAACTGCAAGGCACCTAGCCACCATCCACCATCCACCACCCATCATCAGCGATCCAATGCCTTCCATGCATGGTTCTCGAGGTTTCTGTCTGGGCTGACCCAGCCAGGCCAAGCAAGAGCCGGCCCGTTTCGGAGACTTGTGCGCCAGTGAGAGAGCCTCACTCGGAGCTGGTCTTCCTCCCCTACCCACCACACACACACGCACACCACCAGGAGAATGCTAAACTTGGATATGGTTATCGAGATCCTTCACGTCACTTACGAGGCCTGACACTTGATGCCTTGGATATTTCATGATGATGAAGCATCAAACTGGAGAAGAAGCGGCCCTTATGACTTCACGAATCCCCACCTCAGTCCATCCGTGTTGCAACATCCATCACCATTGCGCAAACCCTTTCGGAGCTGACCTCCGTGGGTTGGGGGTTGACGCAGAAACACCAGAAACCGTGCAGCTTGCCATGACTGAGAGAAATCCGACATAGGCCAACCGCATGCCCACACATCGGAAATACGGTACGACCGCCATGAGCAAGCACAGTGAGTGTGTATGTACGGCTCGCACGGCAGAAGGTGGGCATCAGTCGGGAATGCCTCATTCCGGCGGTCAGTCAGACCAAGACAAACGGAGAGACGGGAATTCTCTGCTTCAGCTCGCCCTGTCTCGTCTCAGCGCCTTTCTCTATCCCCTATCTACCTTAGGCGAACTATCGTGAAGACCACCCAGGGAGGTTAGGTCCAGGGAGGGGAGAGCGAGCGACCACCGCTGCTAAGCAATTCTTATTACATGATGGGCAAACATTGCATATCCGCCCCCTCGTCCCGTTGTTCGTCTTTTCCCCATTTCGAACTGGCTCACCCAGAAACATGCAACTCGATCATGTGTACGCACCCCCCAAAGCCGGGGTCCCGTCGGCCGTTTGGAAGTCTGTGCTTCGTTCTCGAACCAAGACTAGTAGCACAGCAGCCCATCAAAGACTCCATCTGCCCTCGCAAACTCGACTCCGCCCTTCTCTCCTCCAGGCCCCAAACAGCTTCACGGAGACTACGCTATCCCTGCAAGACGAGGCGGACAAGCTTTGCTCCTTATGGGCCGGCCGGCATTACCTGGGGATGGGAACATGGAGACGGGGCGCGGACGGACGACCTGCCAGAGGTGCACGATGCATGACACGACAGCGCCTCGCCGTCTCTGCATCGTGAGTTTCTTCAAGCCCTCATTAAGTTGTCGTCGTCTTCTGCTACCGCCCCCGGTCCCGGTCTTCCCCCTCCCCCCTTCGCTTCTTTCTCCAATTGCCCCTCCCACCATCAGCTCTCATCACGATGCTGCCCGCCAATGGTCGATGGTGAACGGGCTCGCCGCTGACATGACTGGTCTAGCCGCGACAACGTGTTCTTATTTGGGAACTGTGGCTGCGAGGGAAAAAGTCTGGTTTGCCCAGCTCCGGGCCGGGGACCGTCGCAGGCAGCATCGCACACAACGCATCATCCAAAGAGGAAACCTCGCGAGCGTGGGATTCAGAGCTGCATCATGGGACACACCCCGATCCACCACGTCTTGTCTGAGACGAGGATGAGACGCTGCAACTCACTCAAGGGTCCTTTGGCAACCGTTGAAACCTCTCACTGCTGATGAGAAGCGAAGCCATCTAGATCTCAGCCTATGGTCTGATTGCGGGGAGTCAAAGAGGACAGAGAGACACGGGGAAGCTCAGACCGACATAGTGGACCGGCGCCATGTGATGCATCTGGGTATACCCGCTCTCATGCATGCTGAGGGTGACAGTCTGGTGTTTAGCAGAAGACTAAGAGATCGGGCTAGCCTCCGAGATGATCTCCTCACCTTGTCCGCTGCTGGGCTCACTTACATGGCCATGGCGCGAAATGGGATGGTGTCAGTTGGTTGGCTGACTGCCCATGCAAGCCTTCTTGTTTCGGCTGGGCGCGTCAGCCCAACACGAAAACACCACGATTTCACATCACGATACTTTTCGAGGCGACACCGATGAAGCATAAGCATACCTGCACGCCAGTTGTCGACCCCAAGGTTGGAAACAGGATACTTGGCCATGCCCCCTTTCGAACACGGCACTTGACCTCATCTCAGATCTTGAAAGTCGGTGAGTCAAATCCCTCGACTTACCCCCCTTTTCCATTCCCCTCCAACCTCTTCATCTTGGTGGCCATTTCCCATCTCCACCATTCTGGACCCCAAATCCGATATCGTCGACTCTTCCATCCCGCCTAGTTCACCCGACCAGAAGGGTTTTTCTCTCACTAACCACGTTTGCTGTAGACCAAGGTACGGGGGCAACTAGCCCCCACCCCAGCAACCGCGCTCCGGTATTGAGCTTGGATTAATTCGGAAGCCAAGCACCATCGGGAGAATGCACGGGCCAGCTTCGGTAGGTGAGAGTGGCTTCACCTGGAGAGCCGCTCCCACGTTGCCAATGGTGGTGGCCCATCACGACATGGCCCTGGCTGACTGACAGCTGCGCAAGCTCATGGAGCACATGGACTGTTGGCCACTCGTCCACGCACACGCAGGCGCGTGCGCTTCTCTTCTGCTTCTGGAGCTGTCCCGAAACGAAAGGTCTGCCCGAGAAAGGTCCTCCAACTCCACCACCGCTGCTCCGTGAGGCAAGGCGTTTAACTCTGACCTCGTCCGGTTCAGATTTGTGTTCCTGTGACGAGGCCCTGCCCGTCCTGTTCATGCCGAGTTGTCTCCCCCGTTGTTGTCTCCCGTCTCTTCCGTTCAGGTCCGAGAAAGCCCTTGATGCTCGCCTGTTCTCGCCGTCGGAGCCGACCGTGCAGTTGCAGTTGGTCAAGGATGCCGCTAAGAGCCTCCAAAATGCTTAGCAAGTGATCACTGCTATTCCCGTGTCGCTCACCCGCGATCCACCGCGCAGCCGCTATGCATGAAGCCGCCCTGGACATGTACCGTTTTCAGGGTCCAAACCCATCTCCGAGCGCACCGGGGCCACCGTCCTAGCTCATGATTGGCTCCCTAGCTAAGGGCCTGGTGGATGTTGGTTGTCAACGAAAAGGCTTGTTTGTTTGAGGACTGTGAACTGCTGATTAATGGTTCTTTAGTTATCAATCTCGCCGAAGATCCTGGTGCGCTTCGAGCCTGAGGCTGTTTAGACAGCAAACTCTATCCCCATGACGAATTCTGTGTCATCAGCGGCGTCGGCTCTGAACGCCAAGTTGCCATCTCCAACAGTTGGAGAAGTAAGAGATGGTGTGCACCAACTTCTTCCCCTCATTCTTGGTCACGCTCTTTCCATTTTGCGCCCTGACTGGAATGCCTGTGTTGGCCTCGTGATGCTATTTATTGATCATTACCAGGTGCACTGATATTACCCTACAGCAGTGGCATTGGCATCAAAACACGTCAACTAACCTCCTCACATTGGCACATTTAGGCATTGTTCGGAAACAAGGTTTGGCTTCTGAGAACTCTGAAGAGCCAATCTCGATGTCCCGGTATGCCTCGAGGGCCAGCAGGTTCAAGCTAGCGAGACATGGCAGACATCATCTGGCATCTTGGACGTCGTCATTCACAGACTTGACGATCATGAGAACAACGCCAGGACCGTCTATGCCGACGCAAGCCCCCATGTCTCGATACATCTGGACTCGAACCCCTCATTGAGGTCGAGGATAGGAGACACCGGTGTGAACGACGAATCGAGCTTTGGTTATGGCAGAAGGTGGTTTCGAGCCCCTCTTGGACTACAGTATTCGGCTTCTTACAACCCATCCACAACTGCTCAACTATGCATACGCCAACATCTCTCACCTCGATAGTACCATCGTCGGGACTCTACAGTCGAGGCCATCATATCTTCATCGCACATCTACACCAACAACAACGCTTCACACCAACACCCTTCGCCGAATGCCATCTACACCAAATCACACCGTTTTACACAGACGCCTCTATCCTATCTAATCGTGCCAGGAGATGTACAGCATGATGCCGGCACCCACGGCAACAGCCGTAAACTGAATTAGTGTCTTCTTGAGCTCTTGGGCCTTGTTGGGACCGGTCTCAAGAAGCTCAGGGATGACGGCCACAGTTCCGACGTAGAGGAAGGTACCGGCCGTGAAAGGCAGCAGCATATCACCCCAAGTCTACAAGAGCATTGTTAGCAAACTGACATGCAGTGCGGCCGAGCCTAGAAGGGCAGAGTAAACTTACCAAGCTGGTTCCCCAGAGGCCCTCGTTGCGGCCCATGGGCACGTCGCTGTTGGGGCTGCCAAACTCCTGGATAGCAATGCCGATCAGAGTACCGAGAAGAGCACCCAGGGCAGTGATGAACTGCGAACCCATGGCGGCACGCTTGGAGAAGCCAGACTGGATGAGCAGGGCAAAGTCGCCGACCTCGTGAGGGATCTCGTGGAAGAAGACGGCAACGGTAGTGGTAGCGCCAATGGTGGGCGAGGCGTAGAAGCTGGCAGACATGGCGAGACCGTCGGTGATGTTGTGGGTGAAGTCGGCGCTGTAAGTCATGTCAGTGATGTTCTCGCGGAATCCATGCCGGTATCGGGGGACTTACATGAGGTTGAGGTAACCGCCCAGCTTGACGCTAGGGTTGATCTCCTTCTCAGTGTTCTCAACGGCATTGGCAACAACAGCGCCCTTGTCCTCGCTGCCCTTCTTGCGCGACTTGACGACAGAATCCGTAGCATCCACACCAGTTGAGATGGCCTTGTCCTCGGAATGCGAGTGCGCATCACCATGTCCGTGCGAGTGGTCATGTCCCGCTCCACCGGTAGCGATTCGGAGACCCTTATCCATAGCAACAAAGGTCATGAAGCCCACCAAGATGCCAAGTCCTAGGATGAGGTTGCGGTTTGGCTCGACAAGGACAAACTTGACAGACTCATCGTGGTCCTCACCAACAAAGATCTCGGGAAGCAGGTGGAAGAGGGTATCTCCGAGGAGACCGCCGACGGCGAAGGCGACCATGACGGACAAGGAGGCGGGGTCGATGTTGGTCGGGCATAGGGCGAGGAGGAAGTTGGGGGGACCCGAGATGTAGAGAGTAGCGAGCAGGGCGTTGACGGCGGGGGAACCGGGGAAGAGGACGGCGAAGAGGCGCGCGGTGAGGGAAGAGGGAGCTGCGGCGTGGTGGGCGTGCTTGGCAGCGTTGAGGTCTTTGACGATGGGGCAGGTCTGGACTGCGGTTAGAGGGCATCTCGATGTATGGGTGTATCGATGTACATACCTGCAGCTGGGCGTCGAGCTCGTCAAGGCTCAGCTTGCCCACGTCGACGCCAGTGAGGCTCTCGGCATGCTCATGCTCATGGCCATGCTCATGGGCGTGGTCATGGCCGGCGAGGACAAAGCCGACCAAGAGCGCGAGGCACAGAGCGGAAAAGAGGACGCTCTTGCGAGGGAGCGCCATGGTTCTGGATGTGAATTATACGGAGAGAAGGACAAGAAGAATATTACAATACAATGCAAGGGAAGGGAACGAAGGAGCGTGTAGATGCTGTGTAGAGAGGTGCAAGTGGAGGACACCTTGTAGAAGGAGCCAGGGGGCCACAGACAGGTCGCCACTTTTTCCCTCCCAGCTGTAGTGCCAGTGGTTGTGCGCGTGGCGCGCCGCGGTTGAGGCGCCCCATGCAGGGGAAGCTGAGCTATTGATCTGGGGCTGAGGATGGCCGGCGCCGGACAAGGCAGCGGATCGTCGGGCCTGGGCTTTCACGGTATCAATTGATGTCGCATTTAGCCTTTTGAAAGAATTCCGTCTCTTTTTTGCCGGGTTGACTGTTGAGTAATGTGTTATCTTGTGTCTAATGGACACTTGTCAGCTTGTTCAACGATGACCAGGAAGGGATAGCTATCGCATACCCTGGTCACGCGACATTCTACTTTGCAGTCTAGACTTGCCTCTATTCAAAGACTTTTGTTAGTGTATTAACTATTCTCAATAGTAATGTATTAAACATGTCTTCAGCTCCCATCTACTCGGTATCACCAAGAAAGGCAACAATGAATAGATATCTACCCTGAGTACATGGCTACCTGAGTGTCTCGGTTCATAGGAGTTGACATGGTTTTATCTGTCTATAGTACTTCCACTTGGTAAGATAAGGATGATTCCAAGGAGAACTATTAGGAAAAGTACATAAACATAAGCTATAAACTCTTATATACGTGATAGTTTCTACACAGATTTATTATGATTCAAGCTTCGACATATTATTCCTATCTCCCCTTTAAGTAGGTGCAGTGATGCCATTGTGCTGCAGTATCTCATCTTAAAACATCGCACCGAGAATCCGACCGCCCGGGGCCGGCTCAAGAGCCTCGGCGGGTTCTCGGAGCCGAAGCCGGGGCCATCCCGATCAGTCCGACCCGGAAGTCACAATTATCCCTAGACACTGCGCTTCTTCCCGCAACTGAGGTCGTACAACGGCTTCTTGGTCAACTTGGATCCCACAACGCCGAAGCTAGGATTCGACGACTGAGTACCGGCGTCAAGGAGAGTGTACCACCAGACGTTGGTGCTGCCAAACATGGGACATCCAACATCCTTCCAGTAGGTGCGAGCGTTGCTGATCGAGGCGACACCCTCGCCGGATGTCTTGCCGCTGATGGGCCAGCCTGTCTCTGTAATCCAAATCCCCTTGCCGCCGGCTACAGCCGTGACTTTGTCCCAGGCAGCATGGAAGAGGCTCGGGCCCTCGGATACGGGGTTATGCTTAGTATCTTCGTAGTAAGGGTAAGCGTCCATGCCGAGCCAGTCGCAGGCGTCGATGACGGCTTTATTGGAGCCGTTGACGAAGGCCGTCCAGGTATCGACGTGACCAATTGGGATGGTCTCAAGACAGGTGCCTTTAACGGCATTGCGTGTTTGTGAGATGTAGTTTACCAGAGTGTCTGGGTTGACACCGGGATTCTCCTTGTTCTTGATGCCTATGGGCGAGTTGCGATAGAGATCTTCGCTGCCTACTGAGATACCGGCGACGAGGTGGTCCAGCTGGCTGCAGTATTGCTCGGCAGCTTTCTTCAGGGCCGCAATCTCGTTGCCAAAGACTGCGTCACCACCAGAGGCCCAGAGACCAAATAGAAGACTAGTCTTGGTCTTGATAGCGGCAGGGATGGCAGAGACGGGATCGTTGGGGGTGCCTCCCTGGATCATGGTGTAAAGGCGAGCACTCTTGAATGCGCCGTCAGTGCCTTCGAGGGATGCAGCTGTCTTGAACTCGTTCTCAAAGTCGGCCTGGGTTTTGGCGCTGCCGTCGGCTAGTGTGGTGCCGTAGTTGAAGCCCTGGAAGGCTGCGCTGGTTACCCCGAGGGTGACGGCTAGGGCGAGGAGACGACTGATAGAGGGCATTGTGATGCCAGGTGAGACTGCGATGGGCGCGAATGTATTTCGGTGATGTTTGCGCAGCTATGAGCGAGTGTATCGATGTAGAGAAGGGATAGAGATCAAGAGCGAACGAGAATGTTGAGAGAGTGAAAGGTTGAAGAGAAGCTGCCACTCAAGAAGGAAATAGACGGCAAATAACACTTCAGAATGGGTTTTAGCATGCTGTGCGGGAAGGCATGCCTACTCAAATGATACATGAATCAACCTCGGATCCAGCGGCAATCGACGTCACCTCCAAGTCGCCCGTTAAAGAGAGTTTCCAGATAGTCAACTCTTGCTCCACCATGAATACGAGCTATGCTGCACTGTGCTACAAGACTCGACAGCCAGTGCAAGTGTAGAGGTGTGGACAACACTCGCCGCAAAGCTCCGGTCCAATCATGCTCAAGTCTAACACTACCGTGCTAACCAGCGAAGAGGGCATTTAACAGACAAAGACTCTCATTATAAGCCTATGTTTAGAGCTCACCAACTGATTGCTTTAGAAATCCTTTCTTAACACCCTGGCTGCGACCATGTTCAGCCGTGGGCATCGCCTATAGACTGGTTATCTCGTCATATTGACTTGATCTGAACGCCTATGTTGATTCTCTCTACTGGCTGCTGGGGGGAATAGCTACGAGACTCTGACTTGAAGAGAATGCCTGGGCGTCACAGTATCCGGGCCTCGGTGATGGTAGCTTGAATGCTCCGGCTCTTGACAACTGTAGGTGGCGCTGGCCATCTCGTAACCTGGACTGCCATCGGTTGTTAGATCACCTCTAAACCAGTGTTGGTGTCTATCAACAAGATCCAAGACCATAGGCCTAAATAGCTGGGATCTTGGTCTTTAATGGACTGTATACATAGCCCTCATAGCGTTCGCCTACTCACGTTGAAAGAAGAGTTCCCGAGTTCAACACTGCCATCAGTCATTGCCGTGCAATTCACCACCACGCAACCGCCGAATTGGCAACCCCAGAGAGGATGAAATCATATCTCCTTGAGCCAGCCACGACTTCAGTCTCCAGTAACCATCCTCTTGATATCCAAACGTGGGGAGGATCATGCTCAAACATTATAATGTCCATGTTTAGATGTTGTGATGCTGATGTTTTAAGCCTTGGACGACCCTGGGCCCTGAGCCCTGAGCCCCGAGCCCCGAGCCCCAAAACCCATCAACCGACTCTATTAACACAAAGTCAGATCAGATTGAGCACTGTTCAGTACAGATAACCCAGCCGCCCTTCTTAGAGATATCTCGGGCTCTGGTCTGATGGTCAACGACCCTGGCCCGCTGTTGGCGGCTCAAGATGCCCAATCCGGACACCGGCATTCAACCAGATCTGGTTGGCTTCCGTAGCTCAGTTGGTTAGAGCGTCGTACTAATACTTCAGTTTACACTGTAATATCGGTGATGCGAAGGTCTCAGGTTCAAGCCCTGGCGGGAGCAATCCCATACGCCTTCCAGATCATTATTTTTGCTCTTTTTGATTCCTGGTTGTGGTGTCATGATGTTATAGTGATGATCCAATGGTGTTGAGTGAGATTTGTCTGGGAGGCGGCCGGGGAGGTAACTAGGATAGATGTGTGCTAAAATTTTGAGAAAAACCACAGTGCAGGTCAAAAAGAAAGGAAGTAAGTAGGCTGGCGCATTCATAGCAGGCCTGCCTTTTGCCAGACACAGGAGGTGTGCGAGGTCCTTGGTTCTCACTCTGGTTGATGGCCAGCCGTTGTTATCATAGGAGGAGAGCGGCCACAGCTTCATACCTTCTTGAGGCCTCTAATTACCTGACCAACAAGAGTAGTCAAGAGCCCATCATGCAGCTGGTGCTGGCTGGCATTCCGCCGCTCAGCAAGTCCACAGAAGCCGGATAGATTTGTTTGAAGCAGCTTACAGAACCTGATCTATCAAGCCGCTCCTGCAGACCCGAAGGCCAGCTTGAGCCTAGGATCCATCCAGGAATGTCACAAGAGGGTTCCCACCATCGTGAACGCCTTGATCTTCGGGATTAAGTTGCTTGTGCGGTTGTCCGAATGCGGTAATTGAGGTTGGGGGCATGAGAATCACAACCCTCGTGAACATCATCTAAACCACACTACTATACAATCATCTCCAAGTCTAAGATCACGAGGACTGGTGGACCTAGTATCGTAGCAGTTGCAAGCAAAATCACGAATGTATCATCAACTCTACGACCTAAGACCAGGCTCCATCTCGCCGTACTGCTGGTCTCCTTGTAGAGAAGCAGCCTTCAATTGCATGTCACACATGACAGTACCCATGCTCCAACCAAGATGCGGAAGTGGTGTAATCCTGAAAGATGATACACACAGCCCAAAGAGCTCCCATGGCAGCATCTCAGCGGTGCACGATTCTCGAGATTGGGTGAGTGATATTTGTGGGAGAGTAATCGAGGTTACACCCTCTCTTATGGGATCTGGGTCTGAGTCTCCAACTATCAATATCGGACTCAACAAGAAAGCGCTGCTGAGCATCAGTCTATTCGCCTCTAGAGTCGTTGAAATGTGACAGACCACCAGCTAGGTTCTCTTCTCCAGTTTCTCAGCGGATCCTTCGAGTCCCAAATCAACTCTATTACAAGTGTCATCCTTCACTAGGAGTGCTTGATGAGGACCAACTTGGCATTACTGTGGCCTCTTCCAGTTGACTAACGGTGAGGCACAAAAGAGTTGTGTTGACGTACAAGACTCCTTGTCCATGCCAATCTTGGGACGGCGTGGACTTGTCGGGAACAATGCAGCACTACAAGTTGTCACAGAGCACGCTTTGTGGCGTTCAATTTGTGATTGTGCCATTTCCTAAACTATCTATGCATCACTCTATCTCTCTGCCAGTCCATCCTGGTCTTGGGCTTCTCGTGCATCGGCGGCACTTCCTCCGCCTTGGTCAGAGACCACAAGACACTCACGCAGACTCAAGTCCGGGACCTTCAATAGCTAAAAGAAAAGACGTAAGATGCCATAAGGAATGCAACGAAAGCAAATGTCAAATTTGCCAGACATATTGTCCCTGCCGGGACCGCCGGCCGTGACTCACATCAGGGGGCTGCCCGATCACCTCACAGAGGTTCTCGGGCTAGGCTTGTCCCCGGTGAAATTTCTCATCCTCATTGGTATAAAGATTCCTCGTCAGTCCCCCAAAATAACCCGTTTGTCCATCTAGGCTGAGACAAGATAATCCCCGGGCCCTCCCCCTAATGTCGTGGCGAAGTGTAAAGCGTCTGAAAGAGAGACAGTGAAGCGAATTATAAACTTCTGTAGGTAATAAAAAAGGTTCGGGTAAAAGACAGGAAAAAAGACGTGTTTTAATCCACCCCATGCAGAATGGTAACAAGACTCCCCAGCGTAAGAAAAGGACCAAACGATAACATCAAAATGCAATCCGCCAGTCCGAGCAGTCGTGTGAAAAGAAAAAGTCCGGGCGCATAAGTCGTGACAGTGAGAGAGGGGTAGCCGTAGCGTCACCTCTAAGCAGCGGGAGTGCTCTTGGTGAGCACCAGTCTAGGTGCCTTGCGCTGGCCATCAGCTGACTCCTGGCCCTTGGCCGCTCGCAGAGCGCCATTCTTAAACACATTGGCGAAGGAGCTTGTCTCGCCCTCGCTCGACGCAACACTTCCCACACTGTCGACGCTCTTGCGGGCCTTCTGGCGGGAGCTGGGTCGGTCCGAACCGATAGCTCCCCAACCGCCGCTAGCAGAAGTTCGTGAGCTGGGGCACTCCATGTCACCAGCCAGGCTGCCAGAGCCGCTTCTTCCAGAGTCGGACTCGTTGTCGGTAATGGGTGTCGAAGACTCCTCGGCAGTCTCGGAAACAGGGCTCATGCTGCCACAGGAGCTACCAGTACCCTTGCGGCGCTCGAGGCCGGCACGGACCAGGTTGTGGACTGCAGATCGGCGAGTGCGAGCGGCAAAGTTCTTGCTGCCCTCGATCTTGGCAGTGGGCTTCGACTTGAGCTCGTCTAGAGAGGGGGGGCCTCGGGGCTGACGAACGGGGTGCTCTCCAGCACGAGCCTGACCAGGGCCATATCCTCCGGTCAGGGGGGTCATGGGGAATGTCGAGGTCTTGGGGCCGGCAGACTTAGGAGCGTCTGAAAGAGAGGCAGCAGCGAGAGCGCTGTTGAGGGGGGCGAGGGACGATGCCTTCTTGTGTCCGCGGCGGAAAGCATTGACGGATGGTGGGGGAAGGGGAGTCACCTCGGTGGGAGAGTCGTAGCGCTTAGGGGGCGAGTTGCTGCGGAACGAGAAAGGCTGCGATTCGGCAGGAGGGGAAACCTGGACCGAGGGAGTGTTCTGCTGCTGTTGCTGCTGGAAACCACCGAAACCGGGCGTCGAGGGCTGCTCGTTGTAGGGCGAAGTCATTTGGGCAGCGGCCTGTGGGGTCTCGACGTAGTATTGGCCGGTCATGGGGTTGTAGTACAGCTGCTGCTGCTGCTGCTGGGGCTGCTGGGAGAGAATAGCCTGGGCACCGAGTTGCTGCTGAATGTTGTGAAGTCGCTGCTGCTGCTCGTACAACGCAATCTGCTGCTGAGTGAGCTGAGGGTTGCTGAGGTTGAGCTGCTGGAACTGCTGGGCAGCAGCCTGGACACTACGCAGCTGCTGCTGGAGCCGCTGCTGCTGCTGAGCGAGGTACATGTTAGTAGCAACCAGCTGAGCATACAGGTTGGGGTCCATGTGCTCCTGGGCCTGCTCATCAAGAGGGAGCTCAGGAGGAGCCAGGACCTGATCGACAGTGTACTGCTGACCCATCATGGAGTTGAAGTTGTTCTGGGCGCCGTACTGGGGGAAGGCCGACTTAGGCGCATTGTAGATGTTGTCCTGGTTCATACCATAGGCGTTTCCAGCCATGGAGTTTCGGTTGAACTGCTGCGGGGGAACGGCACCCGTGGGAGACTGAGGTCCGAAAGAAGTAGCAGTGGCGGACTTGGGAGCCGTCCTAAGACCAGCAAGAAGATGAGAGCGGCTGGTGCGCGGGGTGGGGACACCGGCATCCTTATCATTGCCCTGGTTGATGTTTTCAAACGAGAGCGGCTTGAGGTTCTGGCCACCCCTGCGAGCGGCCAGGCCGCCAGTGGGCATGGAGAGCCCGTCGGGAGCGAAACCGTTGGAAGACATTTGAGCGAGACCGCCTGCGTCCATTGCTCAAAGCTGGGTTCGCGCTTGTGTGGGTGAGATTTGAGGAAAGGAAAATGAATGAATGTGAGGTGGCTGTCTCTCGCAAAGAAAGCAGTCACACAGATTAGAAGGTAATCTTGCTGAAATCCAGCAGAGTAATTATGCGTTGAGTACCGGTCGAATCGACAGGTGTTGTTGGACCTCGGCTAGTGGGCGCGAAACGTATGTGGGAGATATCGTGACGTGAGGCCAAAAAACCGCAAATCCAAGAAAGCACACGGGTACTTGAGACACGAGAAAAGGTCGAGAGAGAGTCGGATGACGAGCTGTGAACTCGTCGAGAATTAGAACCGAGAGTAATTGCAACAGGAAAGAAGCTGGTGAATGAAAGGGCGACGCGGAAACGCGGTCGGCGGAAGGAGATCGGTTCGACAGATGATGTCGAAGGAGCAAGAGGGTCCGAAGGCGGAACCTGTGAGACTGGAGAGGCGGGAGGCCGGTCCGGAGCAGGCAGCGATCGAAATGTCGAGTGGCGACCGGGACGAGGTTTGCGAGGACGGTCAAAAGGAAGCAGGATTCCAGAGGATGCTGCTCCCTAAAGAGGCGTGAACAGGGTCGAGGTCAGGTGATGAGGGGACTGCCACGAACCCAAAAGAGTCGATGGCGAATGGGTTGAGATTTTTGGCGATGGACCAAGAGATTCACGCTCAAAGCGGGCGAGTCGGGTGATTGACACACGACTAGAACACGCGAGCTCCAGCTGGTATTGTCTCTCCAAGACAAGACAGCGTCCTCCTAACGATGTCGTTCCAGTTGTGAAAAGTCCGGGCTTTGCCTTGTATGACACCTCCTCTTTGATTTTTTTTGGTGTTTGTTGAGTTTAATTGCCTGGTGGTCAAAGTCTGTTTCGGGGATCGTGGTTCCTTTTTCGATGCGGGTTGAGATTAAGCTTGGGCGTACGGATTTGTGGGAATAGGCGATGAAGCAAAAGAATCGACGAAAGAATAATACAGAGATTAAAAACTTTGGCAGGTATCGCCAGCTGATTGCGCCTTCCAGGACCTCGAAGTAGATCTGATCTTCTTTGTTGTTTGATTTTCTTTTCCGTTGTCGTGGGATTTTGTTGGTTTGCAAGTCAAGTGCGAAAGCGGGCAGCGCAGCGTGGGTGGGACGAACCGACTCGCAGATGCGAACGCGACAAGGCCGAGGGACGTTGCAAACGAGGCGACGCGGGAAAGAGAGAGAGATCAAGAGAAAAGAGAGGAAGAGGAGAGGGGAGAATGAAGGAAGGTCGCAAAATAGTAGGCGAGGCGAAGGGGGGAGAGGGGAGGAAAAAGGAAGTGGAAGTGGTGGAGCAAGAAGGAAGTCGAGACGAGAGGAAGGAAGGGAAGAAAGAGGAAGTGGAAAGTGCGAAAGAGCGAGCGAGGGTCAAACGCAGGAGGTGCAGGCAGTGAGTGGGCGGCGAGTTTAGGAGCGAAAGCCCTTTGGGCTTGGCGGGCGGATGTGCTGGGGAAGGAACGAACGAACGAACGGGTGGATGGGGTGGGAGGGGGGGCAAGGGAAGTGAAGGGAAGGGAAGGCGCGATGCTGATGCTGGACCTCCATGCCTGCAACCACGCTGCCAGTGCCAGCACACACTGGAGGAATCCTAGCGACTGGACCAACCAGAAGCAGCTTGGAGGGCTGTGAATGGACAGAAGTAGCACGGTGCATCACACACTGTCCATGGAGCCACTGAGCGCGTGTGCCAGCCCCTTGGGCTCGTCGTCCCAATCCCAGGCATTGGCCCCTCCTCCTCCCAAAATAAAAAAGAAAAAAAAAAATGTCGCCCAGCAGGACGGATGGAATGAAAGCGACGGGCTACGGCACGCTCACAATGTGGCCAACGCGCTACGAGATGCTAAAAACGGGCCAGGGGGCACGCAGTGGACTATTTACAGTGTCTGAACACAGTACGAGATCGGCCATCCACAGCTTCCTGCCCTGCCCTGCCCTGCCCACCTCAATTTATTCTGTGCTGACGAGAGTGACAGGGCCGGGGAATATCTTTCAACTGCTCGCTCGGTTGCGTGAACCCTTGTGCCGAGGGCCTGACTCACTTCTTTCATGATTAATTAATGACGTCTTGAACCCCCATCAAAATTGCTTGTGCTCGCTCGAGCGATGAGGAAACAAATTAACGAGGCGAATCAAAACAAGCACGTCCTTCCTTCCTTCCCGTCGCTTTCGTCAAGTGAGCTGCAGAAAACAAACGTTGGAGGCGAAAGGAAAAATCTCACACTCGTCCAACCAATCGTGTCCTCGTCAAGCACCCGTCGAGAAACCGCTACCTGGCCGCGCAGTAGCTTCGGGCTCCAAATAGCGCGTGACAGCCCAGTGAGAGAGCAGAGACGACCTCTCTGAGTGGAGATGGCCACCTGGCAGTGAGAAGCTCTTCTCTGTCGATGCACTGCAACTCCCCACAGCCGCCCGCTAAACAAGACACCACCTGGCGCTCAATCGCAGTTGGACGACTCGCAGCATGACAGGGGTCGTCGAGATGCCCACGTCCCCAATCAGGGACGCTTGCGGCCGCTGCGGCGGACGTGAGGCAGCCCCCCAGGGCGTGCAGGGGCAGCCAGGGGGGGCTGGGGCGGACGGTTAGGGGCTAGGGGTGATGCGTTTTGGCGTTAGATGCCGCCAATCAGACGAGGCCATCCAGGGGATGTGATGGATGGATGGATCCTTGCAGCACTCTGCAACGGCGTGATCGGCGTCCGTTTTTGTCTCGTCTTGGATAGCCGTTCAATGCAAATCCCCTTTGCTTCGAGCTCTTTGTTGCTGCTGCTGCGAGGGACAGGAGATTCGGTGGTTCTGATAAGGTGTGCGTTGACATGTGGATAGGTCAAAGGCCGCGGCCGCTGTTGTGCGTCGAGAGGCCGCGATGAGGAAACGAAACAAAGCAAGACATCGGCGAGAGAAGCCGATACCAGGGATTGACAGATATTACCAGCTCACTAAGGAATGAACCGAGTCCCGGGCAGCAGCACAGACTCGTCAGCACAGCAAAAGGCCAAGGATGACGCTCGCTTTCATTATCAACGATCCATCCTACCGTCCCAGGCGAGGAACAAAGAAACGCTGGGCCCCGGTATCTTGCCTATCGAAATCGGTCCTGGTCACTGTGGCGGCTCCGCCATGCAAAGCATGGCATGGTTGCTTTTTCTTCCCTTGCAAGAGAGCCGGGGCTCATCGGACGAAACAGAGCAGGAACTGACAGACGGACAGTGATGGCGATATGGCGACTTGGCCTCGATCAGGGACGGCTTTCTAATCTGGGTAGCATCGCATCGCCAGCTCGTCCCTCACCGTGGCCACCACAATCACCACCACTACAAACCCCAGGTTGCCATCCATCACGGCCCAGGGAACAGTCCACCTTTGTCAACCTGAATCTCGGGGAGCGGACCATCCCGTCTTGAGCAGACGGAGACTGACCTGGCCCCTTCTTTCGGCTCTCGACTTCCCAGCTCGGCATCATGTTGAGCAGCTTTCGATGTGACCCCCTGTGCCCTTGTCAGCAGCCTCGTCGTTGATTGCCCAGGGCCCCCTTCCTTTCGTATTTTCCCCACGCCGGCGACATGTTTCACGACCGCGGACCTCCTGGTCCATTTCCCTTTTGGATCCCCTGGAGGCCCGGTCTTGGTACCCGTCACACGTGCCGTAGAAGGGGACGCACCCTTTAGACGAACCGTCCAGGGCTCACGGGGTTCTTGGAGCGTTTCGCAATAACTGCTTCTCCAGGTTTCGATCGATATATTGTCTGATGGGCAGGATATTAATTTAATTGCGCATGTTCAGCTGGGACCGCGTTCCTCAGCATTTCAATAGCTCTGCTTCCTTGGAGCTGTATCCGCAGCCGAGCGACACTATTTGGACGTGGCGCAACTTTGGAATGAGCCCTGTGATGGACCATGGACCCTGTCAGGCCTGTCTCTGGAGCGCGTGAAACGAAACGCTAGCCACGGAAGAAATCAGCAAGCGAGTGCTAGTCTGCATCAGACGCAGGTACGCAAGAGAAACTCTGAGTTTGTGCGCGCTGGGAGGGGACGTTGTAACCCTGAGAGTTGCCGTCGTTCGATTTGGGTTTCTCTGGCACAGCGGTTCTAATCAGAATAACACGAGCTCGCCGAGATAGCCTCAGATGTCTTGACGTGTCTCCAGATGTCTGAGATCCAGAGACATGATCGAGAAAAGAGGCCCGACAACTAGGCTAAGCCAGATACCCGCAACCATGTCTCTGGCCTAGTTCAAATCTCCAGCAAGAGACGCGTCTCAGTCCCTCCCCCTCATTTCCCCTTGGCTAATACGATACGCAAGCGCTGGAGAGTGTAAATTTCGCTGACGCCGGCAAGGCATGGGCATGGGGAATGCGAGTTTAGCCTGCGTGTGGCTTGGGCCTTGCCTTGGGGGTTCGTATACGTGCTCAGTTAAGCCAGCCGCCTTTTTTCAGCAATCCTCCGTCCTCCGAGTCTCGGGCCTGTCTTGCTATGTTGTCTTGTGTTGACAAATGCAACGACTCGCTCGGTACGTGGTACTCGGCGTCTAAGTTTGGGGGGGCATCAGGCGGTAGAGGCTTGTTGTGCATGTGCACAACCAACTCGCAACCTATCGTGATGCATCAAGAGGCAATGAGCTCGACGTTGGGAAGTACAACCTAGCATTGCATACTGTGAAACCCAAGCTCGTGCTCTCGGACCTCTTGATGTTGTCCTCTACCGCCTACGCCGTTACACCGCAACGCGTCTATCGTGCGTTGCAGCATCAGCCGCCCCTCACGCGCGTGCCCAGCGGCGTAGCTGTGGGCATCTCCAAAGACGACTGGCCACGGTTAAGCAGACTGCAACTGCAACACAAGTTTATCCCCGCGGGTGCAACAGCATATCCCTTCCCATGGTAGCGGGAAGCCATCCCCGGGCGCGAAGGTCCGCTGCATGTCCCGGCGCTTATCATTCTCGAGCGGGGATCCAATCGCGGTCGCGGCTCCGTCGAGACTTCGCAGCTTTTGCTTTTTGAACTGCCTAGCCCAGTTTGCCTTGCCGGTCTGGTCTAGAGCGTCTCGTCCCTCGTGACTGGCATGGATCCACGAATGTCTCATCCTCTTGCAGCGAGTGAGAGCGGTTACGCCCGAGTCTGCAGCATCATAGCGTCTGAGCTATCGATTCGCCATCTGTGTAAGGACCAACATCGTAATCTAGTCGAGACTGGGGCTGCAGTTGAGTTGAGAACCAACTCCATCTTTGCTTCTGGTTGGCATTGCCCGAAGATGTTCTGCTTGTGTTCTGTCGGCATTCAGCTCGACTCAGCTTACCCTACACCACCTTGACGAGATGCCTCGTGGACATGAATAAGCACTCAACTTTGACTTTAATTATAGATAAACTAATAAGTTTGATGACCATACAACCTTCAGGGCGTTTGTGGTGTTGACCACGCTGACTCCACGTGTACTCTTGTTGGATGTGGAAAGCTAATTTTATTACAGGAGAAACTCTGTTTTCATCTCACACTTCTCGAAGCCTGCCATTCGACAGCCTCAGCTAAGCAATCTCAACACAGACAGGACTGATTGAACAGTGATGACTGCCGTCCCAAGTTCCATAAAAACGGACAACTTCAAATCTGGACCGGGTTGTCGGGTCCTATCTGGAATGAGCCGAGTCATGATCTAGACCATTGCCTCGGTTGAGGCTCAAGCAGCCGGTGATTCCAACAGCCGGGTTAGGTATGACCCCAAACGTGCAAGTGCCGTAAACCCCAGATCTATTCAAGAACTGAAACCGAGACTATGATTAACGCTCGAGCCGTTGTCGTGCGATGCCCATTCCTCGGCGTGTCCGAACGACTGCGCACGCACGACCGGGGACTGGACGGCATGAGCCGAGATTATACGACGGACTATTCTTCCCCGTGAGCCTAGCTGATTCGAAATCGGAGACTCCGACACTTCGTGTTTAAATTCGTGTTAAGGCTGAAAGATGATGTGAGTGAGTCACCACGTTAGAGAGTCGCCTGCAACTTAGCTCAGCTGATCAATACGTGGAGGCAAATAAACCTATTCTTGGAGGGTTCGAAGGCAAGAAGTGCTGTATAGGAACTCGCATGGTAGACACGCGACAATGTAGTGACCCAATGAAGTTGTCAAGCCGAGCAAGGAAAGCATGGCACACAGCAACACAGCACGCGAAGTTAAGAGGACACAAGTCGCATCGTAATTTAATACATTCTCTCACAAATGAGATAAAGTTACTGCAAAATAAGAACTCCGAGAAACTGCTGTCGTGTGTATCGAAGTCTGGGTATGAAGTCCTAGTAATGGTGTCGTTGTGCTATCATCGCAGGGTCGCTGTGGTTCCCCCACTGCGTCCTTTTCAACCCCCACAATCACCACAGACCAGAGAGAAGGACTGGATGAAACCGGAGAGTAGCAGTGCCTCGGAAAGTAGTACCTATGAGCCTAGGTGTGCAAATATCTCCAGCTGCCGAGAGTTTTGGACGTGGCCTGGGCTGCACAGCCCACCTTAGACGTCCAGTACAAACGTACTACTTAACAACTGACACCAACGAATTACGAACACTAGCACAAGCATGGGGGGATTGAAAAGAAATCCTTGAGACATGGATTCTTCAGCCCCGAGAGTTCTCAGGGGCTAGCTCAAGCTCGGCCGCATGTGATAGCGTAGAGATGCCCAGACGGAGGTAAGCAACTGCACCGCCACCGCCTTTATGTCTGTTCAAGGAAAGTTGTATCTCCCTGGAAGAGACTTGTATCTCGACTTGACGGCTGGAGAACCAAGTTGCCCCGGGCTTACTCACCCTCCTGGGTTACCTTCCTGGAACTGCATTGCTTCTGGCTAGGAAGCCACTGGTGGGATGGTATGCTCAGCGAGGCACATCTAACATGTCAATTAAATAGTACTAGTGTAGTTTTAAATCGAAAGTGCCTAAAGTAAGACCCTCGTCCCTCAGGGGCGAGCGCGCATGTTAAAGGGATGGTATGGCCATTGGTACTCTACTGGACGACCGCCGTAGTCAAGTTGCCTTTTTAAGACTTTTACCAAGATCAATAGAAAAATTTCAAAGTGCCATTCAATGAGATATGTTGTGATATGAGCGGTTCCGTATATACTGAGTTAAGCCCGTGATGCCGCTCCGACTTGGCGGATCTGACACCACTCCCCTAACCAAGAAGCACAACGGATGTGTGAGCTCTGACGTAGACTCCAATGTCTTAAAGAGAGATAAAACTCTCATAAAGGCCACCTAAATAATATGGGGCCATAACCGGATCTCTCCCGTACGCAGTTGTAGAGTCTTTCTGCTTCCCCTGAGGTAAGGTAATACCGGATGCTCGGGGTTGAGGTTGAGCAGGTCAGCAACCTCCAACATTATTGAAACAACTACAACCCCCCACGACTATATCCAAATTCATAACGCTATAATAGACGTATCTATGCAGAAACCAACCTCCTAATGCAAGTTACAACCGATCTAAGCAATACTAGCTTGGGATCTCAAAGCAACAACACCCCTCGCAACATATGTCCCTGTGCGGGCAGTTATCCTCTACCGTAAACGTCATAGAGACTTCCGTTTCGGAAACGAACAATCTCCCCCTCATGCATCATAGACGTCTCGGTGACAAAAGTCCCTAAAACCTCTAGATCAGATCACATCGCATAGTCCACTCAGAGACATTCTGCACGTCTCACACCTTCTCGATTGAAAGAAAGACAGAACATCCCTGGACCTTGAACATCACGCGCATCTTGGATCTTTTTTCTCCACAACCGTTTGGAGGAGGGAGGGGGCTGACCGTTGAACATGCAGAAGCTCTCGCAAGCAAACATACACCCCCCCTCTCTCTCTCAACCATCCAACCAACCGTGTGATGATTACTCTTTAGGATAAATCAACATATGCTTCCCACTCAGCCCTACACTAGATCATGCTCATCATCAGTTGCCGTCGTCGTACTCGTGAATCCCACAGCCCTACATGCACACAGCCCAACATGACGCTCCCAACCAATTCCAAACAGCAACCCGTGATCACCCGCCTCACCACACTTTCAAAATCCCTGCCCGTCTCACGTCATACCTCTAAATCCTTCCATGGCCCACGCCGAGAAGTCGTTGCGAGACACGATGTCACTGTACCCAGAGGGAGCTAAGGGGCGGCCGACCTGCGGGGGAAACGAAATCGAGCATAGCAAGATGTCATATCGTCGTTTCGTCGATCATGCGGCATGTCAGACTCGCTCGGACGTGTGTATTGGGCTCAAAGTGGACAAATCTTGTCTTGCATAGGGGAGAAAGCATGACGCGCGCCGACTCGGCTAGGGCCTCGTCGATACACATCGTCTGACAGATATTGCGGGTAATCTGACTGGTTCTCTTTGCTTAGCGAGAAATCGACTCTTTTCTTGATCCGGCGTGTTCTCGACAAGAGTCCTACGGATAAGCACTTGCAAGGGGAGGCAGCTGTTTGCTTGTCTGTAAGGCTGACGAGAGCCTCATGGGAGCCTGGGGAGGATAAAGTGGGAACTGACGAGGCTCTGTGACTTGAAAGGTATTGGTTCGGAGCATCTGGGCCAGGCTAATACCCAAGGTAAACACAGAGAGGCCGAGGATAGAATGAGACTCGAGACTGGTGAGTTGGACTGGCATATGTGGGGATTATGGTAGAGACCTCATGCTACATCTAGAAGACACAAAACCACATGGGTATACCTGGTATGAACAAGAAACAAATATCATCATATCATCATGAGTCAGAGTATGAACCCTGACATATGTAACACTGTGAAATACAACTTCAACCCTCCCGTGTGGCCTAAAAGCTCACAGAGTAACCTTGAAAAAGGGTATTATGTACTAGACGGTGCCCCAAGAAACCAAAACAAGGACAGAAAAGGAAAAAGAAATAAAAATAAAAAACAATGCCGCCTCAGCATGTCACACGCCGTTGTGGTAACCAAGACGAGTAAAACCCTTGCCGTAAGTTGCACCCGTTGTAATGCGTCCACTCTAACATGAAAAGTCGTAAATGGTCGTTACGCCTGGGATCCCCCAAAGCCAGCCAGCCCAGCCACGATGAAATTACCTGGTAGCAGCAGCAGAAACTGCCCCTTTTACCCATCACCGCATCTCCTCAGGCCGCACCGTTGCTCCGTAGAATCCGCCGCCGTGGTTGCCGCCGGAGGCCGCACAGGCGAGACAAACACCGCCGCCATAGACACGCGTATGTCTCGTCCAACCAGCGCCCTCGGCATCCAGAACGCCGATAATCTCGCCCTGCACGTCGATCCCCTTGGCCCCTGCGTTTGGTGGGGCTGGGGGCAGCAACGGGCTCGTGGGTGGGTAGGAACTGGGTGAAAAAGTAAGATCGGCAGCATCCGAAGTGCCTTGAGACGCGGGTACGGGAACACCGATGGGGAGCGTCTTGTTGTACGAGCGCCGGCGGGCGATGGAAGGGGATGCTGAGCGAGGAGGCAGGATGGCGCTGGTGGTCGACGACATGTAATCCGGATTCGGCTGGTGGATGAAGCTATCCTCCCCCGGTCGCGGCCGGTCGTCAAACGTGAAGACGGCGGTGCTCAACTCGGGCGGCGTCAGAGGCGGCGCAGGAGGCGGACGCGACATGACCTGCATTGGCAACGCGCTGTTCTGCCAGTTGGGGTTGATGACTAGTTTCTTGCCCCTGGCCGACTTGTCTTCCCCTAGACCCTCTCCGGGGACAAGGTCCTCCTGAGTGGCGGGCGGCGTAATGTCCTTCTCGTCCATTGTCCAGATGGGCCGCGACGGCAGCAGTTGAGGATGCGGTGCTGATAGAATATGCGATCTGCTAGTTGGGAGGATACTGGTATGCCGCTCAGCACCGCGGACTTGTCGCAACCATAGGTACAGCCTGACGACGCAGAACCGAGCAATAACAACAACTGCAAAGAGGGCGAGCCCGGTCTGAAGAGTCGCCAACGAGGGAGGCAGGTTGTTCAAGTAGTTGCGAGTTGACGTCGCCAAGGTGGTGTCGGGTGTAAGTTGCACCACGCCTCGACTTGTTACAGGCATGGTTATTAGTGGTTGATGTATTCGAGGAAACTCAATTTGGCGCCAGTCAGCGGGGCCACTCCCAGGACGAAAGTCACTCTACTTTCTGCGGTCAGACGGTACTTCTGGGGGGATGCCTGCCCGTTGTGACAAGATCCTCGTATGGTAGGGCGGAGCCAAGAAGGTCAAGAAGGCTGGCGCTGGCGCTGGGCTGAACAGGGTTGTCGGCCAGCTCGGATGGCGTCGATCCAGGGCTCTTCTCCAGACTTGCGCCGTGAAATAGAGGGTGACTTGACAGATGGGGGGCGACTGAGTAAGCTCGGCGCGTCTTCAGAGTGCTTGCTCGGCCGTGGCTTGTATCAGATAGATTGAATGGCGGATGACTTCTCTCTGGAGCCCAAGGACTTGGTAATCTGTTGGAGCCGGCAACGTCCGACTTACATCAGAGCCAGATTCAGATTCGTCAGACGGGGTTACAGCGATACGGATACGCTGCCAAGCGGTGCGACAAGCCGCCTCTTGGATCGAGTTCAAGTGCGTGGTGCCTGAGTCGTGGCGAAATAAGATGAGGCTGATGAGTTTTGCGAGTCGGCATGCAGATGAGTCGACGAATGCGAGTGCGCGTCAGAGTGTTCGAGCCGGAAGCAAGATTCGATCGATACTTGACCAGTCGGCATGGGTTGGGGACACGGATCTTATATGGCTATTATACAACGAACTGGTAGAAGCGGACATTGCAACCAAAGCACGACATGTGCGTATCGAGCCAAGCCAGACGCATCGCTCGCTCGATGTCATCCGGGGCGAAAGTTCGCAGGTGCACGATAGCACGACACCCCCATGGCCGCCCTGCACACCCCGACGCTTGCTGAGTCCAGGCCAGGACGGTTGAGCAAGGACTGTTCGCGAGGGCGAAAAAGGGCATGCCTCAGACAGCCTCTTTCGACCCTGCCACCAATGGAGGCGAGCTGTGGCTTCGGCTCCGGACCTGGGTACGACACTCCAGGACGTTTGGCTTTTAGGGGTGGCTTTGGGCGAGTGGAGAGTTGTGGATTTCAAGACGGGATGCCAGGGTTCAATAGTGGCACAAGGTGTACGACTCTACCGGGATGAGAGAGTCAAAGTCGCTCACCCTCAGCGAGAGTTGCTGTAGTCGACTGTCGCCGCTGACCCCAGCAAACTCTGAGTGATTCCGTCGACCATCCTCGAGACATGGCAAGGCAAAACCTGCCGAGATACATACAGTAATTAACCGGGATTGTCAGACGAAACGTGACGAGACAAGACACGGGGGGTCAGGTCGCAATCCAAGGGGGTGAGATTGCAAGGACATTGCAAGCTGGACTGTCTCAAGCAACCAAGTTGGACAAGCCCAACTAGGTAAACCGCCAACATGCGCGCAAACGTCCCAACCATCATCTCCATCCATCTCCCCTCCAGTCCAGCTGGCAAGCAACGCAACCACGAAGTCGGGTCGTCGAATAGAAGTCAGTGCGCCTCGGTTGATGGTGTGGGATGGTGGAAGGAAAGGGCCCGAAACTGTTCGCTCCGGGCCAAGAAGCACCCGAGTCGATTGGAGGGTGCTCTCCAAAAGTCGTTTGCTGCAAAAGATCGGGATCCCTGTTTTCAGCCCGAGACGTCGACAGGAAGGCGTCAGAGACACAGAAAGTTGTCTGGCCAAGTCGGCAGGTCAGGCAAAACGCTCGAGGACTAGCCGGGCGTCCCTGGCAAAGATGCCCCACGATCGCACTGCAATCTGCTTCGAGCCCCGGTGACCCATCAGTTGTGCAGAATAGTTCCCTGACCAGGCCCGATTCTGGTCAGTTTGGCGAGGGAGTGACGCCAGAGGAGCAGCTAAAGTGAGGATTTCAGCTGAGGTGAGCCCTACTCTAGCGACGCCATGGTCCAGAGACAGACCCCTGTCGCGAGCTTGTTCGTCGACAGGGACCGTCTCGGGGCCGCCATTGGCCACAGTGCCACGGAGTGATGGGGCAGAGACGAGCCCTGTAGCCTTTTTGGGGGACAAGAGAGCAGGGGTCCGTGGCATGGGATTCGGGCGAGCCTCTGAGCCTCTGCAGAGTGCGAGTCTTGCTGCAAGTATCGAACCCTTTCTGGCGAGCTGCAACGGGACTTTGGCCTCACTCCCCGAACTCGTGCGTATCCGACTGCCGGGGACGGGATCGCCCGAAATGGTTGTTTGATTGTGTCAATAAACTTTGTATGGAAGCTTCGCAGGATCAAGTAGCTTGGCCTAGCAGAGCGGTGTGTTGCCAGTGCTGCCATGGCGGCCCTTGAACATGAAATGTCCCTGCATGAGGCGCCTGGGTGCAACCATGCGAGCAGAAATAACCATGTATCACTAGAGCTCATCAATGCCGACGTCCCTGGCCTAGTCAGGCCAAAGTAAGTCGGTGATGTGGAAAATGTCGGCCAGGAAGAGAAAGGTCTGGCGAACGGTCCTTGGCTGGATTGCCAACTGTATCGACATTTCAGCCAGCCCGGCCCAGGGCAAAGCATCACAAGAGCGTCACGAGCGGGGCGGGGGGCGTCTTGTCAATCTATCTCTGCGCCTGGCGGATAGATTGGTCGAGTCTGTGTCTGTCTTTCGACTGAGTCTGGATGGGCCATGCGTCTGGAATCCTTCGAGTGCAAGTGGTTGCCTGGCATCACCTTACAAGGCTTGGTCTTTGGGCGGTAGGGCGGTCTATTCCTCCAAGTCTGTCGACTCTGATCTAGCCGTCGACTGACATTTCGGCCGATCCGGGCAAAGATTGACGACTTGATGATTAGTAGTACCTACTGGAGGTGTGCAGCAACGGAGATGCCATCTGCCTGCCGCGACCAGTTCATGACAGCGCGATTGCCGAGCCGATTCTCGAGGCTCGTCGAGATCCTTCTCCATCACGGCCATGGCCGACCAGGTCCCGTTAGGTAGGCTTGCAGGAGAAAAACTAGAAAACGCACCGAAAGACAATACTGAACTTAGATTAGCCCCAAGCCTGGCTGTGGCGCGTGGCACATAACGGGACAATTGTGCTGTTGCGCGTGGATGCTGGGATCGTCGAGTGTGGGATGATCGGGGAGGGCTCAGCTGAACTGGCTGTTTGAGGGCACGTGATTGGACACGGAGGAAGGAAAGAGAGGAGCCGCCATTCCTGTTTGGGGTCACGGCTTGCAAGGAAACTGAGACTGACATCGCACGAGATGTCATTGGGATCTTGCTTTGTTGAAGAACCAAAGACAAGACAACAAATATTCCATCCTATCCACCCTCGACCTCGGGACCGAAGCGATGGTGTGTGTGCCATGCCCTACAGTACCCTGCCCTGCACTCGCTACCGTCTCCTTCCAGAATCGGGGACCGTGGTTGTGCCCTGCGTCATGAAGCGTCGGTGGTGGCATGATATCCCGCTCGGCGGCAGGTCGATTCACATCCATCCAAGCTGATGTTGGACCTCCCTCACCAGAATCGCACCCGAATTTTCCGAACCAAATGCCAACTCATTTGAAAGCCAGCGGATGTGATGCAGAGGCGACATGCTGCGCCCATCTAACAGCCAGTCACGCGCCTCAGGGACATGCCAATGTCTCGCTTTTCCCCTGCTGGCGTCTCAGACCTTCTCCAGCGTCTCGGTAGCGAATCATGTATGGGCGATCGGCGGCGGCGGCAACCTTGCCCAGCTGACGGAAAGGGAGGACACGGAGGGAGTGCGCAGTCGGCACCGGCACTCTTCGCTCCTGGGCACAGCACGCACAGCAAAGCCCAGACCTGGACCCGTTGGCCACACACCGTACTCTGCTGTAGCACTCCGTATCCAGCCTCGGCGAGCGGATCCTCGCTAGAGCTTCTCCCTGCCCCAAAACGGACCTCCAGAGGGAGGCCCTAGCTCACCTTCTAGAAGGTGGACGGCTTGGCGTCCCTTGCAATGTCTCCACCAAACCTTTGGGCTTGGACGCGATGGCCCCTTCGAATCTTGTCATGTTGGTTGCCACACTGCGCCTCCATTGCAACGCAATCTCTTTCTCAGCCTGTTTCCACGAGGGGAAAAAAGCCTCTATCAAGACGAGGCCCAAATGCTATGTACGCACCACCCCCATCGTCGAATACTACCCACACAAAACAAAGACGACTCCCGAGGATGCAAGGTCATGTAGGATTCCCGGTTGGGAAGGCTGGGTTAGGTTCCTTTTGGCTTTTTTTCAGCTGGGATGGGACGCGTGTTTGAGACACCATCTTATTCTCGTCCTTGGCCATGCGCATGGCAAAGAGCAACGATTTTCAGATTTGCGTCGCACATGTCCCGATCGGGGACCTTGTGGATGACTAGCCGAATCCTCAACGTTTCGACGCACGCAAGGATCATCACCAACAGATGAAATGGATGGCACGAGGGGGAAAGTAAGGAACGACAAAAGGTTGCAATAGCACGCGAAGGAAGGACAAGGGCTGGTTCTGGCTCACTCTGCATATGCATGCGGCTGGTGCGCGCGCTTTGCTCTGCTCTGCTCTGAGGCTCGCTCACAGGGGCTCAGAAACACGCCGACACCACTCTCTATTCTGTCTGTCCCTGACATCAATGTCGCTATTCTTGACAATGGATGCAACCGGGCTGCAGTTTGTTGCAGCTGCAACCTCGATTTACCCGCGACACCCACGCATCCATCGCATCAGACCAGGTCATAACATACCGTCTGGACCTTGACAACCAGCCAGTCTTTTTGTTGATTCTCAAAATCTCTTCCCCTGGAGATGACCTGGTCTCGGCTTATACCAGTACAGGCAATGGACCCCGTCTCTCCAGGTCAGGCGAACCCCATTCTCCATGGCGATAGGATAGGATAACCATGTCAGCCTTGGGCATGACCGCACTCTACTCTAATTCCGCTCTTCGGCAAGACTTTTTGTCGCACTAATCCTCCATTCTTGATTGCCCCTCACGTCTCCCCCTCCACGTCGCATCGAAAATAGCTCCTTGTTCAGCCTTACGAGTCGGCCCCCACCACCCCCAGTCGCATCCTTGTCGCTCACTCGCTCGTCAGCAACTTGTCTAGTTCTCCCGGTGCGTCACACGGAGCATAGGCTACGCAAATGGAAGCCTCCTCCATGTCCAACGGTCGTCGCTGGCCTGCTTTTCCTTGGTCCAACCGCCAACCTCCGAGCATCCCGGGATATAATAGCAGCTCTCATATTATCCTCATTCGTATTGTACGTCCATCTTTTCCGTCTTGGCGACGGAATTGCCCCTTTGAGCGTTTCGCGCCGTCCCCATCCACTTCGCGTTTTGAATGATGATGGGCTTGCTGACAAGACCCTGACTTGACTTGCCTTGGACTTACATGGGCCAAGAGGCTCCATCAAGAGGCTCTCAGCGAGGCGCATGTTTCTCGGAGCGGTAACTGCACGGCATGACATTGGCTCGGTCGCATTTGATACCCCGAGTTGACGCAAAGGTCCACGACGCCTCTTGCCACTTTACGCCGAATCAACTCGTCGTCCTGCCAGCATTCAATCTCACGATAGAACGCGTCTCTCGGCGTAATGCTTGACTCGACCGTGCGCCTCTTTAATTGTGGACGATGACATTCTTGCCCTCGCGAAGGGGCCAACCAACGGTCCGCGATCGCATCTCACCGCTCGTGTCAAGCGCCGGCGCAAGCACCGACCATCCAGCCAGCCTCATGACAAGCCAAGACGATGGGGCTCCCCAGGGGTTCCGCAACGCCCGGTTGTGGTGTCGGCCTTGTTCGGATCGCAAGCCCTGCTACGTCACTTGGTCCATGTCGATGTACAGTGACAAAGGCATTCGAGGCCGATGGAGGTCAACCAGTGGCCTCCTGGGTTGGCCCCAGTTGCTCAACTCGAACGCGATGTGGTGTAAGAAGCGCGGCTTGAGACTTGTTTGGGGATGGATGTGGACGATGGTGTGTGTCTGCCACACCTCTGACTTGACTCACAGACATGAGGCTCAACAACGAGGTCGGGTGATATCAAATCAAGGCGTAATTGGTTTAGTGGTAAAATTCTCCGTTGCCATTCGAGCAGCGTCGGGGAGCCCTGGGTTCGATTCCCAGATTACGCATTGCTTTTGCATGTCATCTGCACAAGCATCTCTTTTGCAGTTCGGCAGCAATATCGTCTCTTTTTGTTGGTGTTGTCAGATATCCAGGGGCCATAGGGCTGAATCCTAAAGCTTAGGTATGTATGTGCCTACCTTGGGAAGGTGCTTATACTCGGCTACTGCACCTTCCCTTTGTCTCGCGGAAAGACAAGACCAACACCAACAACACAACCTGCCGCTCTTGGCAAATGTCACCACCCGCTTCAAATTCCACTTCTCCTCCCGAGCCCTAACTACTCTTGTCTCACTCTGCCGATGCAAATCAGGGATCCCCAAGTATAGAAAAATAGCGAGGGCGAGAGGCTGGCTGACAACAAATAGGTCGGTCACTATTAGCCGCCGGACCAGGCCAGGGGTCAGAGCGCCTCGCAACGTACGAATAGCAGCTCTGGGATGGTTCCGACAACGCGGATATCCCCTCTTCCGGCGTCTGAGCCGTGTCGGCCACGGTCAGCGCCCGGCCGCTGACTGTTGAGTGGCTGGCTAATCTCGGAGTACGCCTCTTCTTTTTTCTTGTGCGACATTGGACAAAGAAGAATGTGTATTTGTGTGTGTGTGTGTGTGTGTGTGTGAAAAAAAGGACCATTTGCCTCGCTTGCGCTCAGTGTCTGCTGTCCCGCTTTGCGCTGTACTGATACACCCACCACCCGTTTCCCAGTCGTATAAGTCAGAGATTTGAAATGTCTACCACCCACGAAATACTGGCCTACCGCACCCTACCTGGAGACCAATGCTTGCTTTCCCACGCCCCTCCCGCCAAGATCAAGGTATAATGATGAATGAAACAAGACATGAAGAGAAAAAAGAGATATAGATCCGTGATCAACGACCCAATGATACCCTCTACATGCCAACAGTCAGCTCCATTGGCTCAGCCTCCATCCCGTCCATCCCGTGCACGTCCCGCTCTTCCTCCATCATTTCGATCAGGCTGTCGAGGTTGGTGTCCAGGCTCTCGCCGTCCTTGGGGTCGAGGCACCGCTTCAGCAGCCGCCTGTACTTTTCAATCTTGTCGCCAGTGCCCACCATGCTGAGCGCCTCGACGTAGTCCGTCTCGGCCTGCCGCTGCTCCGCGAGCATCTGGTTGAGCTGCCGTGCCAGGCTCAGCCTCTCCTCGTATGACTCCTCCTGCACCCCGCCGTCGCCGTTTATGCGGCTGAGCTCCTGATCAACCGATTGCTGTACGTGCAGACGGTTCTGGTGTGTGATGAGCGAGAGCACCTGATGCTTTGACAGGTTGGCCTCGTTCATGATCTTGGACGCTGCGTCATCGGGCTCCAGCTGCGCCTCAACTTCTGCTATTTGTTGCCGCACCGACGTCAGCTCTGCTTGCGTGTTTGAGAGGATGCGCTTTGCTTCCGTTTCCGCCACATCCTTCTCGTGCCACTCCTCCTCGTAGCTCTTAGCCAAGTCCTGGAACTTCTCCATGATCAGAGGTGATATGCGTGACTGCACCGTGTTGGCTGCTGCCGACTGGAATACCGTCGTCGGCTTCCGAGCTGGTTTCTCGACGAGGGCGTCTCGGAAAGAGGCATGGCGTTGTGAGTCGGGGGCGAAAGGTGACGACGAGCGTTGAGGCCCACGATCCTTTTTCGTGGCGTTCAGATCCATAATCATATCCTCCGCCCGTATGCCATTATTGTTCGCAATGTCTGATGACGCGTTGCGCCCAAGGAGCGCTCGTATACATTTCCTGGCGTTTCGGTCTGCGGCAAGGTGCAATGCCGTGTTCCCGTCGTTGTCCTGGATGTCTAGTAGCTGCTGGAACGCACTCGGCTCTAACGTCTCTTGCAGCTTGTTCAAGATGTTGTCTAGGTAATACCGTGAACATGACGAGTTAAAAACTCTGCCGTTCTTCATCACAGCAGCATGATGAATCACTGTGCAGCCCATGTTGTCACGAGCATCAAACGTCTCGAAAAGTTCCTTCATAACCACCGGGAAGGTTTGCTTTTCATAACAATTGGTAAAGTTGACTGAATGCATAAAGGGGGTTTCGCCTCGGATGTTCTTGACAGTGGGAGATGCGTTGAACCGCTTCAGCTGCTTGACAACGTCCACATCTCCCATAGCTGACGCCCAGTGGAGGGCAGTGTGGTCCTCGGCATCGATAGGCCAGTTTGGCTGAAAGTTGGGTGGTGGCTCGGGCTTTACTGCTGGTTGCTCTGTCTTACTTAGGAGAAAGTAATCGAGGAGTTCGTCGCCGTATAGTGCATGTTGCTGTTCGGTTAGATCTTGC
This sequence comes from Fusarium keratoplasticum, assembly GCF_025433545.1. Lineage (NCBI taxonomy): Eukaryota > Fungi > Ascomycota > Sordariomycetes > Hypocreales > Nectriaceae > Fusarium > Fusarium keratoplasticum. Next base: position 1,385,468 of record NC_070538.1, on the reverse strand, counting down.
AAGACGTCTTCCCTTCGACGCTTCCTACTGGTGCCCGGCACATTGGTGAGATCGAATCGCTCATCTTCGGCCATGTATGAAGCCGATGCTACAGTGAGATTGTCTGGAGTATCCTCTTCTCCCATCAAGGTATCGGGCTCCTCAGGTACCACAGCGGGTGGTGGAGGGGGAGGAGGATCTGAGTCTTGTTAGATGAAAACACTCCATGGACCATCGGTGATGAACATACTGTTCCATTTCGGCAGCGGAGGTCGTGCCTTTGGCCCTTTGGGCTTGCTGGCATGCCTAGGAGCTGGAGGAGGGCTTTCTGCGCCAGGAACGAATTCGAATATGGGTCGTAACCGATCGATCACGCTATGTCGCTCGGCCAGGGCCTGTCCGCTTTCGAGAGGGATCCAAGTACCTAGTAGCGGTGTAAGAAAGAGTCGCGATTGTGCCAAGGGGAAACCAACCCTGGTATTTTCCATAACCACCTTGAATCTTCTCGTGAACATCCTTTTGTACGTCTCGTTCGAGGATCCTAGTCCGAGCTGGCTTGTCAAAGCCAGCAGCCTTCAAGATGTGTGTCGCATTGATCCAATTGTCTTGCCGTCGTCGCATGACATGTTCCTTCATATCACCGCCAAACTGGAATTCGTATACCGGTATCTAAAGATGGGAGCAACGATTAGCAGATGTCCCGGAAATCGGGTTGGGTGGGGTTGGTCGGCCTCATAGCCGGCTGCATCAAGAACGTCCGATGCCCCTGATACGTCGTCAAGACGATGCAGCAGCAAGCAGCTCGATCCAATAACAACGAAAGACTCGGATTCCAATAGAAAGACGTCGAGACTCACTCCACTATATACGGCGCTGTAGATGCCTGGCCCTGAGGCGACGGCGGCGGCGGCTGCATTGCCCTTGACCATCTCGGCGGCTAAGATGAAGCAATTCTGGAACCATGCGCAGTTGCTCGTTCGGAGGAGGATGAATCGAAGGTTAGCAGGTAATGTAATGGGTCCGATAAGGCATTGATGTGAAATGCGAGGCTGAGAAGGCGCTTGCAGCGGCTCTTCGAGATCTCCAAAAGCTCTTCGTCAAAGGTGCAGTTGGCCAGGAAATGATGGCACGTCGGTGACGCGGTTCACGGTCGAGGAGACGCGCCGTTACGCGAAGCACTTTAATTGTGCCTGCCTGAGGCGTGAAGGGGTCTCTGGGTCACGTGATGAAGCTCCACGACTCCTGAAGCTGGCAGATTGGCGGACGCGCTCTGAGTAACAGGGGTACTTTGGCAACGGTAAAGCGATATCGACGACCTTTGAGCTCCCTTTGCGACCGTTTATGGATACGGGCAGCTCGAGGCGACTTTCAACACTCCCGTTCTGCTAACACGATATCGAAAAGTGGCCCGGGCAAGGTTGCTGCATGCTGTGAGAGCTTGAGGAGGACGCTAGGGAAGCTCAGGGACGGACCCCATGGTGGTAGCATGCGAAGCGATTGAGACGATTCATGACCACATCGACGCAAAACAACACGAGACGATAAGGGACGAGACCATCACTGGACGCCAACATGGCTGATTCTCTGCACAATGCGCCTATAGTGCTGGACAACGGGTCGGGCACCATCCGAGCCGGTTTCGCAGGCGACGACCTCCCCAAGTGCTTCTTCCCATCATGGGTTGGCCGACCGAAGCATCTGAGAGTTCTTGCTGGTGCCCTCGAGGGCGAGGTGTTTATAGGACAAAAGGCGGCCACGGAGCTGCGGGGTCTTCTCAAGATTCGGTATCCGCTGGAGCACGGCATCGTCACCGACTGGGATGACATGGAAAGGATCTGGGAGTATGTGTACGGAGAAGGACTCAAGACTCTTAGCGAAGAGGTTCGTCAGAGGTGCTCTACTGCCTAGCTGATACTAACTCTGTACAAGCACCCTGTCCTACTGACGGAACCTCCTCTGAACCCACGGAGTAATCGCGACACCGCCGCCCAGATCCTGTTCGAGACATTCAACGTCCCCGCCCTCCACACCTCGATCCAAGCTGTGTTATCACTATACGCCAGTGGCCGTACGACGGGTATCGTTCTCGACTCGGGTGATGGTGTCTCGCACGCAGTGCCGGTTTACGAGGGTTTCGCTATGCCCAGCAGCATCCGCCGTATCGACGTTGCTGGCCGAGACGTGACGGAATATTTGCAGACGCTCCTACGAAAGAGCGGATATATCTTCCATACGAGTGCTGAGAAGGAGGTTGTGAGATTGATCAAGGAGAGCGTTTCGTACGTTGCTCATGACCCGAAGAAGGAGGAGAGAGATTGGGCTGGAGTGAAGCCCAATGATAGCAAGTTTGCTGAATATGTGCTCCCTGATGGCCACAAGCTCAAGGTAGGCTCTCTGCGCTTGTCTGTTTGTGTGGTAACTAACAAAGGGTTCAGATTGGCGCAGAGCGGTTCAGAGCCCCTGAGATTTTGTTCGACCCCGAGATTATTGGTCTTGAATATCCTGGTGTCCACCAGATTGTCGTCGATGCGATCAACCGAACAGACCTGGACCTTCGAAAATCGCTCTACAGCAACATTGTGCTCTCAGGTGGTAGCACACTCACCAAGGGCTTCGGTGACCGTCTCTTGACGGAGCTGCAGAGACTGGCCGTCAAGGACATGAGGATAAAGATCTTTGCGCCGCCTGAGCGCAAGTACTCGACATGGATCGGAGGCAGCATTCTGGCCGGTCTGAGTACCTTCCGAAAGGTATACCGCCTCCCAACTTATCTACACACCCTCGCTTGTTGAGTATGTTACTGACTTTTCTAGATGTGGGTGAGCATCGATGACTGGCACGAGAATCCCGACATCATCCACACCAAGTTCACATAAACACGCCCTACACCTACTTTCACACTCCCCCATCTTCATGATGTGGCCCCAAAGACGAAATAGCCGACCGGGAGCACGCTAATCCTCAACTCTCTCGGCCTCGGCCCCATTCACATTTTACGATCGAGATGAACCTCGCTGTGATGGATGTCGACATGCTCGCGCCGGCAAACCCGCCATATCCACCCACCCCCTCTCATGGATGTCAATAATGTGGTACATTTGAGCAAACGCATAAAACCCCTTCAAGTGGCACGGAATGGAAAAAGTCATGTAGGCGTGCAGCGACATCAGCACAGTTGTAGACGACATTTGCCAGATAGAGGAAGCTTAATGATACCCTGATGTATTAAATTGTTGGCGTTTTCCCACAATGATATCTGACTGATGTTTCGGTGTGTATAAGAGAGGTCGGTATTGCCGATGATCGCTCTGTGAATTGGATTGGTCACTGATGGCAGTAAAGGTGGACAGTCGCTTAAGTGCTTCAGCTCGCCACAACGCGATAGTCCACTTGGCGGTCTATAGTGAGCCTCGCTAAGAATAATTGTGCGACGGGGTGAAGCTGAAAGGGACTACTGGATAAAGTATGGTAGACTCAGCTGTGATGTGTGTAGACATCTCTAACCGATGTTGGTTCGCATTGTGTGTGGGAGAGGTGTCTGGATAAGGGCACACCTTCAATCGCGATAACGCCCTAATACAATTGAGCTTAATTGACTAAAAACGTGAAATAAGTCAAGGATTCATCGATAACTTTTATAATATATAAAGAGCAAAAGCTCGGGGTATAGTAATCTTGACCAAAAATAGGTGCCCTATAAGACGATGAAAAAACGAAGGTAAAGATCCGAGTCGTGTCCATGCCTCCAATCCCAAGTTACCCATCCCCCATTGATTTCCTCCTCCCCCAAAACGCCAAACGCTAGAGTTGATTATCGTGTGTCTCGTACATGTTGAAAATTATTTTCTCTCCTTCTTCCCTCCCCCTTTTCTTGTGTTGAAGAGGTTCTTTCAGTCTCTGCTAAAGGTGCTGCTGACACGGGCCCACAACTTGGCCTTGGAGCTCAGAGACGAGTCGTCGCTGGCGGTGGTGTCATCGGAAGCAGCATCGCTATCCTTGCGATGATAGACGTTTCCAGCACCGCCGATGCCCACGTGGCCAGCAGAGAGGTGGTCACGGGCGGCGATGCGGTCGTACTCCTCGTCGAGGGAGATGGGAGGGTGCTCGCTCGCCTCGTGGGCGTTGCCAGCTCCGCCGATGCCGCTGAAGAAGCGCCGCGAGGGGGCCGTGGCAGAGGTGACGGTGTGGGAGGTGGTTGAGGGCTTGTGCGACGAGTCCTTGGCCCTTCTGATGTTGCCGTAACCACCGCGGCCGGAGCGGACGTAGGCGTTGGTGGAGGGGGATGGCTCTGTGACGATGTAGTTTGGCATTGTGGCGGTGGTGGTTGATGTGTTGTAGTGTGTAAGATGTAGTTGAGGGAGCAACTGAAGAGATTGATTCAATGCTTGTATATCAAGTGTAAGAGTGTAGAGTGTATAACAGCAAGTGTCTGAGGAATGCGAATGTAGTCATGATGGATTGGGCTCTTTATAACACACAAGAAACAACAAAGAGGTCACACAACCTCAAGCTTTTCCCGCTCACCCCACAAATGGGTCCGCTTCCGCTTCTCATTCTTCTTAATTCTTCCTTCCCCCGCATTTCGATCGTGACTGTCGTCATCCGCCAGGAGGCATTTTCAGCGTCTCATGACAGCACGACCAACAGCGTAGAGGAGAAATGGCGCTGTCACGCGGACTGCACGTTCCTGGACCGACAGAGTTTCTCCTATGTAAAAGTTACCCCATAGAAACCCAGACTCGGGTCTAGCGGCGCTTGGCCAGAGTGTGATTGGTTGGAGGCCGCAGGGATGTGCTGGATCCGCGGCCGATTAGTCCGTGTCTTGGACGACATGCCACGAATGCTTCGTTTTTTTTCGAGGGCATGCGGCGCTTGACCCAAGTCCCATGTGAGGTGTTGTGTTTTTTTTTTCTTCCCTCGCTATTTGCTTGGCGGTCAAACCACCGAGGTAGGTCATGAGCATCGGTCCTATGGATGGGAAGTGAGAGGGGGTTTGTGAACAGCACAACACAGTCAAGTTGCAAAAAAAGGGGGCGAGAAGCTTTTCTGCCTTGAAACTCAATGCTTTCCCATCAGCAAGACTATCTTAGCCAACGGCTCCTCCCGCCCCTTCCACAGAAGCATTGAAAGTTGTGAAGCTTGACTCCATACTGACATTGTCTCAAAACTCGTCTTCCCCGTTCAAAACAAGCTTCATATCAGATCTCACGCCCTTCAATGCCTAATGCTAGATCTCCCCCCGGTTCCTGCGTCCGAATCGTCGAATTACCCCAGATCTTGGCGCGTTTTCGAGAGCATGGGCGAGATCAAGCCGTTAGGTAATTGATGCGCTGGGGATCGAAAACACCTGGGGCCTGGACCATGAGGCTCTACGGCTCTGGTACGTACTGTAGACTACCATCGAAGAGGAGCTATCCATCAGGAGCTATGATGAAACGAGCTGCCGTTGTTAGACCCGCTTCTCATGATTCTGGGGAAGCTCGTGATGCTCTGGGTTAGTCCGCGTGACTATATGTGTTTGAAGACGGGTGCCTCTCTCGCTCTATCCGTAACTTCCTCTGAGGAGCAACTCTGCGCTGTGCTAGCAATGTGATCTGGCCCAACGCCTGTAATACCGCTGCCGAATTTGAAATGCCGTCTAGAGAGCCGGGTGAAACTCTTACCCCTCGACTCTGATGTGTTCCCCCCCCCCATGGCTCCCATCCCAGCTAGGTATAGTATGATAAACGGGTATACGAAACCGTCTACCGCTCTTTCACAAATTCCATTGTTCAAATGGGCAAACAGATCAAACTCACAGCATAAAGCTCCCCAATGGGCCCCCATTTAATTGGGCTAGTCGAGCCTGTAACCATGGTGAGGTCACTGTGACAGAGCCTAGTGCTTGCGCCATCATATGGGGAATCATGCCGAAGGCCGACTGTTTCAAGATTGTACTACAGTTGGTGCATCATCAAGTCTTGATAATGCTCCGTTTCCCGCCAAATACATGTCAAACTCAGTTACGCGTCATGGCAATTCCTGCAAGACAGTAGGAAGTTCGAGAGATGCACTGAAGCTGCTGGTCCCACGCTCTTACCGAGCATGCTGACTTGCCACAGCAGACCTTTGAGAACTAGACCCATCACTCGAACCTATTCCCTGGCGAACAAATGCATTTCTTCTTGATCCACTTGAAACAGGCCAGGGTCTATCGCCAAGGGGCCTCTCAGCAAACGCCATGCCAAGATATCACCACGTGGAACCGAGCAAGGGCAGGTTACCAAGCCCCAGCCAAGACGCGTGTTTGATCGATAAACGACAAAAGATCAATTACACGACTATATATAGCTCTACTCTCGGGTCTAGCAATCCGCCCAGCCGTGAGTCATGGCTCTAATCGTTGATCAAGCGAGTGCCCCCCTTGACTTGCAAATGGGGGACGCAGCTGTGAAGTAATGAAACATGATAACATCCAGGGAAATAAAACACCAGCCATGCCAGACTGGCTAAACAAGTACTTTCCATCCAACGCCAGGAACTCGTTCTTTGTTCCTCCCAATCCCCCCCAAAAGCAGGCTGTAAGAGATTCAAATCCGGTGGCAATCGTGGCCCTCCGGTGGTATTAAATTCGCATCGTGGCACATCTCTTATTTGCCCATGCTCATCCAGCCAAACAGGCCGCATGCAACAGACAGAACAAGGAATGTCAAAATACCAGCGCCGGCCTTGTCGGCTGTAGTAATTGGCTTGTAGTGCTTGCCAGGCGTAGTGCTTCCGCTGCCAGCGTTGGGGTTACCCTTGGAGATACCACCCTTCTTAGCCGTCACGGGAGGATCGGTGTGTTCCATGAGCAACGACGACACGGCGGCAAGGACGTTCATTTCCTGACCAGCACCCGTCTTGCCGTCATACTTGCCCGATGCCCACTTGAAACCACAGGCACGTCCGGTGGTACCTCCGGTGCACTGCTTGATGGCTGCTTCAGCCGACGTTTGAAGTACGGGAAGAATCTTGTCAGAGATGTAAGGAGCGAGGTGAGTGGCTTGAGACATCCAACGGTGGACATAGCCTTTGAACGAAAGCATATCGGTGGTGCAGGTGCCGTGGTTTTCGCAGGCGATTTCGACAGCAATGCCGTCGGGGAAGAAGTTATCGAGGGTGGCATCGACGAGCTTGGTTAAGCGTTGCTCCCACTTCTTCTCACCATCGGTCTAGGAGACAGTGAGTTAATGCTGGACAAAGGCGAATGCCCGTGACTTACATAGTTGTACATGAAAGCAGCACCCTGCAGGTAGACACCGGCGTTGTAAGAGAACTGGGCCTTGTTGATATCGGTGCAGTTGGTTCCGACGTGAGCTCCGTCATAAATCTTGTAGCTGGTGGGATCAAGGAAGCCCACACCCTCTACCCACTCCCACGTCTTCTCGGCCCAGTCGGCATATGTGGTGTTGCCAGTGTAACGAGCGAGTCGAGCGCCAAGGTTGAAGAAGCAGCCGTTGGCAATGCCTTGCATCAGGTTAGCCGAGCATACCTAGAAGTCTGGTGATTCAAGTACTAACTGTTCTTGTAGTCATAACCGTTATTCGTGGGAGGAATCTGCCATCGGAGACCTCCATTGCAAGTCTTGTCGTGTCGGTCGGGAGCTGCCTGGGTGTTGAAGACAGCCTGGGCGAGGGCCAGCCAGCCAGGTCTGTCCTCTGGAGGGTTGGGGAACTTGAGCTCGGCAGCAAGCATAGCCGACATTCCCCAGAAACCTTGATCGTCGTTTCCGAGGGACAAGGTAACGTTACCGGGTTGGTAGTCGTTATCGTCACCAGTTTGGAACTGCATGGCTTGAATTACCTTTGCGTTGTAGGTCGCATCGCCGGTGCACTTCCAGTAATCCATATACGTCCCCCACATGGCACCGCCTTCCCACCAGTAGTAGTCACCATTGGGAGGAGGACCAGGGAGAATACCAGGAATACCGCCTGGGTCAAGACCATGATAGTACTCGATCAAGTCGGCGGCGAGTTGCTTGGCCGACTTCTTGATGTTATCTGGAGCGGTACAAGTTAGTCCCGCGTTGCATAACCCGTCAGGTAGTGTGAATGCGCACCGGTGGTATCAATGCTGTATGGCGACTGAGCACTGACGAGGCCGGCGGAAGCGATGAGCGCGGCAGCGGCGCCGGTTGACAGAAAGGACTTCATCTTGAGAAGGGTGCTGTTGTATGTTCAAGCGAGCGGCTGCGGTAAAAATGAAGATCTGAAATGACGTGGAAAGCGAGCGTTGGGCGCGCCCGGCGAGGGCGATGAGATGGTGGTGATGCAATCGAGGTGAGTTGGGACAAGATTAAGGCGATATGAACCGGTCGACAAGCCGAAACGAACGACGGAGTAAAATTGTATTATTAAATGCCAAAGGCCAGGCAGAAGTCGCACGCCAAGGGCCAAGATTGGTGATGTCGATGCGTGGTGTTGATGAAGAAATCAAGTCGAAAATGGATGGACAAAGCACGCCAAGTTGCCAAGGAAGGAACGGGCGATGGGGGTGGGTTTGCATGGGAATAAGGGAAGGGAGGGCGAGGGAAGGAAGGGGGAACCAAGTTTGCAAGGAGAGACAAGACAAGGAACCTGAATTAATTGTGGAGCTGACACCAAAGAGCTCAAGAGGAGGGTGAGACGGCAAGTTGAGTGGCTGATGGCTCGATCCACGGGGTGGGCTCTAGCCCGGGAAGCGTCTCATCAGGGCGTCAGTCGCTATTTTTTTGCGGGCTGGACGGCCTGGATTGCGCATTGCATTGGACCGTAGCGATACGAGCTTTTCGCTTTTGGGTGCCGACTCAGGGGTAGCATAGCATTGTTGTTCTTGAGGCAGTGCTGATGAGGTGCATCTGTTCCTGACAGGACGGTGATCATCTGCCGTAGTGTGCCTCGTACAGGCAGAGGATGGCAAACTACTACTACTACGTATTGTTGCTGACCACCTGCTGAGACGTTTCTCATGGAATGAAGGTTTCCACCCTCGAGAATGTCCACGTCCCTGCGGCGGAAATCGGCTATGCCGGAACGTGATGGACAGGATTCTCCCATCAAGCCATCCATCCCAAATGGGCCAAACTCATCCGTTGCATCCCGTGCGTGGATAAATCTGGGCCCAAGTACCCGCCAAGTGTTCCTCCAGCACTCTCTGTCGCTATAAACACTGATCTTTGGTGTTTTGCTTTCTCTTCCACCTGCTGCCCTCTCACCATCGCCTTTCGCGACTCTCAGAATCAGCAGATGTCGTTCGTCTCGCAAAAACCACTTCTGCCCTGCCAAGGCGCTTATCGGCACTTCCATCCGATCCACGAGCCATGGATCACTTGGCATGCCAAGGAGGCCAAGGAGCCAGTCTCGCTTGTCCCGCCTTGGAGCCGTTTGCACCTGGCACAAGCGAGCTGGGCTTATCGATAAGACAGGGATTGGCACGTGATGCTGTTGAGCTTCAATTGTTACGAATTCGCTTCGTGTTCGACTTCAATTGATCACGAGGTGATAAATGCGATGCCTATTTTATACCTCTCGTATTGTTGATGTATCGGATTTCTAACGCTGTTCTGGATGGCCCAGAGTGTGTTCACAAGGAATCCCTTTAAAGCCGCTCACTTTATGACATCACAAGTTGGTGGTTACAGGCAAGTAAACATGGTATGTTGTCGTTGTAGGTGAATGTTTCTACTCAAGTCTTAATACTTGCAGTATATCTAATATCCAAGCGACTTTCTAACCTTGTTAATCGGCTGCTCCCCCTTGCTTCTCCTCTCCAAGTTATACGTCAAGATCTTAAACACCCGCTCATAAACATGGTTCGAGTTTCCAGCGCAGTGCGGCGTGATAATGACATTCTTGTAACCCCAAAGCTTGGAGTCCGAGGGCAGCGGCTCAGGATCTGTCACGTCGAGAGCAGCACCTCGGATCTGCTCCGTGTCCAGCGCCGTGATTAGATCCTCAGTGTTGATAATGGGTCCTCGTCCGGCGTTGCAGACGTATGTCTTCTTCTTACTCAGCAGCGCAAACTGCTCCTTGGATATCATGTTTCGCGTCTGCTCTGTGAGAGGGAGCAGGATGACGAGAAGGTCAAGATCCGAGGCGAGGAAGTCGTTGAGCTGGTCCTTGCCGTAGAACCACTTGCTGGGGAGCAGACCATCAGGGTCTCCAAGGCCAGTCTCGACGAAGCCATCGTCCTTCCGTGACTCGGCAGTGGCTCGCTCGTGCAGGGTGTATGCATGAACGTCCATGCCGAGAGTTGTGGCGATCTTGGCGACTTGGCGGCCAATATTTCCGTAGCCAAGGATACCACTAACAAGATGGTCAGAAGAGGCGCAAAAGAACCGGTTTCAGACGACTTACACCCTCAAGCCCACAGAATCTTCGGTATCTTCATCCGAGTCAGGGTCCACCCATTTGCTCTGCTTTTGAAGGTCAATGTAGTGAGGGACTGGCTAGGTTAGCAGCTGGATACCGCATTGTCGAGGGAGGAACCTACAAAAGTGCTGGTGTGCTAGCCATGTACCAATCACCCATTCAGACACTTGAGGCCTGTTATTGTTAGTTATAAGTCTGCACAGAGTAGGGCAACGTACGCATGAGAGCCGTTTGATGTGGAAAAGGCAATCTCAGTCTCCTCGAAAAGAGGCAGACCAAAGATCTGGGCACACCCAGCGCTGAGAAGCTGGACAAATTGCAGGTTGGGCACCCACTCCCTGGGAGGGAATGCCTTCCATGCGAAGAGGGATGTAGTTCGCTTCCACACGTCGGCGGGCACTTCCTTGGGCACCTCTTGCGCGTATAGCTCTGTAGGGTATGATATGACTTCGACACTGGGGCATTTCGCCTTGAGATTGGCAAGCCATTCTGGCTTGGGGGCAAAGGGTGTTATGACCAAGAGAACTTCGGGGGAGCTCATCTTGAAGAATGGCAGGATGACGGGTTGACAGAACTTGGTCTTGAAGTGATTGCTTGATGAACCGACATTGTTTCAGCAGAAGTATATAAACTCGAGATTATTCTTGACTCAGCCCAAAGAATTCATACAAAGGCATATTTAAATGACTCTGCTCAACTGTCATGTTTCGAATCTGGTAAGCCCAACGAGGAGGCATCCCCGGATTTGACTCGGCCATGACTCGGCCCATGGCTATCGCGACTTGCACCTGTGCCCCCACCCCTTGAAATGCGGGGGATTAGCGGAGCCGACGATGCTCTCTGCTGTAAGCTGGTGACGTGCATTCGGGAAAAGGGTTTGCGCGTTCGTAGTAGCGTAACCGATAACGTTACGTTGGCAACGGTTCCCGAGATGTTAGAGGTGCTGAGGAGTCAAAGATGTGAGGATGGACATGGCCGAGAAATACCGACATCGGCGATAAGAGCAAATCTACGCAATTGACTTTCCGTTTAGTGTTGCTGGATTTGTACGATGATACGAAGGAAACATGAAGTTCATATGTAACTTGGATAGGCTCTCAACGGAAACGCATCTCACCCGAAAGCTATTCAAGAGACAGCGGTTTCTTCTGTGCATATGTACAAGTGGGAAATAATAGTCTAATTCCCCAATATAGAGTTCTCGATGATCTATTGGCAATATTCTACAATGTTGCGTATCTCCTCCACCCAAAGACACTTCTACAGCTTTGACAGAATGCCCGTCTCCGTCTGCAGTATCGACAGATGGCCCTTGTTGATATCCTTGATCGTCTTGCATCTGTATTATGGTTAGTTCCAAGTCAGTCTCGTCAACATGGGATATAGCACTCACCCTGCCAGAGACATGGCAATCTTGAACTCGTCGTGGAGGAGGTTTACTGCAAGCTTGACGCCCTCAGCTCCGTCATACTGTTTCTTGATCAGTCTTTGCACTCTTTGTAGTCACCCGGATAACTCACTGCTAAGCCCCATATGGGAATGCGTCCGGCAAAGCAGAAATCTGCACCCAGGGCAATCGCCTTGAAGATGTCTGTTCCACGTCGGATACCACCGTCAACGGCGATCTTGATCTTGCCCTTTGCGACGGGGACACACTCTCGGAGAGCGTCGAGAGTTGCTGGCACGCCGTCGAGTTGTCGGCCGCCATGGTTCGAGATGAGCACTCCAGCCACGCCGTGCCCGATGGCTAGGGCCATGTCCTCAGCGGTGTATACTACTCCCACGTTAGCAATTGCCTGATGCCAATGACCCCGGATATGCTTGCCTCCCTTCAGCCAAATGTCAAGTTTAGTGACACTCTTGACCCAGCCAATTGCCTCTTCCCAACCAATTGAGTCCTCTGCAAGTTTTTGTTAGCTACATCAGCTGCACGACGCCAAGCCAGACTCCTCACCATAACTTAGGTCAGCGGCTTGGTCCACCAGATTGCTAAAGTCGACGTCTGGGAGAATGTTGGGATATCCCATGCCCTTGGGGATGCCGAATGAGTTGCGATACTCATTGAGTCGTCGGCCTAGCATCGGAGCATCCACCGTCATCATGACTGCCTTGTATCCGGCCTCTGCAGGCCAAGTTAGTACCTATGAACAAGCGATCTTCTCATGGCAACGCACTCTCAGCTCGCTCAAGAATCTGTCGAGAGATGGCACGATTCTTGAGGATGCTAAACTGCATGATATAGGGATTGCCTTTTCCCTCGGCAATCACATCCTCCAGTGCACAAGTGGCATATGCCGACAAAGCCATGGGGATGCCAGTCTCGGCCGCAGCTCTTGATGTTGCCACCTCTCCCTCGGGATGGGCCAACTTGTGGGTGGCCGCTGGCGAGAAGCCAAAGGGAAAGGTCACCTTTGTGCCGAATATCTCGGTCGATGTATCAAGGTTGGACACATCCTTCAAGACTCGAGGACGGATCTTGTACCGGTCAAACGCCTTCTCATTGTCGACGACGCTGTATCCGCGGTGAGCAATGGTCAACTAAGAAGTTGAACAACATACGTGATCAAGTCCATGGCACCCTCATTGTAGAACTCTATGAATAAGGTTGTTTGTTAGCTGGAGCTCTGGGGTAGCGGGGATCGTGTTACCCACCCCTGTACGCCCTAGGGAGTTTCTTGGATCCCTTCTCCTTCAAGTCATTGAGACAAAAGATCTCCGAGTTTAGCGTCCTACCGCGGTTGGCCATCTTGACAAGACAAAAGGATCGTGCGACTTGAGTGTGATTGATGGCTTCGAATCGTCCGATGATTGCTCCATTCTAGTTATATCTTCCTGCGCATGTTGTTCTTTATCCAAGCACATCCCTGCTTGAGCCGAGTCAAGGCTGGGTGACTCGGCCCCTCTGATAGCGTTCAGATGCGGGGTATTAGTGCTGCATGAGGGATCCATCGTTTAGCTTTAGTTCCCTGTTCTTATCGCTGAACAAGGTTATGTCTTCCGGACGGTTTCCGTCTGGCTGAGGATGCCTATCTTGGACACCTCGGCCAGGCGGTATCATGGGTATGATAGTGCTTGAGGCGAATGATAGCAAGAGTCATGTTTACTTGACTCAGCTCAAAATCAGCGTCGTAAGGACCAAGGCTTGGCAATTGTATATATGTTGCGGTTGTTGAGGGCTGAGTGTAACCGACATCAGCTTCAGCAGTCAACAAACCAAACGAAGCATCAAAGAACTCAGTCCAGTTGCAGCCATGGATTCATCCGTGTCCCAACCTCGGGGCTTCTTCAAGAATTACCGAGTGTACATTCTCGCAACCGTGTCTTACATGGGATCTCTGCTATTCGGTGAGCTGCCCTAATGAAATTCAATCATCGGCACCTCTAACCTTCTTCTAGGCTATGATGTCGGTGTCATGGGAGGACTCCTCCCTTTCGAAAGCTTCAGGCGAGACTTTGGAATACCAACTGGTTCGTCTGGCTTCGCAGACGGCAGAGTGGCCGAAATCTCTTCTAACGTCGTCTCCTTGTTGACTGCTGGTTGCTTCTTTGGCGCCTTGTCAGCTGCGATTGCGAACGATAGATACGGAAGACGGTATTCTCTCATGGCATACTCGGTCATCTTCCTGTTGGGTGCTGCTTTACAGACCGGTGCCCCGAACGACTTGAGCTACCTGTACGCTGGCAGAGTCATTGCAGGCCTGGGTGTTGGTGGTATGAGCTCCATCACTCCAGTCTTTGTTGCCGAGACCGCTCCGGCAGACGTACGAGGCCGTGTGACTGGTCTCTTCCAAGAGTTCCTTGTCCTTGGTAGCACAATTGCTTACTGGCTCAACTATGGTATCGAGCGAGGCATGCCCGTATCGAGTGCCCAATGGAGAATTCCTCTGGGAGTCCAGATGATTCCCGCCGTCTTCCTCTTCATTGGTCTCATCCCTCTCAAGGAATCCCCTCGTTGGCTGGTGGAGAAGGGTCGAGAGGACCAGGCACTGGCATCTCTGGCTTACATCCGCAATATGCCTGTCGACTCCCACGAGGTGTCTCGCGAGTTCGTCGAGATCAAGACGTCCCTTGACGAAGAGGAAGGGAAGATGCGAGAGGCTGTTTGGAAGGAGTGTCTCAAGCCAGGCGTTAGGAACAGGTTTGCTCTGATCTTTGGCCTGATGCTTTGCCAGCAGCTTACCGGAACCAACTCGATCGGCAAGTACTTTAGAAATCCTATGCAGAACATCAACTGAATGTGATCGTAGGATACTACGCCCCACAGATTTTCCAAACCGTGGGTCTGTCTGGAGCTGATGCTTCTCTGTTCGCCACCGGAATCTATGGCATTGTCAAGTTGATTTTCACCGCCATCTCCCTACTGTTTGTCATTGACAAGATTGGACGACGGTGGGCACATGTTGGTGGTGGAGCGTGGATGTAAGTCGATAACTGAAGTACCGTTGACCTTGGACTAACTGGCGATAGGTCCGCGATGATGTTTATTCTGGCTTCAGTTTTGGCAACTCACCCCCCTAAGGAGGGCGAAGGTGTTTCGTCTGCGTCCATCGCCATGTGTGTCCTCATTTACCTTTATGTTATTGCATACACTGGCTCATGGGGTCCTGGGTAAGACTTCCGTTCTTGAAATATCGAACTTCTGCTGATATTCAAAGTCCTTGGATCTATGCCGGAGAAATCTTCCCAACTCACGTCCGATCTTACGGTGTGGCCTTTGGAGGTAAGAAACCAACTATGCCTTTGAGACTTGAAATGCTGACAAGAAAACAGCGGCAACTCAGTGGTTATTCAACTTCATGGTAACTCGGGTAACCCCCCAGATCATTCATGATATTGGCTGGAAGACCTTCCTCGTTTTTGCTAGTCTGTGCTTTGGGATGAGCGTGTTTACCTTTTTCTTCATGAAGGAGACCAAGGGTTTGACGCTTGAGGAGATTGACCAGCTCTTTGGACTGTCTGATATGGAGCAGTTCCATAACGATGTTGAGAGGAGGATGACCAAGCTGGAGGGACTCGATCCTGTTATGACGACGGCGACGGTTGAGGAGGAAAAGGGGGGTGCTAAGCAGGAGGAGGCCAAGTAGAGGATATCCTGGAGCTCTTCGCTGTAACCTTTCCAAGAAAGAGTAGAAATACAAGCGAACTGAGCTCTCCAGTTGTATCTCGAGATCAAGATATTTACGACTCAAATCAGTTTAGGTTGAGGCGTACGGCGAAGTGGGCTACCTCGCGGTACCTTGCATGACCCTGAAACTCTCTGTATACAGATCAAATATGAGTGTCTTGCTGCCTGGAAACTTGATAAGATGCCACGGAAAAAAGTAACGACATGTAGAAAAGTCCTCAAACACTCGAAAAGAGCTGATTCTATGATTCTACTTAATCTTGATGGCTGTGAATTGGCATCGTCACGCCGCGTCCTCCGTAAGCTCGGCTCGGCGCGACTTTATCCCACCACAACGGAACTCCACCAATCAGCGCGTGGACCCTGCGGCGCCTCAGCTTCAGGGGACGCTTTTAGTTGACTTGTCCTTTCTGATTGCGGCCGTGGAGCGCATTCAAGGCGACCCAGAACCTACGACATTCATTGGGAATTCTCCTCCACCAGACACACGTGGCCGATAACCGAACGGATATAGCTTCCAGGCCACTGAGACCCGTTCCAATTGCTTCCTCAAATCGTCACTCCTTTATAGAGGCATGCGGTGCTGAGAATCGACTGGCGCTCTTTGTCGATAAGCGACTCCTTGGACGCTTTGCGACCACTTTGGAACTACGACGACGATCACGACCCCACGACCTCTTTTTTCGAATCCGTTGTATATACATGAAAGCTAGCAGGGCTAGGAATCTTGGTTAACATGATGAACGGCGTTGAGAAGCCAGTCCTCGACGAGGACGCCTTCGGCGCAAAGGCTGGAAGCATGGTCAGCGCTTTTGACGCTTTCCGTACGTCGTCTCTTGCTTCTGCACCTTTGCCCGCGCTGACATTGAAACAGCCAAGTCGAAACCTCAATATATCCAACGAACCTCGGGCGGCGGAAAATGGACAGTCGCCGTGTCCATCATCTCCTTGATCCTCATCTGGGGTGAGGTCGCCAGGTGGTGGCGCGGCGCCGAGTCTCACAACTTTGAGGTCGAGGCGGGTGTTGGTCGTGAGCTGCAGATCAATCTCGACATTGTGGTGCGAATGCAGTGCGATGATATTCACGTAAACGTGCAGGACGCATCGGGCGATCGAATCATGGCTGCGAAGCGTCTCCATCGCGACAAGACCCTCTGGTCGCAGTGGGTTGACAGCAAGGGCATGCACAAGCTTGGACGGGACAGCCAGGGCAGGGTCGTTACTCAATCTGGCTGGAACGACTTGGGTTACGAGGAGGAGGGTTTCGGTGAGGAGCACGTCCACGACATTGTTGCGCTCGGCAGGAAGAAGGCCAAGTGGGCAAAGACGCCCAAGGTCAAGGGCCGTGCTGACAGCTGTCGTGTCTACGGAAGCTTGCACTTGAACAAGGTGCAGGGTGATTTCCACATCACAGCTCGAGGTCACGGATATATGGGCAATGGCGAGCATCTCGACCACAAGAGTGAGTTATGCCCAGAGATAAGGCTGCTCATAAGCTGACAATCATCACAGACTTCAACTTTTCGCACATCATCTCGGAGTTGTCCTATGGCCCCTTCTATCCCTCGCTCGTCAACCCCCTCGATGGCACTGTCAACGCCGCCTCGGACAACTTTCACAAGTTCCAGTACTACCTCTCCATTGTGCCTACTGTGTACAGCGTGGGATCCAAGTCCATTCTCACCAACCAATACGCTGTGACCGAGCAGAGCAAGTCTGTCAACGAGCACTACATTCCTGGAATCTTCTTCAAGTACGACATTGAGCCTATCCTGCTGACGGTTCACGAGAGCCGTGATGGTATCCTGACCTTCCTGGTCAAGATTATCAACATTGTGAGCGGCGTGCTTGTCGCCGGACACTGGGGCTTCACCATCAGCGACTGGGTGAAGGATGTTATCGGCCGAAGAAGGCGCAGCAGTGGTGGCGTTGGTGTCCTGGGAAACAAGGAGGGTTTTGATGAGTAGATTACCATTGTGATAATGGCCTACATGTATTAGAAACGCATGCAGTGAGAGAGCCAAGAAGAGGGAGTTTGGGCTTGGAGGTTGTGCATATCTGCCGCTACGGAGTTTAGGTTAAAACATGGGGTTTGGTTTCAGCATTATAAAGAGGATTGACAGCCATTGCACGCGCCATGATCAATTGTTGACCTGTTGACAGCCAGATACGGGCCTGCTACAAGCATATGTGAGCTCGAGCTCGGTGTTCTTACAGCTGTCCTTTGATGCGGGGAGCGCGGCTTTGAGCTTAGCACGTTCCTCGTCTCATCGTCTATTGGTAAGCTCCCTGCAGCTTAGTTGAGGCTGAGTTCAAAGTGAATGGCCTCTTTCTGCATCTCAGACTTTATCAACTAGCACCAATAAAATGAGGCGGTGCACTTTCGCCCCGTTATCGTCGTATCAAACCACCGCCATGCTGGTGATGCAGCACGATGAAAGGAAACGGACAGGCATGGAATATTCCAGTCATGGGGACAAGCTGCATCAGACACGGCATAGCGTCGTACTACGGAGAAAGGCCCATCGTGGCCAGACCCTTGAGGCACCAGGGCATCTCGTAAGGCTATCTGCGCTCGGTTCCTGTCAGTCAGGAAGAAAATTCCCATCCGGACTGGCCGGGTAGTCACCATCATGTGGCACAAGACAAAGGGCGTCTGGTGACTCAAAATCTAAGGGTCTGCGTAATCGTGCCGTGTCTTTTGGGATTTCTGGTAATATGCATGCCTGCAGCCGAAAGCGGAGCCGAGTCCAGACGATGTCCCCTTTTTGTTTTTGTTTTGAAATTTTTCGTTTTGGTTCCTTGGCTATATGAGTTGTCCTCGAGGCGAACGAGGGACCTTGGACTCGAAGAAAAATAAGAACCAAGGACGGAGGATGTTTCTGTTCTGTCGACTCGGCATGACGGGGCGGCAGGGGTTTCAAGAGGTGGGGCATACCCATGGCAGACTATGACGACACCGGCATAAAAGAAGGAGAGAAAAAAGAATGGAAGTGGAGGGTGGGGTTTTCCATCCCGGGACCTTGGGGCATGTTAGTGACGAAATGTTTCCTTCATGGGCCAAGGACGAGGGACGATGGAGGCCAAGGTCAAGGTTCGTTTCGGTCCGGAGCGTTGAAGGGAGAAAAGGGAAGCTTCTTTTCTTTTTCCGCCTCATTCCATTACCGAGGGTTCCTGAAGCTGAAAGAATGCGGGAACTGTCCCTGTCGATGAAGCGCACTTTGTTGGCTGGGTCACCAGGCTCTCCGAGTTTGACTCTCTAGATCCCGAGATGGAGGGCACCTACGAGACCAACTGAGCGACCCATGTGATGGGGTCCCAGGAGAGCTTGTTTCTTTTTCGTTACTGCACTCAACTTTCAGGTTTGTTGGGCTTTGTGCTGAGACAGGAGCCACGCCGGCAAGGCTGGACCTCTTTGGCCTGGTCTTGACCTCAAGCTGGCGTCAATAGCGAGGTGGAACAAGGGGTCAGCATTGGAGTTTCGGCTGACGAGTGAAGCCCAATGAACAAAGGAATCGAGACCACGAATGCTTCTGCTGCTGGTGGCTGTTGCTGTTATTGTTTAGGTACAGTACTTCGTAGTCTTTGCGCTGAGTGAGGCTCTATCCGAAATGGCAACCAAGCAAACTCCAGGTTTTCCCTGGCACGACGTGTAGATCACCATCTCAGAAGATTCAAGCCCGAGATGTCGACGCCCTACTCCCGTCTGTGTCCCAATCACCGCGAGTACCGTCCAGCGACCAAGCCAAAGAGCCCAACGAGAAAGCTCCCTTGCTTTGCATCTGTGCTCTCGCCCCGGGGTAAGGTTGCATGGCTTTGCTCAGCCAGAGCCTTGATTGGGTCCTTGGCTGCCTGGCCTCGACGCCCAGCTCATCAGCCGGGCAGAACCAAGAGACCTTCTGCCATCCATCTCAGGTCGACGGCCAATCCCATGGCCTCCCGCATTGCACGGTAGCATCATCTTCCATCATAGCCACTGCGGGCCTGGCCTTTCTGCTTGCCAGGCCGCGAAGCGCCCCCTGCAAGTCTCGTCGCCGCCCACTGGAGCTTGCTGTGCTTCTGGGCTCCACTCCCGCTGGGCTTCAGGCCGGTCCTGCGCCGGGTTAGGCCCCACGCCCCGCCTGGCCTGGTTTCTTGTTAGACCAGCCTTTCTTTCCGGTTCCTGCTCGACATCACTCACATCCACCACTACGACATCTCTCTTCCGTCATCGTTCCCAACTGTTCCTCCTTTTCCCCTCATACAAACTCTAGATTTCGCTGTTTCTGCACTTTGGGCGTTTTCCATCAAACCCTCGATTGCCTCACCATCCCTATATCGAACCGCCTTCTTTTGCTTGACTCGTACTGCAACTACACCACATAGCCCTCATCTGACCCCCCTGTCATCCCCCGCGATGGGTGAAGTCTACAGAGACACTCGCGTCTACCGTGAGTGGGATCGGGATGACAGCTCCTCGGACGACGAGCGCGTTCGCAAGACCACAATCCGACGATACAAGGTCACACCTAGTAGGACTGATCGAACCGAACGAGTATCCGAGTTTGACGATGGACGCTCCCGCGCCTCCCATTATGGTCGCACCTCGGGTGACCTGCTCGAGGAAGACCGTCGTTCCTATGCCGCGGACCGCCCTCGCTCTGCTTTCGAGTCCTATGCTGGAGCCCCTTCTCACGCCAGTCACTATGAGGATCGTGGCCGGGACCAGGCCCCGAGATCCTACGTTTACGAGAAAGAGATCGAGAGAGAGACTTATCCTCCACCACCGATGCCCGTTCCTCCGCCTGCACCTGTTTCCGCAGCTCCCACGCCTGCGCCCGTAGCTGTAGCTGAGCGACCCCGTACGACCACTTTTGAGAAGGAAATGGATCGCGACTGGGAGCGACGTTCCCGGTTTGATGGCCCACCTTTTGAGGATGACGTCAGAGTTGAGAAGCGCATCGAGCGTCGCGACGACGGCGAGTACCGCATCGAGAAGCGGGTTGAAGAGCACGTCGACGATACTCACGGCTGCGAAGTCGAGCGATACCGCAAGGAGACAGAATATTACACCCCCTATGATCCTCCGCCGCCTCCTGCCCCCGTCGTCATTCGACAGCGCGCTCCTGAGCCGCAAAAGATCATCGTCCAGGAAGCCCCTCCCCCGGCCCCTGTCATCGTATCGCCGCCCCCCCGTCAAGATCCTGGCGTGGTAGTGATCCGTGAAAAAGAACCTCAACGTCAGATTATCAGGAGGGAGGTGCAAGTTCCGGCTCGCCCTCAGGAAGAGGAGTATTATTACCGTCACGAGCGTCGGGATTCCCGACACAAGGATTACGCCATTGAGCGATATGATCGGCGGCGCCGTGAGTACGATCACTACAGCGACGACGACGACTACTATGTGCGACGCACAGTTGTGCGCCGTCGCGAGCGCAGCGAGAGCCCTCATCACAAGAGATACCTCGCCGAGGGTGCCCTCGCTGGTGCTGGTGTCACAGCATTCCTCAACAGCCGCCGTGATTCCTATGGTGACCTGCCAGAGCATCGTGGGCGCAAGGTGATTGCTGGAGCTGCTCTTGGAGCTCTCGGCACCGAAGCCCTACGACGAGCTCGCAGCGCTTATGAGGACCGATGGCATGACGATGATCACTCTCCTGACCGTCACTCCCGCCTCAAGCAGGGTCTCGGGCTTGCTGCTGTAGCCCTTGCCGCTGCTGGAGCTGCCAAGTATTACCAGTCCAACAAGATTGAGAAGGAAGAGGCGCACCGAGGCAGAAGCCGTCGTCGTAGCCGTGGCTACTACTCTGGCGATGACTACTCCCGCTCTCGTTCTCGATCAATTATCCGGAGAACCACAACCACAACAAAGAGCACTAGCCGCGGTAGCCGACGCCGCAGTCTCTCGACTGCAGCCAAGGCGGCCTTGGGCACCGTTGCTGCTGCTGGAATGGCCAAGCATCTCCGCAATAGGTCCAAGTCCCGCGGCCGCAGCAGCAGCCGGTCAAGCAGCAGCTCGCGCAGCCGATCTGGAAGCCGCTCCCGCAGCAAGTCCAGGCTTCGTAGGGGCGCCGAGATCGCTGGTGCCGCGGTAGCGGCCAAGGCGGCACACTCCATGTGGAAGCACCACAAGGACAAGAAGGGTGATGACAGCTCTGACAGCAGCGACGATGAGTACTACCGACGGCGCCCCTCGAAGAGCCGTAGCCGGAGCCGGAGCAGGTCCATGGCCAGATCCATTCGTTCAGAGCGCGGGACTGATCCTGAGCTAGGCCCCGTAGTTGAATACGGCACCGATCCCCTCGCAACGCAGCCGCCCCGCCCTGCGTCGCGAGGTTACGAATCCGAGGCGGAGGCGAGACGTAGACGACGCAGACGACGCAACCGGAGCCGCTCGGTATCATCATCTGCGTCGGACCGCAGCAAGAAAAGGAGTAGAAGCCGGCTAGGAGAAATGGCAGCTGCTGGTGCTGCAGCGATTGGTATCAAGGAGTACAAGGAGAAGAAGGATAGAGAGAAGAGGGAGCAAAGGTCAAGGGAACGTCGGCTGGAGCTAGAACGGGAGCGCGAGAGGGAGCGTGAGAGAGAGGCATCTCGAGAGCGTCGTGATCGAGCTGCCAGGTCTCCATCCCGATCCCGAAGCCGCTCCAGGAAACGTGAGCAGTCCCCTTTGGGAGATGACAGTCTTGACTGACAATTATTGACTAGGTTCCGACGCTGACGCCTTTGATGATCGAACCCGCTCACCACCCATGGCATCTGGTGGTGCAGGCTATCCTCCTTATCCCCCTGATCCTTCTCCTCCACCTGGCGGAGCTCCCTTCACACGATTCCCGAACCCTTCTAGCGACTATCAGCCATATGTTCCACAAGACTATACTGGCTATCCACCACCACCACCTCCAGGGCCTCCCAGGGGTTTGTCCACCGGACCCCCTGCCTCTTACAATCCGCCACCACCGCCGCCGGGGCCCCCTGGGCCCCCTCCTCCGCCAGGGCCTCCTCGAACAGGTGGTCCTCTGCCGCCTGACAATGTGAGTGACCCTATCCACGACCTCGGCTTGCGAGGGTTAGACGAGGGTGCGTTAAGCCGTACTACGGAGGAAGTTGGTGTCCGAGAACGAACAAAGGCTGACTCTTTAACAGATATAGACTCTGAGGCGGAGTCCCGCGTAGCCAAGTCGGTGACCTTTATTCCGTTGTCGCCCAAAAGCTCAATGACAATGAAGAGGCACCGTGCGGAAGCGGCGGCCAAGGAGGAAAAGGAGAAACAAGAGCAACTTGCTTTTGATCAGCTTCACGCCCTTGTGCCTTTCAAGCCACGCTCACGAACACGCTCACGTCACCGGCGTTCATCTTCCTCATCATCCTCTTCGTCAGACAACTCTGATACTGGTCGCAAACATCAACCTCGAGGCGATGGATCTAGCTCAGATGATACCGTCGAGATATTGCCTGATCGATTTGATCGACGTGGTGAGCCGTTGGATGGGCGTTCCACCCGCAACCGTGGATGGAAGAGTCGCAGGGGAGATTTCGAATACCGACCTAGGAATCGTGGTGACATGAACGTCAAGGGCGCGTGGCAAGTTGCTGGAACTGACGGTGAATCTGTGGACCGGCTCGTTCGTGGTGTCACTGGGGTGCTAGAAGGCAAACGCAGTTGGCTTGGCTTGCTGGGAGAAGTTTTAGGTGGATTGCAGGGAGCTGATGAGAGCAAGGCGATTGAGGACGGGCGTCATCATGATAGGAGGCGCAGAAGGACGAGGAGGCATTCGGATTGACGACTTAATGACTGTGAATACGTTTCTTGACTCGGTAACGATTTCTTTGGCTGGACATGGCTGATAGTTTCTGGGTTGGGTCGAACTTGACGACACGATGTAACGACTACGTATATCTAACGGCCGATATATAGATTAACTGATGATGTGTGTTTATATGCATGATTGAAGTACTTCTATCACGTTGGATCAACTGTGACTTGAATGACTTTGAATTTGAAACGAAATGCATGTGTTGGTATCCCTTGATATCTACAATGTATAGGACATGGCCTCCTCTTGAAATGATTCAACTCCCCACCCTCTACGCCATCCCACCCAGCTCTCATCATAACTCATCTCGCTGAGGTTGTGCTGTCCTTCCACTATCGGCTTGTAGGTCGACACCGTTCTTTGCCCTCCACTTCTCCCACAGACCCCAGAAGTCGCTCTCCATGCTTGTGTCCATCTGGTCCGGAAGCACTACCTTGTACTCGACGTATAGGTTGCCAAACTCGGTCTTGTGGTAGACGCTGTCACCATCCTCGTGCCAGATGGGCATACCCTCGCCGACTACCGTCTCGATGTGGCCGGGCTGGACGACTTGACCGCGGGGACGTTGTAGACGGACGACGTGTGCGTCGAGATGGGTCAGGTTGCGGGTCCAGCCACCCATCCAGGCTTCGCGGAGGGAGAGGAGTTCGGTCCAGTATAGATCATTGCCCTTGCGGCGGAAGAAGACGCCGTCGACCTTGTCGGGGTTGTTCTCGTGTGAGGGTGCCTGCTCAGTGAGCGTCACGATCAAGTCGCCAGGGACCCAGTCGGGGCTCTCGTCTGCCTCATTCTCGTATACTACGCGGGAGTCGCGGCCGGCCCCACGCTGGATGTTTAGCTGTACGTTTGTAGCCTTTCTCTCGACGCGCTGGCCTTGACAGACGGGGCACTTGTGCTTGATAGTCTTGCCCCTGCCACCACAGGCGTCGCACTTCATGCGCATCTGCTGGAACATGCCCGGCGCGAGCTGTCTCTTGATGGTTCGGACGCCGTGACCGCCGCAGACATTGCAAGAATCAACCTGGCCGTCGGCGCTGCCTGTACCCTCACAGTGCTCGCAGATGTGCTGCTTGTTCCAGGCAAACTCGGTCGTAGCGCCGTTGTAGAAGTCGCGGAGGGAGATCTCGACTCGGACCTCGACGTTGTGGCCTCGAGGTTCGCTAGAGGCTCGTCCCGAGTGGCCGTGGCCACCGAAGAAGCGGCTGAAGAGGTCGAAGGGGTCGTGGCCTCCACCGCCGCCGCCGCCTTGACGGTGCTGCTGGACACCATCGTGGCCCCATTTGTCGTATACTTTGCGTGTCTCTTCGTCGCTTAGGACATCGTAGGCTTCTGAAACCTCGACGAACTTGTCGTGCGCTGTGTTGTCACCGCTTGAGGGAGGTTAGTATGGCATCGAGGCGGAGGGGGGTTATGGAGGGGCATACGGATTCTTGTCAGGGTGGAACTTCTTTGACAGTTGGCGATATGCTTGTTTCAATTGCTTGTTTGAAGCTGATCGGTCAACACCGAGAATCTAGAGATCTGTTAGTTCTGAATGTCTGGTGAGCTCCTCGAGATGTCTTGCCTTGTAGTAGTCCTCGGCGCATACAGCGAGCTGGACCAGAGCTAATAGGACCAAGATGGCCGCTCCGTGGAGCAACATTGCGCCGTCGTGTGCGCAATAAATGAAGCGTTTAAAAAGTTTAAAGAAAGCAGCTTCGAAGGCGACCTCGACGATGAAAGAGCGAAAACCACAGAAGCGACGTGGCGGGAGCGAGAGGCGAGAAGATGACCAAGGACCGGAGAACAAAGAAATCGACTTAGAAATACCAGCGTGTTATCAATGCTTCGTTTGCCTCCAGTTCCAGGCAAGGTACTACCTCTTTCGGGAACGCTATCGGGCTTATCGATCAGCCACCCCTGCATGTGGCGCTTTATCGGAGGATGGTGATTGGAGGATCGGATTAATTATCGGATTATCCTGCAACTAAATTCTTGGGCCTGGACGTCAGCCAACTGCGTCGCGATGGAGCTTGTTCTGCCTGGGGCTGTATCTTCTGCCTTCAGCTTGGTCTACTTGGAATTTCACCGATTCCAGGTATAAAGTTGACGATTCTTTTTGTACTTTTATCACGGTGAAGCTCATCACACAGTCATCATGAGCTCAAAAAAGTACGCTCTCCTCCCTATGGATGAGGATGAGGTCGGCCCTCAAAAAGTCTCCAAGGAGAAGAAGCACAGGCATCGACATCGCGACCGAGACGACAAATCCTCGTCCCGACACTCTAGGTCACGTCGCGATCGCAGTCGCTCGAGGTCTCCCGGTCGAGGATCTTCATCACACCACAGCCGATCTAAGCAGTACCGACGACGCGATGACAAGGCCGACTTTGACGATCGATGGGGAGACGAGGAGCCACCTTCCTCCGAGCCTGAGGAGGAGGAGGAGGAATTTGAGGAGTCGGCTAGCAAGAGGGTGAAGCTGAGTCATGATGAGCCAAAGGAAGAGGACCTTTCCGACGGCGCAAAGGAGGAGTTGGCGCGGAGGAAGGACATTGAAGAGCGCGAAGCTTTCGCGAAGCGACTGAAAGAAAAGGACGACAAGAGATCGAAACACGGCGAAAGAGAGGGAGAATCATCGAGGAGGAAACTCGCCGAGGATGCTGAGGCACGAAACAAGGCGCTTCCCGATATCCGCGAACGATCGCGACAGGAATACCTCAAGAAGCGAGAGGCAGAACGTCTTGCCCTTCTACGGAAGCAGGTCGCCGAGGAGACGGCTGAGTTGAGGAGCGGCGTGCGACTGTCGGAGAAGGAAAAGGCGGAATTTGCCAAGAACAGGGAGATCCTGCGCCTGGCTGAGGAACGCCTCAAGATTGACGACCACCGCGATGGATATATGATGCCCGAGGACTACATCACAGAAAAGGGAAAATTGGATCGCAAGAAGAAGGAGGAGGCACTCTACAAGCGATACGTTGAAAAGGACGAATATGGCCAGGAGAAATTCGTCACCGAGCATGAGGAGTGGGAGCGAGAACAAACCTCGAAGGCCAAGGCGCAGATCCAGCGCGCCGAGAGAGAAAATGAGGACTACGACTATGTGATGGACGAGGAACAGTACATCCAATGGAACCTGGACTCACGGATGGAGGGTGATGACCAAAAGTTGACGAAGGAGCAGCAGTTCTTGGCGGCACAAATCGACGCAGCGGAGAAGAAGGCTCTGACCATCCAGGAGACGAGAAAGAGTTTACCCATTTACCAGTATCGCGACGAATTTCTGGCGGCGTTGGAGCAGTACCAGGTTCTAGTCATTGTTGGAGAGACTGGTAGTGGAAAGACGACACAGCTACCGCAATATCTTCACGAAGCGGGATACACCAAGAACGGCATGAAGGTGGGATGCACACAACCCCGACGAGTGGCAGCCATGAGTGTAGCAGCTCGTGTTGCAGACGAAGTCGGTGTCAAGGTCGGCAATGAAGTTGGATACACGATTCGTTTCGAGGATTGCACCAGCGACAAGACCATCTTGAAGTACATGACTGACGGTATGCTTCTTCGAGAGTTCATGACTGAGCCCGATCTTGGAGGGTATTCTGCGCTGATGATCGACGAGGCGCACGAACGGACGGTGCACACTGACATCTTGCTGGCGCTGGTCAAGGATTTGTCTCGAGAACGACCTGACCTTAAGCTTCTGATTTCTTCAGCCACCATGAACGCCGAGAAGTTTGCGCAGTACTTTGACGACGCGCCCATCTTTAATATTCCCGGTCGACGATACCCTGTGGACATTTACTATACACCTGCCCCTGAGGCCAACTATCTGGCTGCTGCGATTACGACAACGTTCCAGATCCATACCACACAAGGCAAGGGCGACATCTTGATCTTCCTGACGGGTCAAGATGAGATTGAGGCGGCCGAGCAAGAGATTGCGGAAACAGCAAAGAAGCTTGGAAGTCGCATCAAGGAGCTTGTCATCTGTCCCATCTACGCCAACCTGCCATCAGAACTTCAGTCAAAGATCTTTGAGCCGACACCAGAGGGAGCTCGCAAGGTTGTCTTGGCTACCAACATTGCCGAGACCAGTTTGACCATTGATGGTATCGTCTATGTCATTGACCCCGGCTACGTCAAAGAGAACGTTTATAACCCTGCGACCGGCATGTCCAACTTGGTCGTTGTTCCTTGCTCGCGAGCCTCTGCCAATCAGCGGAGTGGTCGAGCTGGACGTGTCGGACCTGGAAAGTGCTTCAGGCTGTACACTAAGTTTGCTTACATGAACGAAATGGATGAGTCAACAACCCCTGAGATTCAGCGAACCAACCTGAACGGCGTCGTGCTTCAGCTGAAGTCGCTAGGCATCAACGAGCTGCTCGAGTTTGAGTTCATGGACCCTCCGCCTACCGAAGCCCTGATTGGGGCGTTGAATCAGCTGTTTGCCCTGCAGGCGTTGAATCACCGTGGAGAGTTGACCAAGCTAGGTCGTCAGATGGCCGAATTCCCTACCGACCCCATGCTCGCCAAGGCTGTGCTGGCTGCAGACAAGGAGGGATGTGTAGAGGAGGTTCTGTCTATCGTCTCGATGCTTGGCGAGGCTTCAGCGCTCTTCTTCCGACCCAAGGATAAGAAGATTCACGCAGACAGCGCTCGCAACCGGTTTACGGTCAAGGATGGAGGCGACCACATTACACTTCTCAACGTGTGGAACCAGTGGGTGGACAGTGATTTCTCTCCTGTCTGGTCAAAGGAGAACTTTTTGCAGCAACGGTCCTTGACTCGAGCACGCGATGTCCGTGATCAACTGGCCAAGCTCTGCGAACGTGTCGAAGTTGCCCCCTCTACTTGTGGAGCGTCCAACCTCCGTCCCATCAAGAGAGCCATCACAGCTGGCTTCTTCCCCAACGCGGCCCGACTACAGAAGAGCGGCGACAGCTACAGGACGGTCAAGAACAACACAACAGTGTGGATCCACCCGAGCAGCGTGTTGATGGCCATTGATCCGCCGGAGAAGATGGTGGTGTATTTTGAGCTTGTGCAGACGACGAAGGAGTACATGCGTAGCGTGATGCCGATCGAGCCCCGGTGGCTTTCGGAGCTGGCACCGCATTTCCATAAGAAGAAGGATATTGAAGCTATGGAGGAGAAGAAAATGCCTAAGCAGCGGTAGATATGAATACGGATATTGCGCCTGCACGCGTCTAATTACAATCTAGCCTATTCCACGTCCCATCATCGTCTTAATCATCTTTGCCTTCTGGTGTTTCTTCATTGTCAGGAACCCATTTGTAGAGAATGTCGGTTCTCATGGTGTACTTTGTACCCTTGAGAACCGTTGCTCCCTCGTGATAGAGACCCTTGTGCTGGAAGATGAGTACGCTGCCTTGCTTGGGGTTCACGTCAAGCCTGTTGTCGCCTCTCATCTCTAGAAAAGAGGTCGCGCCGCCTTCAAGATCCGACTCAGGGTTGTGTTCCTTTGAGTCGTTGAGGTAAAGGTGGACAGTGTAAAAGGTCTCATACTCGATGCCTTCGCCTTCAGTGTAGTAGTAGGGGCCATCGCAATGAGCTGGTCACGGTTAGAGATGTATGGTAGTGATGAGTGAGAGGCTGGCTTACGCTTAAAGTACTGTCCGGGAGTGTATTTGAGATATCGCATTCTCTCGTTGAACCGGCTGAATTTCCATTTTCCTCCGCGCATGTATGGATCAGGTGGGATGACGGCCAAGAGCTCACGTAGCCCTTCAGCTTGTGCGCACCGTTCCCAGAGTCGATCGACTATAGTTTGCTGGTCCCAGATGATACGGTCACTCTCACGATATCCCGGCGCTGGAGCCTCCCACCCAGCGCCGAGGTTCACCAGCGCCGGTCTCCACGCTGAAGAGCCTTCTGGTCGAGGCACAGAGGCCTCAGCGAGAGACAGGAGCTCACGGCATTCTTGGGGAGATAGGACGTTGTCAAGGATGAGGGCGGTGTGGCCCTCATACTGAGGTAGAGGAGATGAGGCAAAGTCGATGTGATGAGATGTTATCGGGGCGGCGGGAGGAGTAGTGAGGAATGAATCTGGGATAACAACATCGCTGCTGGTGTATTTTACTTGACGGGGTAGATCTTCCATCTTGGATGGGTTTCTGGGTTTTATGACAAAGGAAGATGATGAAGAGGAGGAGGTGATGCCAAGCTTGGAGGCGAGGTTGGAGAGCATGGTTTTAATGCTGACTGTTGAAACAAGGACTTGATTTGCAAGGATTTTCAACGCAGGAACCCGAATCAGCTTAATATATAGGTAAAATAAACAAAAAAGGACACTTCTTTTTGCAGCCTAACACCCAGGCCCTCTTGTTTACATTGTTGCCTACGACTTGGAGCTATCACGAGCGTAAGCGTGGCTGTGTGGGGAACAGCCACCACCAGAAGATGCGACTAGGCTTTTCACGATTGCGAACCATGGGATTGGTGGACAAGGCGTTTTCTGGGGGTTATAATTGATATTTTGGGGGGTGCTATTTCCGGGGTATGTAAGTTGGTTTTTATTTAAATAATATGGATGCATTATGACTTGCGGAACGC
The DNA here is from genome assembly GCF_025433545.1 of Fusarium keratoplasticum. Taxonomy (NCBI): domain Eukaryota; kingdom Fungi; phylum Ascomycota; class Sordariomycetes; order Hypocreales; family Nectriaceae; genus Fusarium; species Fusarium keratoplasticum. The sequence continues at coordinate 1,355,643 of NC_070538.1, read as the reverse complement.
TCAACAACTAATTCCACCCAGAGAGGGATTGACCAGAATAAGAACATGCTAACCAACCATTTAGTCCTGTCGTGACCTGTCACTGACCGAATATCCCGGAAGCTCAGCAGGCGCCGATTCGGCCGGCATCTCTGCCTTTGGTGCCGGCTGGTGATCATCTTTGTATCCGTTCTCAACCTCGGGGACAACCCTGGAGCGATCGAGGGCGTCCTTCTTTGCCTTTCGGAGAAAAAATATAAGCCAGACACCAAGACCGCCGAGGAGAAATCCTCCGATCGAACCGCCGATGGCTCCGCCTAGGAGCGCGGGGCTTGGGCCCGAGTCTGAGTCGGAGTCCTTGTCTGCCGGCCCCGTCTCGTTTGGTGATGTGGATGCGGTGGTGCTGGTCCCTTCGTCTTTGGTGGTTGGCGTTGTTTCTTGGCTTGATGATGTTGTAGTTGCTTCAGAGGTTTCAGTTGACTGTGTAGACTGGACCGACTTTGTTGCCGCAAGGATAGTTGTAAGGACAGAAGGTTCTTCTCATAGTCAGCAACAGGAATCAATAGGTCTGGACAACATGTACTTACCCGAGAAGGTGAGGGCCTTGGACTCATCCTTACAGACATTGGCATTTTGGCTCCTAGGACAAAAGAACCGATCCGTATACCCCTGACACCTCGTCACGTCGGTGCCTCCGGCTTCCTCCCCCTCGGCGTCGGTGCAGAAGTTGGGACACTCGCTGCTAGACCAGTCCTGGTTTGTACAGCTGCCACGGGCGAACCTGCCCGTGCCTGCGTACTCGACGAACTGGCACATGCCCGTCGAGACGCAGATGTAGCCCTCGGCGCAACAGGCGGAGACTTCAGCATCTGGTTTGCATGGCACGTCCCGGAGGGCATCTCCGCCGTCTGGGTAGTAGCATTGAGCGTGTACTAAGGTTGCCAAGAGGGCTATGGCAAGGATGAAGCGAGAAGAGGCCATTTTTCTTGCTGTCGTGATGAGCATGGCTGAGGAGTGAATGTGTAGAGTTGAAAAGAGTGTATGAGCGAGCGAGAGAACGAGAAGAAGATCAACGGGGCGGAGCGAGGAGATTGCATCCAGGGAAAAAGACCCTCCATCTAGACAATCTTATGAAAAGAAGCACAGGCACTCTTGTAAATGAAGGCATTGGCTCGAGACGGCTCATGGGTATCCGCTCTCGGCGCAGCTGAATGGAGGAGAGCGGCAAATGGAGCCCAATTCGGCAATCTTCAAGCTTATTTTTATAGGGAGAACCTTGTCTCGACACAACGGCTGAGATGGGGCCTTCTTGATTCATCCAATCGTAGGGGAGCATAGGGGACTTTAGAACAATGTTAATTTTGCTTGTTGGATTGTTGTGGCTGCTCTGCGTGCTGGGTCTGCGAGATGTGAGACGTGCTATGACACTTGGCGGGGGATATGTCTGAATCGCCTCAAGATGTGTTTTGTTTGGCCTCATATTTCCGCTGGAAGGACTTTTGGCCGTCAAATATACTTTCTGTCATTTTCCGATCGAGGCTAGAGTCATCATCAAACCAGAGCTGGTTCGTGAAGCTTAAGTACTAGCCGCCCTCGTGCCCGGGTGTTGATCTTGAGTTGTGAGTCCCTGATCAGTCCTTCTGGAGTGAGAATCGGTACTTGGACTTGAGCGCGTAGTGGAAGGCGTGTTCGATGTATATGAGACTTCGTCAAAATTCTTGGGATCGTCCAAGTCATCGCTGATAATGTGTGGTACCGGGAGGAGCATGATGTCCGCCTTTAGCTCGAGGCGAATGTGAACCTGAACAAGGACAAAGATGAAGTAATATTCAATATCTGAAAATATATCCTTTATAATATCTGGACTTTGTGCTTTGTTAGTAACATGATATGGTTTGATGGGTATCTATGCGGACGACGTGGCAGGGCCATTTTTCGAATGGCACTGGCGGACCAGAGATGCTCATTTGGGAGAAGCTGCAAGTAGCTGCAACCGATGAAAGCACTGAGAATGAGCGTTGGCCTTTGATTCATCGCCCGACTTCAACAATCGGATAGCTGAAGTGCTGGTGTAACCATCGCCACCCTGGACCTGGTAGGTTATGGTGCTGGGCCGTTGGAAGCGTGGCTGCAATCGGTGCTCGTAGGTCTTGGAGGATCGGGGATCGATGGAATCAATACTGGATGGCGCAAAAAGATGGAAGTTTGATGAAAAGAGAAAACTGTTAGTTCTCGCAAGTGAGCAGAGCATCGACTTGATGCGCCTGGACAGATGATTCTGCAGCCGACCTGAACTGCGTGATAGACATGAACTGCGTGTCTTGCGCCATCATCAACCTCATTGTCGCCTTGAACAATGACACTTGAGAATTGACATTTCCGAAAACATGTGCTCATCGAATGCTCCTTCGGTGCTCGCTACGAACGGCGCGTGGGATGGACTCGACGTAAGCGAAGGCGACAATTTCGTTCCATTCCTTCTCGATGGTTGAAGAACGAGGTTTGGGACGAGCTCGGCTTAAGAAGCATTCTCGGAAAGCGACGGCGAACGTGGATATGGATCCTGGCATGACCTGAAATGCAAATGCCTGGAGTCGACGTAGGGCTTAGCTTGGATAAAACCGTTCGAGCCAAGACGGGAGCTTATGGTCTTGGGAGACAGGGGTTCATTAAAGAGCCTCCTGTTGAACATCTCGTGAGTATTTCAAGAAGAGAGTCAAGGGCAATGTTGTCAACTGGTGAAAGAATGGCGACATCGTTTGTGTTTAAATACAGGCTGCCATATGGTTCAAGGTCCCAGTTTTCAGAGCAATCTATTACCTACATTCTCCCGGTCGATTGGAAACGGAGCACGGGGCACACGAGCTTTTCCTCACAAGATCGGCCCGTATATGCTACGTGTGTGGCTACGGCACGGCCGAGCCGACCATCGCTGTGACGTTACCAAAGGATCGGAGCCCTAGCAGAGCCTGCAGAGGTGTTAGCTACTGCCTGGTGATCCCTGGTCTTTTACTGCACCTTCCGCCTTCTGTCTAGCGGATGGAGTGACGATCGCATCTGACACGGTCCGTTACATAACGAACCATGTCTTGGAGGTTACTTGAAGTGCAATCTGGGATATCTGTGTGGGTTTGCCTCTGAGCACGCAATTCCTCGTGCCCTGCCTTTTTGGGCGTTGGAAATGGGGATTTTCAAAGTCAAATACATGAGTGTTTCCGACGACAACATGGAGTTCAATATCACGGTCCAGACTCTGACATGTCTTTTATTGTTTAACTGATCAACAACCATGGCAATAAACAACCCAGACTCAAAAGATCTCGGCAAAGATGATGTCGAAAACTCGGCAGCCCATGTTGGCCGGGGTCCGACCCAGTCTGACCTGCTGCGTCGCTCGCTCTCGGCGCGCCAGGTCCAGATGATTGCCATCGGAGGCACGATCGGTACTGGTTTGTTCCTGGGCACGGGAAAGTCCCTGGCCACTGGCGGACCGGCCTCTATTCTCATCGCGTATGCCATTGTGGGCTGCATCGTGTTTACCACCATGTTGAGTTTGGGAGAGATGGCTGCTTTTATCCCCGTCGCTGGTAGTTTCTGTACTTTTGCTGGGTTAGTAAAAGTTTGATGTTCGAGGTGATTGGACACTGACGGATGAGTAGACGCTTTGTTGATGATGCTTTTGGCTTTGCTCTCACATGGAACTACTGGTTCAACGATGCCGTATCCACAGCCTCTGACCTGGTCGCTCTGCAACTCATTCTGCAGTACTGGACCGACAACTTTCCGGGATGGGCTCTCAGTTTGATCTTTTGGGTTGTGTTGATTGGCGTCAATATTATTTCTGTGCGAGCATATGGCGAGGTACGTCTGAGGCATGGGCTTAGCATGTGGACTCTTTACTTACAAGTTGCAGCTTGAGTATTGGCTTAGTTTACTCAAAGTCATCACCATTGTTGTAAGTATTGGAATGACAATTATCAAACAATGGTCGCTAATATTCCCCAGGTCTTCATTGTCATGGGCATTGTTGTCAATTGTGGTGGAAATGTTGACGGAAGATACATCGGAGGTGAAAACTGGCACCTCCCAGGTGCCCCCTTCGTGGGCGGGATCGGTGGCTTTGCCTCTGTCTTTGTCACCGCCTCATTTGCCTGTAAGTGCCCTGGCCAATACGTGCCAATGGCGTCCGCTAACGCCAACAGACGGAGGAACCGAGAGTATCGCCATCACGGCTGGTGAAACCAAGGATCCTACTAGGAACCTTCCCAAGGTGGTCAAGAATGTCTTCTGGCGTATTATCCTTTTCTAGTATGCTATCCACAATGTTATCTATTGTCTGGATGCTAACATTCGCAGCCTCCTCTCAGTTCTCCTGATCGGCCTCAACGTCCCATACACCTACCCCGACCTCGACTCCAAGGAAACCCGCACCTCACCCTTTACCATCGTCTTCGAGATGACCGGCGCCCGCGCTGCAGGAAGTGTTATCAACGCCGTCATTCTAACAAGTGTCCTCTCCGCTGGAAACCACGCACTCTTCGCTGGCGTGAGACTGATGTACACCCTGGCTTTGGAAGGCCATGCACCCAGGGTGCTGGGAAGATTGAACCGAAACCAAGTTCCCTGGATAGCTGTCCTTGTAACTGGAGCCGTTGCTGGCCTCTGCTTTGGCTCGAGCTTTATCGGCGCTGGCCAACTCTGGTCTTGGCTACAGAAGTGAGAATCCCCATACTATCATCTTGCACTCTTCTAACACCTCGCAGCATCGTCGGCGTGTCCAACCAGCTGAGTTGGATCTCCATCGGCATCACATCCATCCGCTTCCGCTCCGCCCTCAAAGTCCAAGGCAAAACCCACCTCCTCCCCTTCCGCAACTGGACCTACCCCTACGGCCCATGGTTTTGCGTTATTCTCAACAGCTTCCTAGTCCTGGTGCAAGGCTGGAGCTGCTTCAGCCCCAAGTTTGACGGTGTCAGCTTTGTCAGCTTCTACATTGAACTTCCCATCATGCTGATCATGTACCTGGTGTGGAAGTTTGTTAAAAAGACAAAGACTGTTAAGCTGGAGGAGATGGATCTTGAGACGGATACTTATACTATTGAGGAGAAGGTTGAGGAGGAGACAGGGTGGAAGGCCAAGGTTAAGAATGTGATTACTTGGTTGTTCTAGATGTTTACGCAGTGGAGGAAGATGTCTCTAGTTAGATGAGACCAAGACGTCTGATTATCCCGTATTATTATAATGTATACCAAGCCTATTTCTTTCAATGCCGTAATTTAGATGCCTATGGCTCCCTGCGATACCATAATGGATGACCTATGATTCTACTTGCTTTCCTAAACGCCGGGATGTTTGCAACACGACTTGATAACTAGACCAGGAGGATACGCGATGACCACTTCCTCTGAATGGGATATCCAACAAAAGACCCCAGCCGAACGTACTTTTTATATTCCACCAAGGTCTGATAGGCTGATTGCAACAGTCTGCGAGGCGGAGTTTCCATGTCACACGTCTCTACGATGATGAGACCTGAGCTTGGCCCAAGGTACAGAAACCAGACATCTACCAACTCAAGAGGACTATCATCATCTCGCCGTAGTCGGTGCTGAATGGGTATCGCGTCATCACTGTCTAGATAAGTTTTCATCGTCGTCGGCAAGTTCGTCCAAGGACTAAAGTTGTCATAACCGCCGTAGTAGCTCCCCGAAGTCGACAACCTGATCGTCTTGACACTTCGAAGGTATCCATTGATGAGCAGGCCTTCGCCCTTGATTTTAGCCTGGATGTATGTCGGGTCGGCGCCTTTGAGAAACATGATCTGTCCGTCTACAGATGCCCAAGACCATGACGGTGCACGACGCTTCCTCTGGCAGGTGTGGACTCGTATCCTGTCGACTGTGTGACCGCGGTGTTCCCACAAGAGTGACTCTGCAAGCTGGTCCATCCATACTCCGTAGAGGTAGTCTGTTGGTGAGCCGTGTTGTGCTATCTTTGCGAGTCCCGCTATGACTGGGAGCCTGTCGTTCGGATACGTGAGGCTGTTCTTACTGTATTCGGCCACGATAGACTTCCAGTTGGCTCGGATGTTGCTTGGTACATCGCTTTCTGAGACTTTGTGAGGAAGAGGTTCGCTTTCCATGAGGCCTTCTCGACACTGGCATGCTCGACATCTCCACAAAAGCTCCCCCTTTTCGTACGAAATGGATCTGACGCAGAGAAACGACTCCTGAAAGACCCATCCCCTCCGATGCAGCGGTTCATTCAAAGAATGAGGCTCTATAGCATTGTCACAGCGGCCGAGATAGACCATGTCTCGACCCTTCTTGTCTGCTGGAAACTCGTAGTATGAGCGGGAGAGGTTGTCTCGGTCACAGAGTAGCCCTTGATAGACATCATCGCATGAAGAAGCCGCTATCGTCAAGAAGGCGAAGCGGAATATGGTCCCCATTTGCTGCGCTTGCACTCCCCAGTCTTTGACAGCTTCTTCTTCTGAGCCTTGGATGATGCAGAGTGAGTCGATCCATACGTAGCGTACATTGAGGCGCCTGGCAATGATGATAGTGTCTTTGATAGTCTCTGAAAGCTTATCAAAGGGGATACATTGCTCCAGCTCAGATTTTTTGGACGGTGTTAGGGCAAAGAATGGCTTCCGTCCCCAGCAATAACTGAGAGCGATGTATCTCCCACGCTGGTTGGAAGCTGTAGTTATGAGCCGGGGAGGTTCAGAGCCGTCGGAGGGTCCAACGTCGATCAATCTAAGAGGTAGAGGTGACCTGTAATTTGATGGACAGGTTCCATAGTGGTTGAATAGACAATCCGAGATCCATTGCTTGGCCAGGTCGAAGCAAGCTGGGGACCCAGAATTGGTCTCGATCCTTCGGAACTTGACACGACATCTCCTGTCTTCAGGTCGTCCTAGTAAGAATGAGCATTTATGTATTTCCATAGCGACGAAGAACTTACCGCGTCTAGGGTCTGCGTATAAGACTATACGGCCTCGAGTAACCCAAGGCTTGGCATCTGGTGGACCGAGATGCGAAAGACCCGAAAAGTCAGGGGCCCAACCCAAGTCTTGTCGCTTTTTCTTACTGACGACTATCACGTCGATCTGCTGGACTGGTGTACTGAATGGGGGGTTGCAGTACAGGGCGATGACGGGGTCGTCCATCGCCAGTATCTTGGCCGCACGGTTCTTGAGGGACCACCATACCAGAAAGCATAGGTAGCATTCGTTTTCGTTTTGAGCTTTTGCTTCTTCTAGAGTTTGCTTTACGTCAATGTCCAAGACGTAGCCGCGGCCTGTAATGTCGCATAGTGAAGCGTTCCTGCATCCAGGACATGGCTTTGCGGAGGGGTTGCGTCGAAAGACTTGACCGTTCATAGCCGACGGCTTCAGTATGGCTGATGGTCCTTCCATGGTTGAAGAGTCTGTGGTATCAATTCATGAGCGAAGGAGTTGATCTCGCAGCATCCTTATCACTGTCAGTCTCGTATAGGTTCAAGTATTGGTGACCTCCGCTATGACACAGCGCACCATTACATTTGCGGACATGAAACAAGATGGACGGGTTCGTAAACGAGGCTGTGAAAAGAGGGGGCAGACTGCTCATGACTTGAACTCATGGTGGTCAGCACTGCCTCGCCTTCCACACTCGACTGGGTTTAGTGGGCAAGCCCATCTGCAGCCTCGACGGCTGAGCACCCGTAGCTTCACCGCAGAGTCGTGCTCTTATTTATGTGTCAAAAGTTAAAACAATATGTATTCAGTAATAATGATGTACTAGACATGTGGAATTTTAAACACTTTCTTGTACTTTAGTGGTGCCACTTCTTCCCACGTGTCCCCTGACGGCCAGGGGCGTACTCTTCAGGAACGGTTGGCCAGTGATCGACGCCATCTTGGATGACCATCATCATGCCTCCTACCATGTGGTTGTTGATATGGCAGTGCAGAAGCCAGGGGCCTGGGTTACTGGCGTGGTATCGGACTACCACCCAGGTCACGTCCTTCTCTGCGGGAAGGGAGGTGAAGGCGTCTCTCCGAGGGGGGTTTACGATGTTGAATTGATCGGGGATCTCCTTCATTGCCTCTTCGACTGAGCTCCATCTGAAGACGCCAGTTCCAGAGCCGATCTGGTACATCTTTGTGCCGTGCTTGTGGATGGGATGCGGCGGCTGGGGAACCATGGATGCGACAAAGACAAGGTCAACCCATTGGTTCAGCTTTGTTGAGATAGTCACATTGTTGTTGACGTAGGGCATCGGGTTGAACAGGGTAGGCTTCTGAACATCAAGCTCATCAGACATGAGCCGTGTATCGTTCAGCGCCCAGAGATACGTCGCGCCATCGATCTTCATGCTCAAGTTGAAAGTGACATCGGCAGTGGGCGAAATGGGGTCAGGTGGGAATGGATAAGCCTTATGCTGTTCGAAAAAGACAACTTCCTTAGACACGGGCAGACCGACGAGGTTGATGTATGCCTCAGCTTCTTGAGCTTCTCCATACCCGTCGACCGAGAGGATGCCGTGTCCCGTGATGAGCTGCGGCGCGCTGTTGGCGTTGAAGCGCATCTTGAAATCTCCCGACTTTTCAATCTTGACAAAAACCGAGTACCTGTCGCCGTTTGTGACAGTGATGGCCTGGACCTTTTGAGGCTCGATGTAGGAGCCGTCCATGGCGTAGACCCAGAGCTCGTGGCCGTCGATAGAGAAGACGCCGGTGACAAAGTTGATTGCGCCGACAATGTCAAAGGCTACCCACTTGGCTGATTTGTGGTGCTTGTTGGAGACCTTGATAACTTCGATTTGACCCTTGGTTTCTTTGCAGCCGGAAAAGGTTCCTGGGAGGAGGGCGCTTTCGTTGCCTCCACCTCCGCCGAGGGCCAAGAGAGCAGCAGCGGGGAGACAACTGGGAACAGTTAGTGATGGATCTTTAGCTTATAGTATCCATTTACTCACGCCTTATCAGTCATGGCACCGTTAGGTACGGCACCAAGATATGCCTTCTGCACCGGGTTGAGGTTGGCTTCCACTTCTTCCTTGGGAATACACTCCACCCTTCCCTTTCCGTTGAACAGGATCGAATCATAGCACGAGTCCTCAACACCAGCAGCAAGCGTCATATCCCACTTCTCATTCGAAGTGAGATGAACAAAGTCCGCGATGACAATCGGCTTGACACGCTTCTCAGCCTCTTCCAAGGCGCAGACAGTCTCGTAGTCATCCGAGATGAGGTGGAATGGGTTCGGATCATTCCGTCGAGGGTGGATAACAATGGGTCCGTAGAGACCATCTTCAATCTGGCCCTTGAAGTGAGAGTGATACCAGTAGCTGCCGTGCTGCGTTGCCTGGAACTTGTAGGTGAAGCTACATCCCGGCTCAATGGGAAGCTGTGTCACGCCAGGGACGCCATCCGACCAAGGGGTCCCCTTCATCTCGATGCCTAAACTTGGTCAGTGATGTTAATTATAGGTAAACGTTTACGAGGTGCATACCGTGATAGTGGATGGTGATGTTCTCTGGGGAGTAGTTGTGTACTCGCACGACAACCCAGTCGTCTTGGTCAATCTCTAGGACAGGACCGGGGGATTGGCCGTTGACGAGCAGCATCTTTCGGGAGAAGCCATCTGGAGCATAGTCCTCCCATGTTATCTTGAGATCAAACTCTTTGGTCTGCTTCCAGTGGCCACTGGCTGCTACAGAAGTGAAGAAGGAGTGGAGAAGCAGAGGGAGAAAGACGAGGTAAGAGATAAAGGACGCCATCTTGGCGATAGCTACCAGGCCAGAGTAGTTGCGTGAGAGGAGGTCTCAACCGTCGATCTGCGGGATGCTCGCCATGATATTATACTCACCGCACCCGTTGGACTCCCCGTCATTTCGTTCCATTCCATTGGGTCTGTCTCTCTGAGGGTTGCCAGGCGAACTTTTTTACGGCTTACATGGCGCCCAGTGTTGTTGGGCTGCGCCGCTCATGTAGCATCACCAAGGGATGGGAAAGGTGCGCGAGTGAGACCTTGCCATTTCGTATCAGAGAAGCCAATAGAGACAATCTCTCCTTGTCGCACAGGCGGTGTCTTGTTCTCTGCCGCCGTGGGGTCAGCACTAGACCATGAACCCCTTTGCAGCAATTCTGCGCGCGCATCTGGCGGGCGGCTATTGGATGTTGATGTGCTCTTGGCTGAGGTGAGCTGAGATTGACGTGTCTAGAGGCCCGAGTTGGGATGTAGATCACAATGGAGCAAGCGAGGGACAAGTTTACAGCTGAAAGACAAGCTGCAGCTGAAGGCTTGCCGTGTTGGGAAGCTCGCTTAAAACACCGAGGACGTGTTATCTTGGCGACTTTTTGGGTCCGGGGAATACGAAAATTGACGAGACATTGGCGGATAGGGCTGTGTTGGGTTGGGGAGGTCAGCAATTGGCTGTTGGATACGGTTCAGTTTGTCATACGTGATGGAGCTTATTTTATGCAGGCTTGGCATAAACCTAGAGTATTACCTCAGCCAGGGGAAACGTTATTTAGAGGGTTGACTCGGCCGAGCGAACAAACGGCTGTCAGCAGTGAGATGGGATCGACGTCAGATGACCGCATACTCGGGTTTACCATGGATAGAGACGAGATACGAGATGCGTAGATATACAGCAAGATGTTGGATCAACTGTTCAAGAGTGTTTATGAACGGCACTGCTCAATGCCCGGCACCCGATGATCCGAAGGGTCGCACTCCGAACGGCATGGTTAGGCTCAGTAGTCCAGACAATCTTACAAGGATACAGCCCCATCCTTGCCAAGTATCACCGTGAATCTGCATCCTCAGGGCTGAATCAGTCCAAAGCTTGGTCATTGCAGGATATTCATAGTCCTCCTTGTGTCAAGATGACAAACATTCTCTTCAACAGCATGAGGGAGAGGTCTCATCTCACCTCCTTGGCTTACAACATCAAACATGGTGCTTACTCCCCACGGCCTTGAACAAGCACCGCTTACCGCCCCTAATCAACCCCACGCTCCACTGTGTGATGTATCCCAGGTTATTTCACCTCTTCAAGGCGTGACTCATTCACGCGTCACCCAGTCGGAGCGAGTCTGTCGCGAACACACGTGCCCCGAACAGCGGTGGGCGGACTTCCCCTCATGTCCGGGTCGGATAGATAGCTTGACGGCGCGGACATTGACGGCATAAGATGAACGCCATGGCGGTGGTTCGAGGCCCGGATAGGCTGCGGCGTATCATACTGTGGACCAAAATGGACCAGACACAAGTGTTGCTCTCGTGTTAAATCCTTAACATAATAGGGAGGTTTAGCATCACGTCTACAATAACGCCTAAACATAATGCTCGTCGTTGTATCTGGCCCTTTTTGGCACGTCACCCCATTTTATTGAACGGCGGTCACTCACATGGTCTTATATTGGAGACAAGTATCACCGTGAATGCGTTGCTGTGGTTGAAATACTTAAGACCAGCCATGTCCCATCTCCAACTCGAAAACACTCTCCATTCACATCAATCAAACATACCAATTCACTAAACACTCCTACAAACTTCAATCAATCACTTCCACCACCGCAACCATGGCCATTGGACACATTGGACTCCCTGTCGGCGACCACTACGTCGAGATGCGCGACTTCTACAAGGCCATCCTCGCCCCTCTTGGCTACACGATAAAGATGGAGGCTGACTACGGTCACCCGTTCTGCGGCTTCGGCGTTGAGGGCGCTGGAATGGAGTTTTGGCTCGGTGGCGGGTGTAAGGGTGGTCTGCAAAAGTACGACGGCAAGCTTGAGGGCCGTGTCGCGCCTATTCATGTCGCTTTCAACGGAAAGAGTCGTGAGCATGTCGATGAGTGGTATGAGGCTGCCATGTAAGTTGAGATGCCTATCTGAGAATGAACGGTACTGATAATTGTGTAGCAAGGCTGGTGCTGTGGATAATGGCAAGCCGGGTCTTCGACCGGAGTACATGCCTGGCTACTACGGCGCCTTTGTCCTCGACCCTCTGGGCAACAACATCGAGGTTGTCCACTTGACATTCTAATTTTTGACACTGAGGCGTGAGTGTGTGGAGATGAGCGAGGAGTATGGAGTCGAGTTGATGAAATGGAGGCGTTGCTAGTTGTCGTGTCGATAAGATGTAAATGAACAAATTGTCTCAGACCCTTCCTATGAATCAAACGTCTGAATCTGAGGATTCTCATGAACTGTGGGAATGCCATCTCTCAGTAGCCACCATCCAATCACCTCTGGAGGATAGTGATCAGTGTCATGTTCACGGTCCTGCCATCCATCACCAGGCTCTGCCTCCTCCGCAAAGCCCTTTTCAATGTCCTCCTTGACCTCCTTCCACGTCACCATCATTGAGTTGAGTCCATTGTCGTGCCGGATGTCGTTGAGAAGCTGCACTCGGTCGGCGCCCCGATTCCTTGTGTTCTCCCACGGGATCTGTGTATTCTCCGGGAGCGTGACGAGGATGGCTTCATAGTTCTGTGCTTGATACGGTTCTCGTCCCCACATCATGCCGCCTTTATGCCGCAGCATCGGGAGGATGTAATTGACGGTCCGCATCCGCGGCATGTGGACATACAATGTCTCGATCGCCGCCCTCCAGTAGCGAGACGTTGTCGCGCCTTGCCGTGGGGTATCCCGAAAGAAGGCACGCCATTCAATACCAACGTTGAGGACCTGGTCCAACCCAGAGATGGTCATGCTCCCCAGGTTAGGTTTAAGTTGGAGCATATTGCGCTGGTTCCGGTCAAAGTAGAGCATGTCATGTTCCGTATTGAACCAGACACCAGGATCATTCCCATAGGGCGAGAGGAAGAAGCCCTTGCGCAACGCAACGGCGCGGGACTCCTTGCAAGTGGACAATGCCGCTGGGAGAGCGTGGCGGATGTGGAAGCGAAAGAACTTGGCCGGTCTCGATGCTGCTTCTTCCTGAGGGCGTCTTGAGACTCCTTTCACATGAAAGACTCGACGAGTGGGGAGACTAAACTCCCAGACGAGGTCTCGTAGCTCAGGTGGGAGGTCATTGAACTCGAGGTTTCGTGGAGCGTCCTTTTGACAAGACATGATTGTGCTTGAACGAGATTTAAGAGTCAATTGAGTAAAAAATAACTGGTTTAACAAATTTAACTCTATAGTTGATTGAGAGATCACACGCGCGTTATAAACTCGTCAACTCCAAGGCACCAACATTTCGCGATACCTTCGTTTCGAGTCTGCCTGAAAAGCCTCGTCATCCTCGTAACTATGGAAACAGGCAACTACCTGGCTAGTAAACTAACTCCAAATTGGTGGGTATATTAAAAAAGTAAGCAAAACCGTTCAGCTCCCGCCGCCATACTGAAACGGGCTGTCGGGCTGCGCCTCGTATATGTACAATGTGCTGTTGTGCTGGTCCGGCATTAGGTACAGCCTCAGCTTTCCGTCTTTTACGCTGACGTCCATTGGATTTTGTGTCAGTCTAACTCCTAGGGCGCTTTCTAGGTCTATGGGAACTTCGGCGAGTGGTGTCATTGTCGCGACATCTACGAGCGCGATGCCGCCTAGATTGTACCCGCCAATGGTGGCAACGCCAGAGCAGAGCATAATACTCTTGCCGTTGTAGAATCTGCTGTGGCCGAGCCACTTGCAGTCTTGGTAGTCGACAAAGTAACTCGGGTTTCGGACAACACGTTCTGGTTCGGGGCTGGCGTCGCAGCCCGTCTCAGCGCTCTTGAGGTCCCATGTTGAGGCATTGCGTCCTCCCCAGTTGAGAGCAGTAATGAGGTGGTCGCGGGTGTCGTGGACCACGCCTCCCAGATGGTCCGCATAGTTGAGTACCCTCTCTGGTACCAACGTGTTGGGATCTGTACGATAAACGTATGCCGTGCTGTTGGGGCGGTATTGGGCAATGGTTCCCCAGATATACTGGCCATCAAAGTCGATCCCTCCATTATGATATTCATCATCGCCTTCTTTCGTGATAGTGGCATCGGCAACAAGCTTTCCCTTTCCATTATAGACCATCAAATGGGCGAGGCCTTTTCCAGGTGTTCGGTCCGTCCCGTTGATGATCTTCCCATACTTCTCGGTAGGTTCGGTCCAATAACCTGAGCTGACCACGTAACGGTCATCGCCCAGGCGCACCATCCCTTCAGGTTCAAACGTGTCTCCCTCAAAGGTGATGTTGGCAATGCTCTTCCACACTGTGGATCGACCAAGCATCTGGAAAATATGAATGATTTGCTCTCCATCTGATGCCGCATGAGCCGGAGGTAGGGGGGTAGGTGCCAATGGCTCCTCCATGTGAAGGGAAATGTTCCTAGCCATGGCCAAGGCCGGGCAGACTGTAATTGCGTTTGAGAGCTTCATATCTGTGGAACCAAGATTGAATAGAAAATTTACAGGCGATGCAAGCATAAAGATAGTCAGGACGACGAGGAGCGGCGCCGTCACTTTAAGTGCCGTGCTGTCCCACCAGGACTCGCCCTTGGGAAGGGCATCCTCGTCCCTCATCCGGCGGCGATCAGCAGTTGGGTCCGCATCTTCGGGCATGCTTGAAGCCTTAGCTCGATGCGATTCGATGTGACGATTGCGTGGTTGAAGCTGATTGTGGAAGGTCGAGGGAGTGACCAAGGAGACGAGTGGGCCAACCCCATGGTTCGGCGCTGTCACGTGGTGCGGGGCCCCGATCTCCGATGTTCCGGCAGTCTTCCGGGATTCGAATCCAAAGACCCACCTTCCGGGGCCGTGGATGCCGGGGTGTGTCCGGGGTTGCTGTAAGTTCTGTATTATTGCTGGGGTGGCAGGATCTGGGCAGCATGATTCTTAGAGAAGTGTTGAAGCATGGTGAAGGTAATTGTGGCCGTATGCTGCATATACTTTCCAGTCATGCTTCGAGATGCGAGGAAGAAGTATCATAGAACGGTAACTGTGATGCCTCAACGATAGACATGAAATCAATCCTAATATATAAACAAATCATTGCTTCCCTTAGTTTACATTGTTTCTCTTCGTCTACATCTTCTCTCATCTGTAAGCATCGCAACAATGACACCCCAGATTATCTAGACACGATTTTTCATACTCTCTGACACTCATAGCACACTGCTGCCTGAGAACAGAAAGCCTGAAGAGACGGTCGATGTGGTTATTCACTGCGGTGATCTCACCCAACAGTCCAAGCTAAAGAAATTCCGAGCAGCCATCCGCCTCCTCAAGAGCATTGATGCTCCACTCAAACTGGTCATCGCCGGCAACCATGACTTTACCCTCGATACCCCCACGTTCAGGAGCAAGATTGAGAAAGTTCGGCCTTCTATCTATACGAAGCTCATAGAGCGAGAACATGGTGTTTTGGGGGAAGCAAGAAAGCTTCTTGACGAAGCAGCAAAGGAGGGTATCACGTTCCTCGATGAAGGCACTCACCACTTTACCCTAGCAAACGGAGCGCACTTGACAGTCTATGCAAGCCCATACACTCCGTCTATCAATGATTGGGGTTTTCAGTATGATCCTAGACAAGGTCATGAATGGCCTATTAAAAAGGACGTCGACATTGTCATGACTCACGGGCCCCCGTTGGGCATTTTCGACCTACAGGGCAGCCGAAGGATTGGATGTCCTCAATTATTCCAAGCAGTCGCAAATGCAAAGCCTCTAATGCACTGCTTCGGACACGTCCACAACAACTGGGGCGTAAGGTTGGTGCGATGGCGCGAAAAGATGCCCAATCCGCCATCACATTTCACAGCCATTAAGAATAAAGAGTCGGTCACAATCGAGACTCTCAAGGCGCTAAAGACTGCCAGGTTCGACACGATCGAGATGATCCTGAAAAAGTACGAAAGGGTGAAGAAGTGCGAAGTGGACGGCTATTACGAGACAAGACACTCTAGAGGTGCCAAACACCCTTTGGAGCGCGGTGCCCAGACACTCTGTGAATGCGGCTATTCAAGGCACAGAGAATGATCCTCTTCACTTTCCCTGGGTTGTTGAGCTTGATCTTCCCAAGTCCAAGGGCCCTTGCTACAGTTGCTTGCTTTAAAGGCTAGAAATGGATTGTCTATTGTTCTTCAATTCAATGCCCAGTAAGGCTCATAACAAAAACGAAATTAGACTAATGATTCGAATCAAATTCTCTTCAATATTAATCATGTGGTTGCTTCGGTGCTACTAGTCAATGTCTTACTTCTTGACCCGATCCATCGCTTCCAAAGCCATCCGGGAAACCTCTCGAGTCCTCTTTGGAAGACTTTCCATCTCTGCCAGACGAGCCCATTTCTCCCTCCAAGCTTTCCATTCGTCCCCCAAAGGGTCTTTCTCCTTAGCCAAAAGCCGACGTTCATGTTGGCTCCACTTGCTGTGTATGTCTTTAGCGTTGGGGTCAGCTCTCACGAGGCAAAACAGCTCAGGTGCCGCGTATATAAAGAGCTGAGCGGCTGCTTCGATGCATGTAGGATCAGTCTCGTGGTCCTTCTTTTCGAGATCCCTCATCGCGATGGATCCAGCCGTGTCGAGGGCTGCGCCGCATAAGGCGATCATCCTGTCGCCGGTTGAAGCGAGCCGAGCGGCGAATATGTTGGAACTTATCCACTCTCCTTGACGCCTTTCACGCTCTTTGCCGTCAGACTTTTCGATCAGGTATTGTGCCCCGTAGTCTATCCAGCTGTATCAGTTTGTATTTCCTTGAGGTATCAGTCTGTTCGTACGGTTATAGTCATCGGCCCAGCTGCTGGCCCAGTCTGTAAGCTCCCGCCAAAAGAAGCCATCGTCAAAGTCCATGAACCCTTCTCCTTCGCCAGTGGGTTCCTCCTCCCATGGCAAGGTGCGTATCTTCTGCAAGATTGAGATGATGGTGGGCTGGGCATCGACTAACCCGACAGCGGTCGTGATTAGAAGGGTCCAGAGCCCTCCTAGCCTCTGCTGCAGTTCGAGGGGTGTCGATGAGGTTGACGGGTATGCTGTCAACACTTGTGTCGCTTCCTCAACAGTTTGTTTTTCCCTCGATGCATGTTTTCAGGGTATCAATTTGGTCGTCCGAAATGCAATAGCCCTTTAGTTTTGGCGTAACTCTGGTGAAGAACTCTTCGGTCATCTTCGATAATGTTTGAGTCTTTCAAGACTACGATGATGATAAAGGATAGATTGATGAGTCGAACCAACAGCCAGTGACGTAACTTGATGATACTCGTTGGAGAGATGGAGAGATGGTTGCCTTGCAGATGCCCCGCGTGAAGGATCTTGGAGTATGAGGAAAGGATTGGCGCTCACCCGGACCTTGCCCAGTCACTCGATACTTTAGACAGAGATATTGTATTATTTCCATCATTTACTGTCCTTTAGCTATCCATCTCCCACTGTCACTATAAATGGCCCTTCGTCACAAAGAAGGACACCTGAAGCACACACATCACACACATCACACCCATAGAGAGGCACTTCATCCCTCTCAGTCAAAATCCCCAGCTCTATCACTCAAGTCCATATGCCCAATCATAGAAGTCAAGTCCTCAAGGTCAACAGCCGAGCCCGCAACAGTCGACCTCTCGGGCATCGCAGCAGAGTACGTGAACGAGTCATCGCCCTTGTAACTTGACGTCCCCTTCCTGGAAACGATATCGAATGCTTCCTTTCGAACTTTTTGCAGCACCCTGTCGACCATTATCTGTCTCTTTTGGATACCCATCTCGCCTTGGGACTTGAGCACGTCGGGGAAGCGCCAGTGCAGGTACAGGTTTCCGTGTGAGGGTCGATGTCCCACATTTGGGACGTGGTGAAGTGTGAAATAGTGATGGCACAGCTTGCAGGTCGGCTTGCTGCTGCCAATGTACATCCACTCGTTGAAGAAGAATCGCGGCTCTAGGAGACCCTTCTTGTCAAGATGATCGAGAAGCAGCACCTCGGTATGCACAATGGGCCGGAAATTGGGATCCTTCCAAACCCCCATGATGAGGTCGTCCAGTTTGAACTTCTGCAGGTCGCGTGCAAACGCCCTAAAGGTGTCAATCATCTTCTGCTTCCTAGTCATCCTCCCGACGATGCCGTCGGCAGTCTGGCTCTTGTTGCGAAAGGGCGCCTCCATCCGCTGACTCGACTCGATAAATGACACTTTGAACTTGTCAAATAGCCCAGGCCATCTGACCTTTGCAGCCAGAATGAACCGCACCGACTCGGAGTACGCAGTCGTGCGGTTGATCATGTGTTGTAGGTCAGACCAGCATTCTTGGCTTGGGACTCCAAACTTGCGGCCTTCTCGGGCTCGCTCTGCCATTATCTTGCCTTCTGATGAGCGGCAGAGCTGTTCAAGTAGCTTAATGGCCCTAGCGCCTAGATGCACAACTATCCGACAAGTTAGCGTTGTTAGCATGACGGAATACTTGAGCAAGGCTTACAGTGGTGCCTAGAGGTTGTTCTAGAGGTTTCAAAGTCGATAAATTTGAGGAGCTCCAACAGCTTAGTTGCAAGCCTCGTGTCTTCAGGGCAAATGTTAGAAGTTTCATGTAATTCAAGGTCATTAAGCACTCACCTTCGTCGTCGTTCGTGTCTAGGCAAGAGTCTCGACACTTGGTTGCCCTGTCGGATATTTGACGAAAGCAGTACTCAAGCCTTGGTCGATTGAACCATAGGACATCGGAAAGAAGTTCCCTCTTGAGGCTGGCGAGATCTTCATCGGGATCCCCAACTTTGCCAAGAAGCTCCCTCATGTACTCAGCCGTAGCCTCCAGCTCATCGGGAGTTCTCTGGTTGGAGGCGAACCAGTAGTGAGCAGCACCGTCCTTCTCTTCATCCTTCAAGACGCAGAACGAAGTGATGGTTGCCCCATAGTTGCCTTTCTGGCTGTCACAAACGTGTCCCAGCTTGTAGACAAAGGCTTGGAAAAGCTGCCGCGGATCCGTTGTGTCAATTGTTGCGTCAAAGTCCCCAGGCGGAGCTGCCTCCCTCTCGGTAAAGTTGAGGGCGTTGAGAAGAACGGCAGGTTCGTAGAACTTGTGAATGCCCGTGACAGTCATAGGGACGGTCTCTGGAGTAATTGTTAGCGGAGCTAAGCCCTTAATGCTTGGTAGGGTCTCTTGCCTGGTTCAAGAACAGCGGGAGACATTGTGAGAGTAGTAGTTGACAGTACGAGAGACTACGGTGCAATTCGATTGGTGGAGTTGATAGGAGGCTTGTAAATGGACAATTGAGATTGTTCATTCCCTCTTGGTACACCAAACATCTCTTCCTATTTATCTTGCACAACACTCAGCCCCAATGCCTCAACTCAACTTTCACAGCAAAGATTCAACCAATATCGCAAACCCGCAACGAACAATTTGGAAGCCATTGGAATGGGGGGCCGGCCGTCCACGTCACTCACCTACAGCAGCTGAGCCCATTTCCTCTGGGGGCCTTCCCACCAACTCATCAACCCAGCCCAATCACGCCCGCAGCCCCTCCCCCAGCAAGGCGACCAGGCTCTTGGGCATCGACCAACAATGGTCACTGTCTCTTACACTTACAGATTTGCGCTGCTGGAGATCCGCAATTGAGGCTTTTGCGATGTCCGAGCTAAGATAATCGCAAAGCCGGGCGAGCGAGGCCGACAAGTTTAAGACTTGGGAGGCAGACTTGGACTTGATGGACGATTGGGGGCCAAGAAATGGGCATAAAAGCCTGAGGCATTCCTCTCCTAGATGTGTTCTTTTATTATCGTTGTCAAGAAGCAATTGATCTACTCAGACACCGAGTCTCAATACAATTGCTCGTCCTCTGCTGTTCGTTTGGTGTTGGTCAGCATCAGTTTGCCAACTGTGAACCACCAGCTCAAACCGCCTCATTTGACAAGGCCACTCTTCATCTGAATGACACTGTAGTGAGCTTATTGGTTCGTTTCATCCGGTCTTTTGTTCGTCCCCGTTCACCCTCCCCGTGGAACTAATAGCGAATTCCCAGGTCACCAGCATTCGCCTGACCAAAATGACCTCGCTTTTCGATGACATTGACATACAGAGCCTCTCTACAGAGGGTATAGACTTTCTATTCTACCAACTCGCATTCATGCTGACATCTAGACAGAACTCAGGTCGATGGTCCCTGATCCCTCGAATGGAAATCTTACCTATCAGTATGCCCAGACTTGGAGTGGTCCCCTTCCTACTCATCAGCACGAGAACAACGCTCTGCAATCCACAGATTTCTATCCACACTTGGCGGGGAACTCTTCCTATGGTAGCCCCCAGCACGCCCTCGATGCCAGCCCCAGCCCATACGCCAACACCGCCGTCGCCGGATCCTTCGCAGCCACTCCCGGTTTCACGACTTAGTCAACAGACCAAGCTAGTACTATCGGCCTCGATATCCATTCAAATGGTTTGGCTGGTTCTCATGCGGGGAGTGTGTACAGGATGCAAAGCAACGGTTGGGAAAGCGGTCAATCTGGTGGCAATAGTTCGGACGATGATGGGACAGGTGAGTATATGACATTGAAAGCATTTGTTATTGTAAACCTGACTGACAAAGTGATAGACTCGGATTTCCAGTGGTGTTGTGATGAATGGCACAAGAAGGGTCGCGATCTGAAGCAAGTCTCCTCCCAGACCTTCACTTATCCAGGTAGTTGCTAACACGCGGCAGCCGGCACAACTGGAGGAAGCACGATCACAGGTTCCGATGCAAGTTTTACGAGGATTGCGGTGAGATATCAGCAGACAAGAGAGACCGCAACCGACACTACTGGTCTCACCACAAGAAATATGCGATAGCCGCCAATCTACCACCTGTGGAAGGAAAGTGTGAAGCTTGTGGGAAGAAGTACAGCAGGCAGGATCACGCCACGCGCCATCTCAAGAAGTCTTTGAAGTGCCGTAAGAAGCTAGGGCTCTGAGAGGACGTCCTGCCTTCTCACGGTGCGAGAAGCGTCTTGACTGGGCTCTGGTACTGGTTGGTTTCTTTGTGTGTGTTGGGTAATGAGTGTGTTTTTGGTACGATTTAGCAGTCTATCTTTCCTTTGTCTGCTCTACAGTCTCAGCTGGAGCTCCTAAGACACACGTATGTCCTTTCCGTTGCTGTGTTCTACAGTCTGATCAATCATCTCGTCTCTGAATTAGCGGGCTGTACCTCGCTCTCCCTTCCAAAGCTTCCGTCGTTGTCAGATTCTTCTCAATCTCTCACCACACAATCTGCTTCTCAACCTCATACCAATCCTTCACTGGCTTCTCCTCCACCTTTGGCTTTTCCTTTCCCATCGACTGCGCGAGCTGCGGTCGCTTAGCGATGTATTCAGCCAAGAACTTGGGGTTCAGCGCGATGCCCTTCAGAGCGTCTTCGAGTGAGTCCTTTGGCGACGTCTTGATGATCTGCCGGATCTTGGTCGAGCTGGGTGCGTCGTTGGGTCTCTGCTCGAGGTTGCAGGGGATGAATCGAACCACACCCTTCGGCTTGCGCATGCGACGGCAGATGGACACAGCGCCGATAGTTGCAAAGGCTCGGGTCAAAGCTTTCTCAATAGCTTGCAAATGATGTTAGCAGCGCTTCTTCTATCTAGCTTCAAAAGGGTACTTACCTTGTGCCGGCTGGCCTCTCATCTTGGCACGAATCTCTTGCTCGAGTCCACGTCGATCGTAGCTCACCTTCTCCCACATGGAGAATCCAGCAAGCTGGCGGAGGGTGCTTGGATAGCGAAAGTCTACAGGTCGGGAGAAGTCGCTCGTGATGGAATCGGGGCAATTCCAGTACTTGGGGTTGTATGTGCCTTCAGCGCTGATGGTATCTGGCCCTCCGAGAAGAATGAACTTGACGTCCAGGCGGTCCTTGCTGAACTCCTTGGACAGTCGGGGGCGGAAGTCGGCCCAGCTGGCTTCGGGTCGATCATAGACCCAGACCCAGTCCACTGGGATACCGTCGCCACGCCAGAGGTTGACGCGTTCCTTACGGGTGAGGATGAGTGGGTTCTCCTCTTGGCAGAGCTTGTCTTCCAGTCGATTTTCATCTGTCATGATGATGATGGCGCCGATGATGTGAAGGTCTTCACCCGCGTTCTCAAAGACGTAGCGTAGGAGGTTAAGGTGACCTTGATGAGGAGGATTGAATGACCCAGGGTACAGAAGGATTCGGTTGACGCCATGAGGGCGGACGATAGGGGGATTCTTGGCAGATCCATTGTTGAAGGGGCGGTTAGAGGACTTTGAGGCGTCTTCGCCCTTGAAGTGGACGCGTTCGGCGTAGTCGCCAAGTCGTGGGAGTGTCATTGATGCCGTCGACTCTCGAGTGTTGATTGTGATGAAGGAAAGGAAGAAAGGAAGAAGAAGTGCGGGACGTGATGTTTTTATTTTGGTGCCTAGGGGCTTGTAGTGAATGCGCGTGAGTGAATGAGCTGCCAGCTGAGGGGGGCAAACGGAAGTGAATGATCGATGCACCACATGGAGCCGTGCATTCACTTCGTCTGCCCTAGCTGGTCATTTTTACCCTGTTCCAGCAATAAATCCTATTATGATATGGTACGTTTGTTTCCAAGATGAAATGGTGTTCAGCATATTTGACAAGGAAATGCCCGAAGCACAACCAAGAGTATGAGAAGAAGAAGCAGGCCTTTCAATGAGCGTACTGGGCGTTTCTTGAAAGATTGAGTGGCCAGAGCGATTTCCCAGGGCTTGTTCGCCGTGGTTTCAGTGGGCGCTCAATGGTCCGAAGGCTTCGAGAATATGAAGATGATACTCTCATGCTGTTGTAGAACGCTTCCCAGGAACAACCAGACTTGGGCCCAAAGACGGATCTCGTCATTCCGTAGGCTTCACCTGAAGAAGCAAATATGTTTCCATGACGATATGGTAGTGTGCGTATATATATCTCTGCGCTGTTATCGTGGATGGACTCAAGGATTGATCCAGCATCCATTCCCACTCCTCTTTCTCGTTGGGGCGGTATCAAAGTCCAAATATATATAGGACGCCTCTGATTTTCTGAGTGTTGAAGGGTTGTTGGATTGCAAGACGATATATCTGTGTCGATCTTGATAGGCCAATCATGTCCGACTCCCCACGGGGGTGGACGGTCGTGAATCGATATATATAGGTTCTCCAAGGTCCAGAGACGACCGGTCTTCGATGCTGAAAAGGACTTGTTGTTCCCACTATTGCCATCCAAGCATCGCGTATATAATGTCGTGTTCGCATGTCGATCACACGCTATCAAGCCATGGCTTGGATCAAGTCAGCTCCATGGTCGCGGACTGTGGTGCAATGTTGCCCTCATCCTTTCGTCGGGAATTACCTCCCAGAATTGTTAATTCTCGGTTCCAGCGTACCGAACACCCGGCATGCGGTCGGCTTCCTGGAGATCTCCTTCCAAGTTATTGGAGACTATAAACAGATCTCCGGCAAGATCAACTGGTTTAGTAGGCGCCCAGGGCCTATTTGACCGAAGTTCGTAGGGCACTTGGGCCCTCCAACGTCTGGGTGAACTGTTTCAATCCGTCCTTTTCTCGGCCAATCTTAGCGTGTCTCTGTTTGCCTACTGCTGTGTACTCACTCTGTTTATATAGTACCCAGAATCAGCTGGGACGTCGTCGATTAGCCGACGTCAGCATACTGTTGAGCACTTGCCCCCCCGACTGGACGAGATCCAGTTTGTGCCGTGGTTCAAACTCGACATCTTGGGGGAAGTCCAGTTGACCCAAGGGCGGAAGGGAGGTCGCGCCACAGCTTTACAACCGGACTTGAGTTGTGCTGGCTCTGTGTCCTGGCGAGGGGACGGTCATCTGCCAATCCGTCCGCCTCTTCCTGAGCAAGGGAAGTCTGGGCTGTTCGAATCTGGAGAAGGCTCCCTCGTGGTCTCCCGGTTGACTTAGGCTTAAAAGCTGTAAACCTTGGTGTCTCCGCTGGCGATAAGCAATAAGATGTTAATAGCCGCCTAAGTACCGATAAATTGTTCAGATAGTACAGATAGTGATGGAGAATGTGACATACATGTGTTTTTATCCGAGGTCTCTGTTGACCACGGGACCCAGCCGACCCAGCTCGTTTAAAACGGGGTCAGACTAGGTGCTAGATGGAACGCTATATAGAAGTGACCAAATAGTCTCACTGATTACTGAAGTTGGTGAGCAATCGCTTCGGCCATTCTAGGTGAATCTTGAGACTCTGCTCACCTCTGATCTGGGCCGTCACCCATGAGACATCCCTGCTGGAAGCTCAACTTCTGACGGTCTGCCCATGAAGTAACCGCTCAGGTAACACCGACATATATTTATATATAATTGGTGAAAAGAATGCTCAAGAGACCAGTTCAGAATGCCCGAGTTCACTGGGTTCTTATACTTTGCGCGGAGGGCCTTGTTTGCTATAGGGTAGACAGATGTTGCTTACACTCGCAATCAAACACACAACCAAGACAAGAAAGGCAATTGCTTGTATGATCACGGATACGAATACACATTGCCAAGCCAAGGTCCAGGTGAAATCATGCTCCTTAGAACAAATAGAAGGCAAAGCGAAACATAGTTCCCGATGTTATTTGCCATGAAACCTCCAGAGCTCCACGCGCATAAACACCGTAATTCATCCTTGCTGCAGCATAAATCAGATAATGAAAGACAAATCTTGCAATACCCAACTTCATGCATCAATCAATGGACTTATACGAAAGGATTCACAAACCCCTGCCGGTACTTGGTGAGACGGCGCCCTACGATCCATGGATGGGTTCGGTTCATCGATTGGCAAGGCAAGGCCCCGTCTTTTGTTAGCCACCACCACCATCCAACAACGGATGGAAGCCACAGGCACCCGCTGATCGAGGTGCAGTGATTGGCGCACGCCATGAATCCACTGCATGGCAAAGATACTGTACCTACAATGAAGCGGATAGACGCAGAGTGAGGTTTAAGGGATGTTGCAGTTGTCGCAAACAATCAATCAATGTGCATGGATAGCCGAGATGGCTGGGACAGCCACAGACCTGATCCTGATCTAGGCGGTGAAAAAGAAAACAAGACGAATGGTTTCTGGGCTCGGCTCATTTCGCTGTGCCCATTTATGGAAACAGGCCAGGGGCGGGATACCGACATGCCAGCACTCAGCCAAAAAGGATATGGGGTAACGTCACTCCAAGTCATGGCAGAGATAACATGACAGGGTTAGCTAGCGAGCGATCCGCGAACGGGACTTTTCCCCGACCGGGAGGGAGGACGTAGCGTTAGATCTATCATTGTCATTAGACCATTGAGATGGGATCGTGAATACCGATGGCTATGTATTGGCATCATCGTGAAGAAGCCGGGAATACCAACGGCCATGACGAGGCCGCACAAAGTCTCGTCTCGGGAATGCGAGGGGAAACAGAAGTTTGGTTTGGCGGTGGGACACATGACCCTTGCGCTGGAGGGCATTTCGCTTGCCTCTTATTCGTCGGCATGACGAGGTCGACGGCAGACAAGGCGTTGAGCTGGGCCCATTTTAGCTCCGAAGCCTTTTGGAGTTTTTCTGGTCTCATGGGGTCACCGTCACCCACCTCACCATGATGAGGTTTTGCAGCCATCAAAGAGTGAAAGAGAGTCGTATCCTCGACCGACGGCCCTTCCTGTCTCACCGCGGGATCGGCGACGGGGCTGCTGCGCTTGCATGGCCCTGGCCTTTGAGTGACGCGATGACCCGAGAGCTGGAAAGACGAGAGCTCTGGACCTTGTCGCACTCGGGCAGCTCAAGCTTGAGCTCCAGCGCGTCAGCAGCCAGCGAGCGTGTCCATCGGCTGCAGCCGTCCTCGGCTCGGGCGAGTCTCGTCGAGGGCGGTGATGCGATGCTGCTTCTCCTGCCGGTGCTATTGCTCCGTCAATAAGTGCCGCTGAATCAAGGTCCCCAGTTCAAGCAGGTAGACCGTGTTTCTCTCCAGCCATCCATCCCTCCATCGACAACCTCCAACCAGCCATGCAACAAACGCATCGGCAGGGTCTTTGCTCATCGTGTGTGTGTCACTCGCCCATCCATGTCTCACTGCCCACTTAGCGCCCACCGCTCCCCTCCCCTGGTCCTGCCCCATGCCCACCGATCCCTGTCTATCCCTGTCCATCCCGGCGACGGGTCCTGGCTCTGCGCGCCCATGCCATCACGAGTTAGACTGGCCTGGCACACACACACACGCACACACACGGTATTCGTACAGTACAGGTATCGCCCGTCTGTCTGTACAGACCCGGCACAGGCGCAACGACAAGACGATCCATTGGGCGGATGAGCTGCTTGGTTGGGGTCACGCTCCGGCCAACGCACATCTTGTTCTTGGAGGTGGTGTTTTCCGATCGCGTGTGCGGTTTGTCGCAGGCAGTTGAAGACCTGGAGATTCTGCCTCCTGCAAAGAACAGGCAGGCACAAATCGGTTTCGAGATTTCCCCCAATCGTCGTCAGTATCACGTTGTTTACTGGACTGCTCTGCTCGACCTGGCACGTGTCGCCGTGGTTCCCCTGCGTTGTTTCGGCGCGCTCTGAATCCATCCTTTGCTCTCTCCAAGTTCAGTTCTCGATCTTGGCCAGCCCAGCTGTTTGCGCTCCCCGCGCTGCTGCACCTGCTACCATCCATCTCCTGCATTTCGCGCTGTCCCGCCCTCTCGAGGCAAGGTGGATGTGCTTGATCAAGACTGACAGACGGCTTGGGGAATAGCTTCCCCAGCAGGCCACTCAAGTCAGTAGGCGCCAGCCATCTCGTTGGTGCAGCCTACAGCTTCAAACCTCACAGAGTGGGCACCTTTTTTTTTGTGTATTTTTTTTCTTTCCTTCTCTGGGGCGTGGGAGATTTTCCGGGGTGGGCATTGGGTGGGAACCTGAAGGGAATTTTGGAGCTAAAAAATTGGCGCCATGGATCCACGGCATCCGCCCAAGCTTCCCTTTTCGCCGTCGCCATACGCTCGTTCTCCTTTCCGTTCCGCTCCTCCAACAACACCATCATCAGCATCCTCCGTCACCGGCGTCATCGCGACTTCCTCTGCTGCAAGCGCCTCGGCCAGCGCATCAGCCGCAGCTGCCCTCTCCGCACCCGCTTCGACATCGGCTTCCTCGTCCGAGCCTTCGTTTGTCCTCGCGCACGCGTCGTCGCATCCTTCTCATGCCCATGCCCAGAGTCTGAGCCCCGGCCAGAGCCCTGCGTATGCCGCCCATAACCAGTTTCAGCGACGACCCTCGGACACGCCCTTCCATTCATCATCGGCCCGCCACTTTCAAGATCCTGCTGCCGCCCCTCGCGTCCAGGGCTCATCGTCGCTTCCATCTCTTAGAAACCTAAATCGCGCCATGCCGCCTCCAAACTCGCCTCCTCAACCCGGTGCGAAGCAGCAGCAGCCGCCGCCCCCGGCGCACACCATGATGGGTTACGGTCCCCCTCCGCCGAGAGCACCTCCCGTCAGCGTCGGGCCTCCTACGTCTTTCCCCCATAGTCGAGAGCTTCCTGCCTTGAATCCAATTGCGAGAACTGGCAGCAGCAACAGCTCCATGTCGATATCGGCCATGTTGGGCGGGCCGCCCATGCGCGACTCGCAACCTCCACCACCATCACATTATCCTCCACACTCAACAGCACCTGGCTCCGCTCCGGGTTTTGCGCCTGCTGTACATGCATCACCGCGGATGCACTCTGCCGCATCCGATTATCCTCCCTTTCGTCGACCTCAAACCCCCGACCACCAGCGGCCGTACGATCATCGAAACTCACCGCCCGGTCATTATTCTACACCCGAACTTCAGCGCTACGGCACCCCGTCTGCCTACAACTCAAGACACCCTACTGGCTCGGCCGACCACGCGAGAGAAGCTAATAGACTACCTCCTGCACCTCCTCCAAGACCGAGCAGTCAGCCCAAGGCATATCCAGGGATGCCACCTCGGCCCATGGAAATGGGTAGGGCTCCAGGACCAGAGGAAGCTTATGGAAGGCGAGAAGAAATGGCAAGGCCCCCGCCGGGCATGGAATACAATCCAGAGAGGGCTGGCCTGCGTCCTTATCCCTTTGACGATCGATATAGAGCAGAGCGCGAACGGCAAGGCGAAGCAGAACAGCGCGAAAGGGAGAGAAGGGAGCGCGCGTATTCTGGAAGCGACTCGGGTCGACACCCAATGCACCCTGGTGACTACGCACATAGGGAGCCTCCCAGGAACCCGCTACCGTATGGCCGACCACCTGAGCGCGACCCTAGAGATGGACGCGACCCACGAGAGAGAGATCCTCGCGATCCTCAAGCCAGGGACCCGAGAGACATGCGAGAACGTGATCCACGAGAAGCCCACTGGCCCCGTCCAGGCCCCGACCCGAGCTATCGCGCCCCTATGGAGCATCAACGCCCGCACCCCGATTATCCCCCTTCCACGGCGCCGTACCCGGGTCACGGCCCCGCCTACCAGGCTGCGCCCCCGGACCGATACCCCCCGGCCTCGCATCCGCCTCCTGCTCCGAATGCGCCCACAGGCCCCCCGCAGCCTTATGACTCCCCCGACCGAGCCCGAATGAACCTGTTGCATCAACAGCAACAACCACCCCCTCCACACCGACGACCTGGTGAAGAGGGACCGCCGCCTCCAACGATCGCTTATAACGGAACTCACGGCCCGGGCCCATTCGAGTCGCCTCGGCACCGGAATAGCGACGACGCGTCTGCTCCGAACGGTCAACGTAATTTGCTGGCTATTCAAGAAATGAATCGCAAAGGCAGGATATCGCCGCTCCCGCAAGCTGTGCAGGGCGCACAATTGCAGCAGCCAGGCCCAACAGGCGAACCAGGAATTAAGAGCGAATTTGGTCGAATGTTTGCTGGTATTGGTAATGGAGTCATGGGCGTGTCAAGTCCCATCATATCTGCTGCCATGCCGTTTACAAATGCCAGCCTGGCCAAGCGGGAGGACTCCGAGAACCTGACCCCAGAATCGGGTCCAGATGCAGGAGGCAAGGGCACCAAAGGCCGTAGGAGAAAGCTCAAGGAGGAGGATGGTAAAGGCGATGATGACAGCTCTGGGCGACTCACCCCAGCAAACCGGGCCAAGCGACCCAAAACGCACCAACATCATCACCATCACCAGTAAGTTTCCAGATCACTTGTCCAGGATGTTTGCTAACTTTACAGTCATCCGCATCACCATCACCACCACGTCGATCCCGCGCAACCCGGTGGCGCTACTCCATTTAAGAACATGAAAGGGGTCGTTGGCGCAACGGATAAGGGCCTCCCCATCCCGCACCATCATCATGCTCCTCGACCGATGCATACCCACCAGCCAGTGAAGCAGCCCGTGCAGAACGCCGCTCCGGTCATACCCCCCAAGCCGAAGACCATTGTATCGTCGAAAGCGGTATTGGAATCTGTCTCGAGTCGACCGCGAAACCACCTGGGAGACTTTATATACGAACCGGGCTTGAAGGCAGGAAAACTCATTTCCCACGGCCCCTCCCAGCGGGCCTTTGCTTCAAACCCGAAGCCTCTGCCCTGGGATATGATCAAGGACAAGGAGAACTGTATCTTGACGGTCAAGGTTGCGCGCATCCATTTGTCGTCCATCTCGAGGGAGGAAATAACGTCCCGGGGGTATCTTTGGGGTACGGACGTGTACACTGATGACTCGGACGTGGTTGCAGCGTGCATTCACAGCGGATGGATCAAGGGTGAATGGAACGAGGACGTCGACAGTTCATTTTTGGAATTGGATCAGGGAACTGGCGATAAACGACGTAAGAAGACCGCCAATTCGTCGATTGACCTGGAATCGGAAGGCCTCATCACAGCACCACCACCTGGTGGCCCGATGGCGGTACCAGCACGACGCGACCTTCATGTCAACGTCTTAATCCTGCCTCGCCTAGTCAAGTACGCTGCTTCTACACGGTACGGAATTTCGAGCCGAGAATTTGGTGGAGACTACGCTCATCGCCATGCGGTTCATGACGGCATCAGCTACATGATCAAGAGCATCCGATGGGTAGAGAATGGGGCACAGCCACAGTCACGACTTCGAGGAAAGGCTCGCCGGGAACGCATGCGAAAGGCCATGTGGGAGGTCAAGGGGGGCCATAATAATGCCAACGGGATCGATCGCGAGCAAGAGAAGGAGCAAATGGGGCGACTACGAGGCGAGATCTCGGCCACTTGGAGGAAGAAGGAAACGGAACAAAAGGAGCAAAAGGACAAGGACAAAAACCCCGACGCGGACGACAATGGGAACCAGGCCAACGACAGAGAAGCCAGCAAACCAGAGTCAAAGGAGCAGGACAAGGACGTCGAAATGCAGGATACTGAGCCGGCGAAGGAGGCGCAGACGGAACAATGATCTTGTTGCGATGCTATCACTTGGGCTGTCACTTGGGCATGAGAGGCGTTGGCGTCATTGCATTGCCGGGCGAGGTGACCGAGGTGTTGTAGTATTAGAGAATACCCCATTGGATCATGATATAGGAGTTTAATCATACGGCGTCTCTCCGTCTATGTCTATGGTACACTTTTGTACATTCCGCACCATTGTTGGTTTCGTTTTCAGGTTGTTTAGAAATCCGTTACTCGTCCATTGTAGCTCCAATCGCCTTCACCACCCCATCGGAGGGGTTCGTTCTTGGGTCCGCCGACCTCTCCCGTCTTCGGATTCGTATCACCCTCGAACTCGGGTGGCGCGCCACGGAACAAGCCTTGGTTGACATCCTCAGACTTTTCGGGGGTCGTTGCGTGACGGGCCTGCGATGTAGCGGGTGTTGTTGCGCCAGCTTGCTCCTCCACAGGCTGAAAGGCGGAAGAAACGGCGGCTGCGCGCTGGAGACGCTCGAATTCGGCCTGCTGCTCAGCGGGGAGCTTGGGAGGACCGGGACGGGTTTGGAAAGTCGAAGAGAGACGGGAGGGAGTTGAGAGACGGAGGAGGGGGCTTATACGGCGGGTAAGTAGTCGAGACATTTTGAATTGTGATTGCGATTTCGTCGTTGACGTGAGGATTGAGGCGATTGCGATGGCGAAAGTTGATGACGGAGAGTTCGGAGTAGAAACGGGCCGAGGTTAGATTGATTTGCTAATGTGGGGGTCGGGGGAAGTGGGGGCGTGCTTCCGTCGGTACGTACCGACTTTGGCGTCCTGTCCTTCCCACACATCGATGGCTGCAGATGGAAGTGCAGTGGTTCATCCAGGCACCGATCAACACGATCCAACGGGAATACCCTCAACTGGACGGAACCGTGACGACCCCCATCATTCCGCGATTATCGACCCATTTTGTCTTTTGGCCCCAACCGTGGACATCGACAACGGTCTGCAGCCGCCTCATCTCGGTCGCCAGATCGGGCGGGCCCAAACGCACGTGGGATGCAAGCCCGTCCCTGAGGAGCCAAGGTGCTCTTGATGGATTCGAGGGACAGGGGGTCATGTCACTGATGCCCATGGCGTTGACCAAGAGGCGTGGCGCTCCTTTGGGGGGATTGTGCAGGAGATGGCTTGCGTCTCGGTGACGACGTCTTGGGTGGATGATGTGATATCACCGGATTCCGCGACATGGCCGTTACTTTGGGACAACGAGTGTTTTGTCAGAGATGTTGGACATGAGAGGTTGTATTGGGGTTTCGCTTTGGGGACTCGGCAAGAAGTCTTGTCGATATGCGAGTCTAAGCGCAGATGATGGAGCCATTATCATCTCCAACAACGACAAAGGATTCAATTGCTCACATCCGAGCATTGGAGATTTGCTCCAAAAATCAAGCTCTCGGAGCCGCTGTGTCACGCTGTTGGGCGTGGGTTGTCTTGGCCAAGCGGCTCTCGCTGACAACCTCAACCTCGTGGCCGATCCGGTCCGTGTCATTGGCCGCTACATTGACAAGCCCCCGGTTCGGCGCGACATTGGATCGCTTCTTGGCCGGGCTTGGAAAGGTCTGAATCGGTCTTGTTCGCATGGTTCCGGATTTGCTTTCTTCTTCCTGTTCTTTGTCATGGCGCGCAGCCTTGACCCCTGATGTCGTCTGTTTCTCCAACAACTAGTAAAGGTCGAGATCCCAATGTCCTGGATATCACCTCCGCAGACTCTTCCTCTCCTCGAATCACATACCCTCAACGCTGCACACACAGCCCGCCTTGACAGCCAAGAGATATCTGTTCGACGCACGTTGCGCGGTCCGGTGCGGTAGCGGATGCTACGGAACCCCATCGCATCAACCTTGACACACTTTAACCAGTCCCCTGGGTTCCTGAGCCAGCCCATTCTAGACTTCGGTCTTCCTCGCGAGTTTTGACAGCCCGTCAAGCTTGGGCCAGCGTTTCCTATAAGGCCCGTGGACACCCCCCAGAGCCTCATCCTAGTTTCTCACAGGCCACCATCACCATGGATTGAGCTGCAGTTGTCGTGGGGACACGACGACACAGGCTTCTTAACACTCTTATCTTATTGTCTTATCTACCTCTCAGAGTTTCGCCAGGAGATGGCGATACTCCATCAGTATGACTACATCTTTGCCCTGACCGTCATCTTTGCCTGCCTCGATGCATGGAACATTGGTATGTGTGCTGGTATGCTGTCGAATCACGGCTGACTGTCTAGGTGCCAACGATGTCGCCAATTCCTTTGGCACGTCGGTCTCGTCGAGGTCGCTGACCATGAAGCAGGCGATGCTTGTGGCAGCGGTCTGTGAATTTGGCGGCAGTGTGTCTGTCGGATCTCGAGTGGCAGACACGATCCGGACAAAGATTGTTGACCCTCACCACTACGACTCCTCTCCAGCCGTTCTTCTCCTCGCCATGATGTGCACTATCATGGGTTCGTCACTCTTTCTCACCTTTGCTACTCGACAAGGTCTGCCCGTATCAACCACTCACTCTCTCATCGGTGGCCTTGTAGGAGCTGCCACGGCTTCGATAGGCATTGACAAGGTCAACTGGGGATGGCATGGCGTCTCTCAAATCTTTGCTGCATGGGTCATTGCCCCAGCCATTGCTGGCTGTATCGGTGGCTTGCTCTTTTTCTTTACCAAG
The DNA here is from genome assembly GCF_025433545.1 of Fusarium keratoplasticum. Taxonomy (NCBI): domain Eukaryota; kingdom Fungi; phylum Ascomycota; class Sordariomycetes; order Hypocreales; family Nectriaceae; genus Fusarium; species Fusarium keratoplasticum. Next base: position 1,322,740 of record NC_070538.1, on the reverse strand, counting down.
AAATTTGTCCTGACACGGCACACTGCTGTCAAGCGGGCGTTTTACTCGATCCCTTTCTATACATATCTCACTGTAGCAGCACTAACCAGTAAGTCGTCACTGGATTTGAAGTGTGCTATGCTGACAAGATAGTGCTCCTCGTTTGGAAAGGAATCCCTACCATCGACCTCTCTGCCCGTGATACCGTTATCGCTGTCTTTGCCACCGCAACTGGAGTCGTTCTTCTCCAGGCCTTTTTCTTACTGCCTTATCTTTGGACACGAATCATGCACGATGATTGGACTCTCAGATGGTACCACGCTTTTCAAGGCCCAATTCTACTATGGCGAGCACCTCCTCCTCCAACGCCTGCTGGCTTCACCAAACCCCATATCAAGGACTACTATCGTGGTCACCTCACCCGTGAGGAACTCGACTATGTCCGTGCATCCGAAACCCTCCTCGAGTCTATACAGACACCCGATGGCCGAATGCCCGACTTTGACCGAGACGACACATGGATTCTCCCTCCGCCAGCCATGACACCACCAAAGACTCCGCCGAGCCGTTTTGAGCGGCGAGCATCTTCGGAATTCATCCCTCCTCGACCCGATGGCTCATGGAACAGCCCGCGTGTGATGGCCTGGAAGGTCAACCGAGTCCTCCTGCGCGGTCTGGAGAAGGATGTCGTGGCGATGCAGAAGCGCAACAACATCCTGAATTGGGACCTCGAAGACATGCACGCCAGGTCAGTCCACTACGACAACCGAGCAGAGTATATGTATTCGGCCCTTCAGATCCTTACAGCCGCAACGGCCTCTTTCGTCCACGGAGCCAACGATGTGAGCAACGCCGTCGCGCCAATCACCACGGCATATGAAGTGTGGCTCACCGGCGAGATTCCTGATTTCATCGACATACCTATTTGGATTCTCATCGTAGGGGGCTCATGCATCGTCGTCGGCCTTCTCACATACGGCTACCACGTCATGCGCACGCTGGGGAATCGTTTGACGCTCATCTCGCCCAGTCGCGGATTCTGCATGGAACTCGCAAGCGCCATCACGGTGCTAATGGCGACGAGGCTGTCACTGCCAGTGTCAACGACGCAGTGTATTACAGGAGCAACGGTGGGCGTCGGGCTGGCCAACGGGGACTGGAGGTGCATCAACCCCAGACTCGTGGCGTGGATCTACATGGGCTGGGTGATAACGCTGCCAGTGACGGGGGTGATCTCGGGGTGTCTGATGGGGCTTATTCTTAATGCGCCGAACTGGTGACGTTGGAGAGATTTTCTGTCTTTACAGCGACGATACCTACTTGATTATTTGTGTTGGATATCTGTATAGCATGGCGTTGGAGGATAGCGTGGACGTGCTTTGAGGCACTGGTTTTGGATGTTTGGTAGATAGTGGACTTCTATCGACTGCCTTGAATCTGTTTGGTCTCCTTTGTAACGGGTTGTTGAGTCAACGGAATGATACATGACAAGTCTTGGTTGTAGTGATGGCGGGTTGGATCACCCACAAGACCGTTATTCCTTATCAGGCCGCTTCCACACGGTGCCTCCCCTCCTCTCAGAGCTTGACCAAGATCCCACTGCGATGAATGTATCTCCAGGGCTTGAAAGGGGGTAGTCTCCCGTCCAACAGTGCGGAAGCCACATGAGCCAAGCCTGGTGAATATCCAAGTGCGAGACGCCGTCACAACGGCCGCCCATAAAAGGCAACCAACCCTTCTTGTGCATTGCATGAATCGTCCGTCATGTCTGTTTCGTCAAATTCAACTACTACGTGGGTGTTCAACCTCGGACGTCGTAACATCCGGCGTGGGAGCAGCTTGAGTCTCGGCAGGTGTCGTTCCCGTGTCGGTGTTCATCGGCCACGAGGGTTTCTTGTTGGCAGCTACATCGTCGTACTAGGCTATAGGATTGTCAAAGATGAAATGCCGTAGAAATGGACCAAGATGCGGTAGTACCTTGGGCTTGTGCGTTCAACTCGGTGGATATTTCCCTCCCTCCTGGATAGACAAAGACCTCGCACCTGTGCATTGTCACGTAGTGGCGTCCCAGGGAATCCGTCGAGGCGAGTGGGCGCTTCTAAAAAAAAAAACATGATGAGCCAAACTCCCGTGCAAAGCCTTGACTCATGACCTACACGATAGCACATCACGTCATACTCGGAATCCATCCAGCGGCAAAAGACCTCGCCGGGAGCGAGGTGGACTGGGTCTTCCTGATAGACATTTAGCAAAGGAACGGCGTGAGAGATTCGGGCCATGCGAACAGTGACTGGCCTGAGAAGCTCGACAGGGCGAAGCCCGTTGTTCAGATATTTCTGATAGGCTTCTGAGTCCTGGTAATTTTGTTGTGAGACTGACATGGTGTTTTTGCTTTGAGATGGATGATGGTGATGATGTCAATGATTTCAACTTGAAACGAGAAGAAGAATTGGAAATGAGAAAAAGAACAAGGAATCTATCCATGGAAGTGAAAGGACAAGACGTCGTCGGGATCAAGACTTGGGAAGGTAGCATCAGGACCCTTTTGGTGGCACTTGCTTATAATCATTGGCAACTCCAGCGACACGAGCGAGCCAAGACACAGAAGCAAGTCGAGCGAATGGGGGAGTTTTTGGCATCAAAAGCTGTGACACTGCAAGATCTTGGTCCCTGCCCCTTGTTACTGAATCACTTGCCTCGTGAGCAGGTCAGCAGGCTCGAGCACTGACACCCCTTGCCTTTAATAGGAGATACTGGCGACCAGCTAGCATCCCAATGGAGTGAACAAATAGGAGGCAGGTGCAACATGAACAACATGAGGTGAGTACCCTTCAGCCGTCTTCGACTTTCTTACCTCTTCGCATTCAGTCATGACCAACACCAGTGAAACAGCAACATCCAACAGCATCATCATGGCTCCTGCATTCCGGAAGAGTTCGGAATATACAGATTACCTTGGGGAAACAGTCCTCAGTCGTCCCCAAGATCAACTGCTCCCCCGACTCGATAGCCAGGATGGCCAGATCTACATGGCGCCAGGAGAGTTGTACTGCAGATTTCGTCACCCTAACGGCCAGCTCTGCTCGAATGTTTGTACAACGAAATGTGGGAGCAGCGGCTAGACTGACATGGATCTTAGGATAAACGGTTTTCTAGAAGGTATTATTTGGTATGGCACTACCAGGTCGAGCACAACCTCACAATAGCACACAATGCGACGAAGCCCAACTCGAAAAGAGGGAGAGATCTAATAGTTGGTAAGGCCCTCCCAGTCCCTGTCGACACATGGTCGTGGCAACTTGGCTGATGATCCTAGCATGGTACAAGGAGCTTATGGAAGGGCAGCAACCTTCCTGGCGCGCCAAAGACCAACAGTCCCTACAAGCCAACACACAAACCAACGCGCCTTTACCAGTTCCAAGCGCCCAAAATGGCCAAGCTCAACCTACCCAAGATGATCAGCCTCAGGCCGCCGATGAAGATCTCCCTCGAGACTGATGGATAGCCTTGGGTAAACAGATGGATAGCTTCAACGAAATAGTCTAAAAGTTGTCTATTCCTCCTTTAGTTGGATGTCTCAAACTGTGATGATACGCAGACCATCCTCTCCACCGCACGGCTAAAATTGAGCTGGCGGATCAGCCTTCAAAATCGCCATCTTGGCTGCCTCCAAAGCTTCTTCATCCACAGCAGGAATCCATTTGATTGGGATATTCTCCATGATGGTACGCGCGAGATGGTCGTTGACAGGCTGCAGTGCCTTGAGGACGTCAGCGTGGAACTCGCGAACAGCCCCATTCCACGAGAGATATTCCACATTAGACGTAGTGAGTCGAGTTCTAATCCATCGCAGGTGTATACGGTAAGCATATGAACCCTCATCGTGACAATAAATTATAACATACGGATAGTCGTGCGAGCATTTCTGCGCGGGGCGTCTGCATTTCATTAGAACTCTGGATAATCGTATGGTAATGGTGTAGTAGTCGAATACCCACCACTTGTCTATCACCGTGTGTCGTGGCGTGTTCTGCAATAATTTCGATGAAACGAGTGCCCAGCGTAATCGTAGCAACAACGAGGTCCTTCCGGACCCCGGGAAGAAGAACTCTATCCTCGAATCCGAAGCCATTAGTCGGAGTCGGATTTGTTCTAGTTTTCACACTTGTGTCAAGGATCCTCTCTTGCCGTCTCGAAGGACTGTTGAGTTTGATGACCATGTCGATATAAGCCATGGTGTCAATAAAGTCCTTCACGTTTCCCTCTAGTGACAGAGGGGCGCTTCGAGAGATCAGCCATAAAGAATCAGCGATGGGAGGATGACACTTACCTGCGGCAGTTCTCGGAGACCATGAAGCACGGAGTGCATTTTCCATGGCGATAAATTGGATCTCTCCAATGGCACTTAACGATCAGCAGCCTATCCAGGCCGACTCCTACACAGCGATCGGCCATACAGCTCGCATCTCGGATGGTCTGACTGACACAAGGCCGGCAGGGGAAGGGGGCGGGTAGCTCGCTCATTTCCACAATAGCTTCGTGCTGGCGCCAGATCGTTGGGAGGTCGGGGGCAGATGATGAGCGAGAACTCTCAATATGAGCGAAGGAGATGATGGAAGGGGAGAGTCGGAGAAGTGAAGAAAGGGCATTTAGCGTCTGCCTGTTGACTAAATGCACAATAGCAAACGGCGCTGTCAAACGGCACTGCCTAACAGGTGCACTCACTTCCGGGCCTCATTCACATAACAGTCAGTGAATCACTGGAGAAACATACCCGAGAACAATCCGTTTGCCCCCTAAGGCATTCAAACCATCTAAAGGACTCGTGCACACCTTTTGCCTTCCCCTCTCCTTTTCCTTTTCTCATCTTCCTACCTACCTACTCCTCACCCTCCTCAGTTACGAGATATCTAAGATGACCTCGGATGATGGCGGATTTCCCAGATTTGACCTTCCCACGCCTTGCTTGAGATGTCTTCGGCACGAGATAAGACAGGCAAACAGGGCGATCACGCGAGCGGAAGCGGCGCCAACTGGAGGAGCTAGCTCACAGCTGCCAACAGCTTTGCCTGTCACATAGCCCTCCATCGAATGCAACTGGACCGATATTTGCCGTCGTCAATGCGATCTTTGCTACGCAGAAAGCAACATCTGTTCACGGTAAGTATAAAACCACTGACACATCCAGCTCGACCCTCTTTGCTAAGCCCCTCAAGCTCCGCCCCTGGCATGATTTATGGTAACAAACAAGACATGATTGCTACTATATGCTACATCGTCGATATCCTAGCTTTTCAGAATCCATCTAGCTCCGCTGTGATCGAGGAGGGCGACGGGTTCGCTCACCTCTTCTCTCGCGTAACCCGGGCAGTCGTCGTCAAGGCTCTTGCCAAGCTTGGTGCAGCCTTTGATGTCATGGTCACCCGTCACGAGGGAGAGCACAAGTTGTTGGGCTCTTATAGACCAGAGATCATGGAGGTAGGTTGTTTTTTGTACTGGGCAGTGCTTGATTGTTCAGCCACTAACTTCCCTCACAGCCGCGTGAACGCACCTACTAGGACAAGGTGCGTGCAAGGTACCGAGAGAGAGATCAAGTTCGTTGCCCTTTATCCAAGACAAAGAAATGGCAGCTAATATTTTCCCTATTCTAAGTCCGGAGCTCTAAATCGGTCACCGTGGGATGGTTTGCGTCTCCAGTCAGGTGACGTTGGTTTCCTGGACTGGAACACCGCTGTGCAAGACTTCCGTGGCGCGGTTACCCGCGCGTTGGAGGATGCGCACATGACCCAAGAAGCCATCGACCTTGTGGTCTCGAATTTGCCCATCTAATGGGCCGCCATTACACCACCCGGGTCACAGTTTGCCAAGAAGATTGCGATGGGCCATCTTGTCAGCCCGTGTGACTTGATTTGTTTCAGGTCTGGAGATACCAAGGAGCAAATAGTGGCCAGGTTTTGATGGTTAGGGATTCAAGCCTGGAGAATCCCTTCTGAGGGAGATCAACGTGCTGCATCAGCTTTTGTGTTCCTTGTGGCGACTGTGATATCTTTGACCGTTCTCCTCGTCGAAACTACCCTCGTCGGTACCGCCTTGATGGAGCCGTAATTTTGCCCCTGTCAAATGAGATAATACCTTGCTTGGCCGAAAGTCCTCTCATGATCGACATTCACCCTTCTCTCACGTCAACATCACACGCGGTCGGGAAAGGTTCTCCCCTATCATGGGTAGCACACGAGACCTTCTAGTTCTAGGGCATCAGAAACGTGCCACCTAGAAGCTTCGAACTTGAAGCCAGCTCGTAAGCTCTGTAATTCTTTGACAACCCGGATTGCTTCACGTGGTCCTTCATCAAAGCCGCTCCTGGCCCTGCTTACCCTGTACACGGATGTTGAATCTTGTCGCATTCCGCACTTCCACATATATCACTCGATGCAGGCAGGCTTTGATGTAGAAACTCGCCTTGCTCCGGGATAGCATCAGGGCGCAGACAATTGCATCTTGCTTCTCGAGGTTCAAGTTGAATCAAGGGTCTTCACGTGATGGATGCAACGGTCCGAGGTCTGGACCCTTCGGCTGATGAGGCAAGTCAAGCCGACAGCGCGCTAGCCAAAAATAGCGGTGTTCCCCATGCTTGCCTATCGCGGTCTAGCTTCATGTGGCATTTTCTTATCGAATGTCTCAACTTTTTCTCTCCAGCGGGGATTAAAGTCAGCCTTCGACAGGGCTTGCATGACAATATGAGCGAAGTATTTAGTTAATTTCACATTCCATTGAGATTCGCCTTGATATATATGTGCCTGAAAATGAAGCAGTTGCACTGTTGCCCGCTTGACATGGACAAACCGCAGATGTAGCCTCACCCCGTAACGGAGCGTGATCCGCACCACCCCCAAAACTGCACCCGCCCGCCTCAAGGCTACGCCAAAAAAGGGTCCCCGTGTTTGGTGCCCCCCACCCAAAAAAGCTTGGACTGACGCACTGTCCACGTGATCGCAAAGTGGTTCGGCCTCTCAACTGCATTTACGTACATATCGCCTTACGGCGAGACCGGAGTCGGCTCTACAATATCTATCCTCTAGATTCCTCCTCATTCCTCTTGTCCCTACGACTACAACCACTTCAGCTCGAGTCGCCGACCTCAAGACTCTCCGTCCCTCCCTCTATTGCCCCGCCTCCGAAGCGACAGCCGCCAATTTCGAGCCATCATGACACAAGCCCCGCCACCCCGCTCCTTGCGCGACAAGTGCATCGAGATCAAGGACAAGGTCGACGCGTTCCTGGCCGAGGACCCGGATACGCAGATTCTTCGAGATGTACAGGCGCAACTTCGCGTGTCGATAGGGGTTGTGGAAGAGGCGTTGGAGAGATACCGGTGCGTTCAAGTCTGAAACGTCTTGACACAGTCCCCAGGCCGCTGACCCATCTCGCGCCGACAGACCTGAACAGATCTCCTTATCTTACAATGGAGGAAAAGATTGTACGTTTGCCTGGAGAGACCACTCTGGGAGCTCTGGGGGATCGGGCGCTTTCGGAATTGCTGTCATGAGCCCACTCCCGCCCCCATGAGCCCCTGCTTACCCCATTCACTCTAACCAATACTGACCCATGATGTTGACAGGTCTTGTGCTTCTTATCGTGATTCTCGCATGTATGGGAAAACGCTACTCCCAGACAACAGCCACCAACGGAACCTCCAACTCTGCGACCCCGGAGAAGCTCCAAGCCGTGTATATCGTTGCCGCGCATCCCTTCCCCGAGATTGACGAGTTTGTGGAGTCGTCTAGCGCTGAATACAACCTCGAGGTGGCTCGTTACGTGTTGTCAATGAAGAAGGGACTAGAGATATATCTCGAGGAGCGACCGAGCATAAAGGCAATCTTTGTGGGGACGCGGAGGACTGATCCTCATGGAGAGAACTTGACACATTTTGATCCGACGGACTCTGGGTGGCCTGCTTTTATGCGAGTGCATCCGGTGATTGATTGGCATTATGGTACGTGGATATTCAAGATGTTGCTGGGCCTCCCCTGCCTCTTGACATGACTACCCCTCTAAGCGACAATTGCTAACTAGACTTTGATAGTGCAAATTTGGGCAGTAAGTTGAAATTGGCTCCCTGCCTGGGAGTCGTCATCACCTATGACGTTAAAAGGAGGCTAACATTTGCAGTTTATCCGACATTTGGGAATCTCATATTGTCCCCTCTATGACCAAGTTAGTCGAGTTCCAACGAGGGACCTCACTCTCTTACTAATATGCATTAGGGCTACACCAGTCTTGGCGGAAAAAAGGATACCCATCCCAACCCTCACTTAAAGAAAGAAGGTCAGAACGGAGAGGGATTCCGACCGGCATACGAGTTAACTGCAGATGACGAGGAGCGCTTGGGTCGTGAATCGTGATTGGGAAAAGAGGAGGATGCTGTACTTGTAAGGACTTGACTGGCTTGCATGGAGAAGCGTTGAATAGAGTATAGACTCACGGCGTTATTTTATGGCTGAGGCTGCTTGTCTCTGTCACTTTGTGCTGATTATTAGGGCCATTCGCCTCTCACCCTGTCATGCTGCCATGTCCCACCCTCCCAGAGATGTTGTCGCCTATGAGACCTTCCCACCGCCCAACCCCTATACCTCATGTATGGGGACATCATCAACGTACTCCTCTAACCTCTTATACGTATCCTGGCGAATCTGGGCGGCCTCCTCTTTACATCCCTGCCGCTGAAGCAAATCCTCCAATCGCCACAGCTCATGAATCGTCTGAGGTCCAATCCGACTCTGTCCATACTCGCGCATAGCAACAATACTGCGCATCCTATCCGTCGCAATGGTCGGATCAAACCCCATTTCCAGGTCGACGTCAACGAGCACTTTCATGACGTATGCGATGATCCGGGCGTGGAAGCGCGGCAGCTGAGGAGGGTGTCGTTGAGGCATAGACGGCTCTGGTTCTGCTTCGATGTCGCTCAATGGAGTGAGGGTATTCTTTCTCTCTAGGATTCGGCTTTTTAACATTCCGGAAAGGATTCGGATCTTCATCTTCGTCTCTGAAAAGGGCATCGTGCTTCGGTGTTGTATAGCTGATACGCTCGTGTGCTTGAGCATTTCATACTCCTTGGGCGGTTCTCTCCCATACCCGTCACTGGCTAAGAGGTCAGGGTGAATGCGAGCTATCATATCTTCTGCAAAGGCATAATCCATCGGGACCTTGTTTTCCAGGAGGGCGAACCATCTATCGGCATCCTCCAACTTATTTTGGGGGAGACGGACCATCTCCGAGTCCCATACCAGGCGGTAGTAGAGGATCAACAGGCGAGTATCAAAGTTGTTGAAGATCATGTTTGCGTTTAGTGACCAGGCTTGATGTAGCACCGCTGCTTGAGGGGGGAGAGAGTCTTTGTGCCAGCCTTGGAGGAGCATGCGTAAGCCGTGTAACATCTGCATGAGGGGGTGTCCTGGCTCGAAGCGGTTCCTTGCTAGGTTGTTCAGATGAAGTAGTAGAATCCCGAAAAGTTGCGTCTGCCCGTAGAGTGCCATGTAGTATAGAATCTCCAAAATGTTCCAGATGAACAAGGGTCCTTCAACCTCCAGCATGGCCTCTATCTGGAGGAACGCCTTGCGCGTTAGACGACCCGCCAGTTCGCCCTTGCCCCTCTTCAGCAGTTCAACAATGATCCTAAAGGCAAAGCTCAGGTTTTCCGGGTCATATCGCCTCGCCGACACCATTTCGGTGGGGGAAGCTGGAGGGCTGAGGGGGCATGGGTAGCCATGGTCTTTTGGCAAGTCAAAGAATGAGGAACCCCAGTTCTGTATGCTTGCCAAGAACTCCAGGTTTGCGAGATCTGAAGCGCCTAGCTTGAGACATGCGGGTAGGGTGACTTGCACTGTACCCTTGGGTACGGCCTTGATGACTTGGGTGTGAGTAACGACCGGGTCGCGACTCTGTGACTTCTTGGCGCCAGCACGTGGTTTATTCTTTGAGAAGCCCCATTTCGTGAACCGCTTCTTGTACATTTGAAGCCTAGATGGCGTCAGTCCTGTTCATGCCAAGTCGAACCCGTCTAGGTTAGAAAGTCACACGTTGCCTTGAAGTTGTACTCCGTCTCCATCGTTTCCATCACATGGCGCAGTTTCCTACGCTCATGCACATACAGCCGCTCGATATGCACATAAACAGCATCCCACTCCTTGTCGCTGTGATGTATCGGCAGGTCAATCTTCCCGACCGCGGGTTTCTCTACCCCTGGGCGCGGAGCCAACGAGGCGAACTGTGAAGACATGGCGGGAGATGCAGAGGGAACTTTTCCCACGACGGTGAATGGACGAGAGGGGGAGTTTATGAAGCCCGACTCTGCCGCATTGAAGGAGCCGACTGATGTTCAAGGGACGTCAGCGCCGCGTGGAGTATGTACAGTACAAATCCTTGGCTGCCAATATTTACCATCTGGAACGATTTGACAATACGCGATTGGTCTGAGCTAGCAGGGGTCCTCAGAAGGATGAGCACTATGCTATCTTGGCCAATGGGTGGGCTTGAAAAAGTTCGGAATGATCGACAGAGGCGCTAAGCGATCATGTACTCTACTTGATCGGGATCGTGCAGAGTGGCGTTTTAGACGGATGTTGGTTATCAAGCATCTTGAATTACAAGTTCCGAGTGAAAAAGTTCCTAGAAGCGGGTTCGGAGGGTTTGAAGGGTATTTCCGTCGCATTAAAAGCGACGGCTTGAATAGATAATACCGTGTCCGTGAAGATTGGCTATATAAAACCACACAGCAGTTGTCAGGCTGTTGCTGGTGATCAAGCCAGACTCGCAACACCTTCCACCAGCTCATCTTATACACCAATCGTATTCATCCACCTTTATATTTTTTACTTCCTATATAGCCCCATTAACACTCACAAATCATGTCGGCCAACTTGAAAGACAGGGCAGCCTGGGAGGCCGGTTTCCCCGGTCTGTTCTGGAAGCAAGTCTTCCACCGCGTCCCCAAGATCCCCTCTCACATCGACCTCCACGGTGAAACCGCCATAGTCACCGGCTCAAGTCAAGGCTTGGGTCTCGAGTGTGCGCGGCAGCTCCTACAACTCGGCCTAAACGAGCTGATCCTCGCTGTGCGGTCACAGTCGAGAGGCGACGAGGCCGCGAAGCAGTTGCAGGCCAAGTTCCCAGACGCGACTATCAGGGTTTGGATTCTTGACATGGAGTCTTATGATTCTGTGAGGCAGTTTGCTTCTAGGTGCGAGACCTTGAAGAGACTTGACGTTGTTATCCTGAACGCTGGGTGCGGCAAGGCATCATACCAGCGCTGTGGTGGGGACAAGGGTCGTGAGGTGACGCTTCAGGTCAACTTCCTAGCCACGATGCTTCTGACTATCCTTCTGGTTCCCATATTGAGAGAGAAGAACAGCGTCATCTCTGGAGGGAAAAAGTTTGCCTCCACGCCTGGCCGCCTGACCATTGTAGGCTCAGACATGGCTCTGTGGGTGAAGATGGAGGAGCCAGCTGGAAGTCTCCTGGACGTGCTAGACGCCGAAGAGGGCTTTGACGGATTTGATCAATACGGCAAGACGAAACTCTTGCTGCCCATGTTCATATCGAAGCTTGCAGAGTTCGTTTCCGCAGACGACGTCATCATCAACGTCGTCAATCCCAGCTCAACCAGAGGTACAGCACTCATGCGCGAGTCCAAAGGCCAGTACGCAGCACAGGCTTTTGTATTTATCACCGGGATTATATTCGGAAGGAATATTGTCGATGGGACGAGGCAGTATCTGCATTCTGCTCTGGTGCTGGGCAAGGAGAGCCATGGGTCTTTTGGCGACTGGGTGATTCGACCGTGAGTTGAGAGTCTTCAGAGTCTGCGATGACTGCTAACGCAAACATGACAGGTATCCGCCGATCATGTATACCGAGCCCGGTCAGAGGATGACGGAGAAACTGTGGAAGGAGACGCTTGAGGAGCTGGAGATTGGCGACATTGAGAGGGCAGTCGCAGGAAAGAAGTGAGGCGTAAGCTTTCGATTAAGGTGCATGATCTGATACGTGAACGGAATTCGATCGACGGTACATGTGGGGTGGACATGAGTTCAAGGTTGAACAGGTCGTTATTAGGACATTCTTTCAGTACACCACGACGGAAGGTTGAGCGTTCGCAAGGTGCCGGAACAAGGTTTTTTATTATATCCACTATCTATCATCTTAATATCTCTCTTTCATTTCAACAATTGGTCCTCATTAAAAGCAAGCCTTGCAGTTTTCGGCATTGGTCCCTCCGGCCTTCCAGATGAGTCAATTAAACCGAGAGCCCCATCAACACCTTTCATCTCTTCTCGGATATCATCTTGAAATACCGAACCTACTAAGACCGCTCTAGCGCCTCGCATCTGAAACGCGGAAGGGGAGACGATCGGCGCTTGCTGGACTCCCGATTCGCGATGCGACCCAAGAGCTGAGTTTCACGATTGCAGAGAGGCTCGTATAGGAGCTTCTCGTTGCGACCTGCTTTATACGATAGAAGTTGAATATGCGCGGCAATAGAGACTGGCTCTTGTTAACCGCCCGACGTAATCAGAGCATGTTCCCCATCTGGAGTGATAAGAGAACCCCTCAAATTCGCATTCAACTCCTCATCATTCGTCAAGCAGTCCGTTAATTCACACAAGTTAGTCGACAATCAGGGGTCAACGGTAGCGAACTGCAGGGGCAAACGAACTTGACGTTGCCGACAACCCGGTCCCCCAAAGAACCAGGGAATTTGGCCCGACTAGCAGAAAAGCTGGGACGATCGTCAAAAGCTTCTCTTGTACTTTTCTTCTCAAATCGCCTCATCTCTCTCGTCTGCCTTTCTTTAAGAGGAATAGCCCCCGAGGCGACACCCCTGTCGCGACCTGAGACAGGGCGGAGATGCCAGGACTGTGCGCCCATCGGAGGAATCTTGGACGGTTGACGGATTCGAGTTTTGCCGTCTGGGAGAATAGGGATCTGGTGCCGTACTTGCGTATACCGTGGGACGATCAACAAAGACTATCTCTCGATTGATCGGGTATCCCCTTGCTGTGGTGCATGTATTTGAAGGACAAGAACCCAGACTTTCAAGATGGGATGAACTTGCCATTGACCTGTACGTGTGTGTCGTTCTTTGTTTTTGCCATTCTTTCTTTATTTTTCTTGTTTAATTCACTCGCTCATTAAACAAATACAAACCATGTACAAGACCGCCCTCCTTGGTCTCTTGGCCTCGAGCCCCGTCTCGGCCCAGCTCAACAGCCTGGCGCAGGCCGCCGGACTCCAGTACTTTGGCACCACCGTCGACAACGGATACCTTAGCGACGAGGCTTACAAGGCCCTCGCCGACAACACCGAAGAGTTCGGTCAGCTCGTCCCCGAGAACGGTCAGAAGTGGGACTCGACGGAGCCGACAGAGGGAAAGTTTTCCTACGAAAAGGCCGACGTCGTTCCGGACCTTGCCAAGAAGAACGGACAGATTCTGCGATGCCATGCTCTGACTTGGCACAGCCAGCTCCCTAGCTGGGGTAAGGTTAATTGTATCTTGGAAGATGAGTGGTGTTGACTTTTGTAGTGTCGGGTGGTAGCTTCTCGAAGGAGGAACTTACAAGCATCATTGAGGCTCACATCTCCAACGTTGTTGGTCACTACAAGGGTGACTGCTATGCTTGGGACGTGGTTAACGAGGCCATTGGTGACGATGGTAACTGGCGGGATAGCGTCTTCTACCAGACTCTCGGAACTGACTACCTTGCCATCTCGTTCAACGCCGCCCGCAAGGCGGATCCCGATGCCAAGCTGTAAGTCTTCCCCTTGCCAGGGCTGTTCAACGTCTAACTCTTCAGGTACTACAACGACTACAACCTTGAGGGCAACGGTGCCAAGACAGAGCGCGCCCTTGAGCTCGTCAAGATTGTCCAAGACGCCGGTGCCCCCATCGACGGTGTCGGCTTCCAGGGCCACCTCATTGTCGGCCAGACCCCCTCGCGCGCTAACCTTGCCACTGTCCTCAAGCGCTTCACTGCCCTCAACGTCGAGGTCGCCTACACTGAGCTCGACATCCGCCACTCTTCTATCCCCGCCTCCGAGTCCGCTCTCAAGACCCAGGGTGACGACTTTTCCAACGTCGTCGGATCCTGCCTTGACGTTGAGGGCTGCGTGGGTGTGACCATCTGGGGAATCTCTGACAAGTACAGCTGGGTGCCCAACACCTTCAGCGGTGCTGGTGAGGCCCTCATCTACAACGACCAGTACGAGAAGAAGCCCGCCTGGACTAGCATTTCCAGCCTGCTCGCCGCCGCTGCGACTGGCTCCAGCGGCAAGGCCTCCAGCGTTGAGGCTAGCAGCGTAGTTGCCACTGCTGAGGCTACCAGCGTCGCTCCCGTTGTCGAGACTGCTGCCCCAGCCACGACTCTCGAGACCCGAACCAAGCCCGCCGTCTCCATCTCCGAGGCTGCCCCTGCTCCTGAGCCCACTAGCCTCATTGTGACTCCATTCCTTAACAACACTGCCACTCAAACCACTCTCGAGATCCGAACCTCTGCTACTGCCCCCATCGCCTCTGAAGTCGGTAACGACGAAGACTATGAGGGTGACGAAGACTGTGAGGAAGAGGGCGAGGATGAGGACTCCCAAGATGACGAGGATTGCGAGGATGAGGAGGAGCAGCCTGAGCCCTTCCCTACCTACGCCTTCCCCGGCAACAGCACCACGCCCATCAACGGCACCGTGCCCTACAACAGCCAAGCCCCAGTCTCCGAGGCCGCCGTCGCTTCCGTGACCGAGTCTCCCGCCGAGCCCACGGTCCGCGTCCCCATCATCCGCCACAGCAGCTCCGCCTACAACTACCCCTGGAACACCCAGCCCGCCGCCTCCGGCCCTGCCGTCCCAGCCCCTACTGGCACGGCTCCCTCTGCCCCTATCGGCACCGGCACCACCGAGCTGGTCAAGCACTACTACCAGTGTGGCGGCCGCAACTGGGACGGACCTACCCAGTGCGAGGATCCTTATGTCTGCGAGGAGCACAACGAGTGGTACCACCAGTGCGTGTAATGCTGGGATGGGATTTGGGGTGATGGAGCAAACTTACATTATGACTTGTAAATATTTGGCACGTTTATAGTTCTAGACTTTCTTCCCGGCTTGATGCGGGAACATGTAGATACGCGTAATTGAGGACAGGTCCTGAATGTTGTATGCTGCGTGATTATTTTGTGACCTCGGGCTCAAGCATCACTCATTCTTTGCTTTCATCATTGATCCTCATCCAGAACAGCAAAAGACGCAGATATCAATATACGACGGCACTGGAATCTAACCATCAAAGTAATATTCGTGGCTCTTGCTTGTCCCAGTAGCGGTAGGCAGCCATATGCTGCCTATTGTCGCCTTGTATCTTCCTCTGTTATGGATATGCGCAATTGTAAGTGTTGGGTCCTAGAGAGCTTGGGCTGTCTAAAGAAAGTTCCTATTTGGGATGACCGTTGAGATGGCCGTTGAGATTAGTCATCACTCGGCCCACGTGCCGCCTCCAAAAAAAGACGCGATACCAAAAAAAGAACATCACCAAAAAGACAAGACACCCACCACCACAATCAGATCAAACAAGATACCGCTATCTCTGATGAAGGAAATGCAAAAAACAAATCGACATAGGCCTGATTCGGGCAGGCGCTCCAAAATAGACAGGTGCTATGAAAATAAAGCGCTAAAAAGGGAAGTCGCCAAAAGGAAGACACTATAGTCAGATCAAACAAGATACCGCCATCTCTGATGAAGGAAATGCAAAAAACAAATCGACACAGGCCTGATTCGAACAGACGCTCCCGAAGGAAGTAGATTTCGAGTCTACCGCGTTAACCACTCCGCCACTGTGCCTTGATTGATTGTTGAGGTGGCTGCACAAACCTTGCATCATGTGGACAGTTTCCGGGACCCCCACGCCCCAGTTTGGTGTGGCGGGTCCAGTACGACGCCGTGATTCATTGAACTACGAAAGGAACTAACAAGGAGCCCTGGGGCTCCTTGTCCTTTGCTGTTCTGACCTGGTTGTGTAATAATTCTCGGTCCCCGGATCCAAGTATGATCTTCTCAGTTCCACCTATTTCTCCTCGTCACTCATGCAAGTTTATGCTTCCGTAGGTAGCTTGAAAAGCTTGTTTTGTCATCGAGCTGGTTCGAGATGACCTGGGGCGCTCTACCCTCGCAGCGGGATTCTCCAGCACGTATAAACACTCTCAAACACATCTAAGCACGCCCCGGCAACGGCCTTAGTTGCAACAGCTTCGCTTCCAAATTTATAGCTCCTAATAAGTCTGAATCTCCTTCTACTATGCCCCAGTGGCCTTCCAGCTCGCAAGTGAGGTTCCCCTCATATCAGTATGGTGATATTGCCAGATCACTCTTCTAACAGCTCTATAGAGTATATAGTAAGATTATCTAAAAAAGATAACAGCTTTAGACGAATCTCTCCTCAAATTTTGAGTAGCATATCCAAGGCCAGTGATGAGGCCGCAGCCGGGAGGCCGGGACGGCCCCACGGTGGCTTCGGAGCGGTGGATGGTCAGAGTGGGACCGGCTCCGGGTATTCAGAGTTCAAGACGAACCGGAGGGGGGATGTGATGGTTGTGTGAGCGGTGGTGAATGGCAGTGTTTGCGCTCCCGAGTTGGGCTTCTGGTGCACCTACACCTGTCAGCGCAGCACTCCCTCTGATTGGGTTACCACCTCAACAAACCAAGGCACAGTGGCGGAGTGGTGGTTTGAGCACCTCTCTGTGACGGCCTATAGCTTCACAAGCAAGTATCTGAGGATTATGGCTGGGTTGTGTCCGACCATAACATACGGAAAGCTCGTTTAACTTTACAACTTGAAGAACCAGTTCACTTAAGCAGGACCGTGCGGACTCTCCAGCTTCATTCGCCCTGCCGAAATCTGACGATATGTCCGGCGCTTCCACAGCTTGAAAACGCCTTGGACTTCATGTCGCATGTCTTCATGAATTATAGGGACTACCCTATCCCCATGGACCCATTGATCAAGTACAAGGTCGTCGGTGTCACCAAGTTGGTCGTTGTGAACCCGGTAATAGTGCTATGGACAGGCCTCAGTGCCGTTCTTACCGCAGGTTTTCACACAATATTGGGCGAGAAGTACAGTCTACGAGACGGGAGTAACGAATAGCGGCTTTTGGCGTACCTAAATATCCTGTATAGAGGCCGGGGCAGGGCTGGTCTTACATGTACTGTGTGCCATCTCACTTCGTCCTTAGACAAGAACAAGGGAGAGCTCTTGTTTAAAATCACCATAATACTACTCTAAAATTATATGTTATTGTAATAAAATTACTCTAAAAACAAGAGATTCTTATCATAAAATATCTACATTTTAGCCAAGTCTTTGGCCAAAGTCCTCATAAGCACTGCCCAACTGGGTGGACTCTGACGCGGGATTTTGTCCGCTCTTTATCTTCAAAGATTGGATGGACTCACATCGCCAAGAAACGAATTGACTCGGGCTTATCCTGGAATTAAAAGCGTCCGTTGCAATTCCAGCTCTTTGGTCGACCTGCAGTAGCACCTACCCTTTTGGACATCGATTTCAGCATCTCCCAAGTCCCACGTGCCTCGATGTAAGATCACCAACTGGACCCATCCAAAAGTGATCGACATGACCCCCTGGCACGTGCTCCCCTTTTACCTCGCCGTTGGAGCCCTACGCTTTATTGCCCCGGCCGGGGTGACGATCCGTCGCTCTCGGCGGGCACCCACTACGCCGGGTCCCGGGCTACCGGTCCCCACTTCTCCCGTTCTCGTCACCGAGGGTTCGGTTGGGTTCTTGTGCTACGGAGGCGTCATTGGTGTTGCTCCTCACGCGAGCTATGCACCCGATGCGATCTTCCCGACAAGCTTAAAAACACCCCGAGCGCCGGTGAAACTTTGAAGTTTGTTCAGATCAGCCGCAGAGCTTCTTCACAGCTGTCCAGTTTCTCTCAAGTCATCATGGTTGCTGCCTCTGTGCTCCTCCGTCTGGCCTTGCTGCCCGCTGTGGCTCTTGGTTCTGCTATTGAGCCCCGAGCCAAGTCTTTTGACTACGACTCTCTTACTTTGCGAGAGGTTGGAGCACGCAACACCCTCGTCAGTACTTGCCGCCTCTCCTATGCCAGAATATGATACTGACCATTGGCAGGAATGGCGTGTGTGGCTGGAAAAGGATGGCCAGCCCATCTCCTTCTGGCACGATGTTCCCCTGTATCCCGAGAAGGGCAACAACCGCATCGTGAGCTACGTCGTCGAGATTCCTCGATGGACTGATGGCAAGATCGAGACCAAGCGCAGCGAGCCCCTCAGTCAGTCCCTCCAACACACTCATTCAAAACTCAACCGCTGACTTTCACTTAGACCCCATCTTCCACGATGACAAGAAGGACAAACCTCGCTTTGTTGAGAGTGTCTGGCCTCACAAGTCGTACCCTTTCCACTATGGGTCCATCCCCCAGACTTGGGAGAGCCCCAACTACGACCATGACTTTACCGGCTACCCTGGTGACAATGATCCTATCGACTTGTTCGATATCACTGAAGCGTACGTTCGCATTGAATGCCCTTGAGGTCTATGGCTAATGCGTATCACAGCCCTGCCCATGTCGGCCAAGTCAAGTCGGTCAAGGTTCTGGGCGGCCTTGCTCTGAACGATGTGAGTCTTCCAAATAATTGAAAGAAGTAACAATCTGACCTTCTCCCAGGGCGGCGAGACTGACTGGAAGGTCATCGCCATTGACACCAAGGACCCCCTTGCGGCCCTGGTTGACAGTAAGTCATGATGCCACACAAACAGGATTCAGCTAACCCCTGCAGCTGTCGAGGATCTCGAAAAGTACCGACCTGGTCTGGCTCAGACTTTTTACAACTGGTTCACCGTAAGTTCCAACCCTAAGCACCATAGATCTTTTCTGACAACGTCCAGTACTATAAGGTCGCTCGAGGCGACGACGTCCTCGAGATCGTAGGCGGCGACTACCAAAACGCCAAGTTCATGGCCAAGACCATCAAGGACAGCCACGGTGACTGGCAGGACCTGGTCCGGGGCAAGGTCGACTCCAACGAGATCAACTACAACCAGACCAGCACCAAGAAGTACAAGAAGAGCTTCGTCCGCAGCAAGGATGCCACCAAGAAGTTCAACCTCCCCGCCAAGTCCAATGTCCTGCCTGCTGCGGAGAGGCCTGCCAAGTACGATCAGTGGTTTTACCTGGATGGCGACTACAAGTTGATTCAGCTGCCTGGTAACTGACTAGGTCAGCTTGAGCGGTCTCATCGCCAACGGCCATTCTAAACGCGTGTGTAGAGGCATAGAGATTAATGTTAATGGACCCCACCGTTGGTGCATTCACGCTGAATGTCTGTCTTGCTATTGTGAAGTCTACCCCTCATCATCCAAGAGTCCGAGGTCATGCTCCTCAGAGCATGTTGGATCAAGCCTCGGCAAAAGTCCATGACCAATTCAAACATCGGGTTGAGTTTGCCGTGTAATACTTTCGCCATTTAATAATCTCAAAGGCGAGCTTGGCAATGTTCCTCGTGGTATCTCGACATGGCGATGATCCAATGATGGGTGCGATTTCTAAGCGACAGAACAAGCCGAGGGACCGCCGATGCTTTGTACTGCATGGCAAGCCAGGAAACCGTTTTCCTTTCATTGTAGTAGGTTATTAATCTGTTGCCGAGGGGAGGTCAACTTAAGGGCGCGGCAGATTATGTATGCAAGACCAAGGACGACACCCAACAAAAACGCAACCAAACCTCGGAGCTGTGACATAATTTCATCCTAGATTGAGCTCTGGCATAGTCATCATTTATTCCCCAGGCCAATTCCCGCGCTAGTGATGGGCTTGGCCGTGGGCAACACCGCATCAAAGGGATCAGTAATCACATTAACCACCATAAACCCCGTCGGAATTATTTCCATTTATGCGCCGGATGACCACAATGTCGCAATTCCAGAGCATTTCCATTACTGAGCACTTGTTTGATCAGCAGGCGAGATCTTAGATCTTTTATATCTAGATGGAGGTGCTGTCCTGGAGATGAGAAACAAGCCCTTTGTGTGATAGATCGTGCATTACAATGGCGACAACTCTGATTGAAGACGCCGCGACGGTGAATGGGGATGTCGCGTTGGCTGCTTCAATTCGAAACGACTCTACGACTGAAAATGATGTCGAAGTTGCGCAGTCAAAGGAGAGTCCTGATGTCGTGGACGAGTTGGACTGGGACAACAGCCCGCACAACCCCTTCAACTGGCCAGCTAGGAAGAAGGCATTGCAAGTCGTGATGCTATCCTCCGCGGCATTTCTAGCGTAAGTGCGAATACCTTCTTCGAGACCATTCCTAACCTTGACGTTCAGATCAATTGGTACCTCCATAATGAGCTCCGCCCGCGGCCAACTTATGACCGAATTCAATGTCAGCAGCACAGTCGCCCTCCTCCCTCTGACAATGTACGTCCTCGCCCTTGGCTTTGGCCCCGTCATCGGCGGCCCTCTGTCAGAGACCATCGGTCGGTATACCATCTACGCTGCGAGCGTACCCCTTGGCGCGTTCTTCACCATCGGCGCGGGCTTCGTGCACAACATGGGCGGGTTGTGTTTCCTGCGCTTCATGGCTGGACTGTGCTGGGGACCCGTGCTAGCAGTTGCGCCGGGAACGTTGTCGGAGACGTTTACGCCCAAGAATAGGGGGCCTGTGTCTGCCGTCTTTATCCTGATGCCGTTCCTGGGACCTGGATTGGGGTGAGTATTCGACTTTCTATCATCCTCTGTTAATATTGCTAACCCTCCAAAGACCAGTCATCGGTTCCTTCGTCGTCAACCGCAAAGGCTGGCGCTGGACGCAATGGACTCTCATCTTCTTCGCTATCTTCGCCATGATCGTCACAGCTTTCTCCGAAGAAACCTTCCATCCAGCAATCAAGCGCAAACTGGCCAAGAAGATGGGCCTCAAAGTCGACCCCTCGCCGCCTCTATCCGCTCGCCTCAAGGCATTTGCCGTCGTGGCTCTCGTGCGACCGGTTCGAATGCTCCTCTTCGAGCCCATCACTGGGTTCATCTGTCTTTACGTTTCGGCCGAGTTTGGAACGCTCTTTAGCTTCTTCGCGGCTGTGCCGTATACCTTTGGGAGGGTTTATCAGTTCTCGATCGAGGAATCGGGTTTGGTATTTCTCTCCATCGTCATCGGATGCATCCTCGGTCTCATTACGGTCATCCTCTGCGACGTCTTCCTCTACCGCACAAAAGCCCACAAGTATCCTCCACACCAGATCCCGCCTGAGCACCGACTGTATCCAGCGATGATCGGGAGTATTGGGTTGCCGATCGGCCTATTCTGGTTTGCCTGGACAGCGCGGCCGGGAGTATCGTGGGCCAGTCCAGCAGCAGCCATGATCGTATTTGCCTGGGGAAATCTATGCGTGTTCGTCAGCACTATCCAGTACACAACCGATACATATCACGGAAGTGTGGTGGCTAGTGCAGCCAGCGCGAACAGTCTTGCGCGGTACGGCTTTGCTGGAGTGTTCCCACTGTTCACGATCCAGAGTAAGTATATCCCACCCTGAAGCACAGACCATAGCTGACTCTTTGAAGTGTACCAGAAGCTGGGAATCGACTGGGCGAGCAGTCTTTTGGCGTTTATCGCATTGGCATTGCTTCCTGTTCCTTGGGTGCTGTTCAAATACGGCCCTCGCATCAGAGCCAAGAGCGAGTACGAGACGGTTCAGTTCACCTAGGCATTGGCACGGAAACACACAACTGCTATTTGTCTGGTTATCCTTCATTTTTCTCATTCGTTTCATTATTGCCTCTTATAGATGAAGAGGTTGTAACATCCATGTAATTCCAAGACTAAACCGCAAGCGCCGAAAAGAAGACTCCACGCGAGACAATCAAGAGGCCAAGGCTTTCGACAGCGAAAGCAAATGACGGCAATAAACTTTTCCATCATCCAAATAATCTGCGTGTTGACAATGTATCCCCCCGAAACGTAAAACTTGATGACCGAAGCTTAAGCTTCAGAGGTTGAGTTTGTTGGGGCTGAACGTGAATGCGTTCTTCCCTGCGAGTGCGAGCCACCGCACAGGTTGCTGGACAAGTTAGCTTCTCATCTACTTTGCTTTCTTTGAGTTGCCTACGCTTTCGGAAGGATGCCCCTAGCGACGATTTATCATTTGCGCGTACACGGCAGACGTCGCCCACTCCTCAAGGCGCTTGACGGCCACGCCCTGGCCACACGCAGGCTTCCACTCTCCATCATGCTGCTGCCTCCAGGAGACTCGAAGCGCCCTCTTTAGGGCGTCCCGGAATGCAGGTGTCCGAGAAAGATGCTGAAAGTCGGTGATGTCAAGCTTGGACAGCTTGAGCATCAAGTCGAGTTGAAATCTGCCGTTGAGCAAGCTGATAGCCTGCTCGGCAGTGAGGGTTTCGGAGTAGGAAGACATGGTGGCGTGTTGGCGTGTCGAGATGAGCTTGAAGGGGTTTTTAAATAAGTACGGGGGCGAGTAGTGGTCGTGGTCGAGGCAGAAACCGAGAGTGGATGATGTGAAAGGGAAGAATTCGTGTGAGATTCTGGGGGAGGAAGGCGGTTTACTTATAGGATGGGGGAGACACAAAGTTTGCTCTTGAAGTTTCTTCTGCAAATTTTATGCTTTGCTCTTGCATGATGAGCCTCAAGCTTATCATGAACCTTGGTGTTTATGTGTTGGGTTGTTGTCAGGGCGATGTGTGTCGGTCCATGGACTTGACCGGGAGTGGGTAGGATACTGGCGTCCAGGTGACTCTTTATAGCCAAAAAGAAAACAATGCGGAGACTGAGAGTACTCGTAGGGGTTTGATGGTAGTCGTTTCTACCCCCTCATGTGGCTCAAAGAGTCGGCGTGTCATGTTCTTGACATGTTCGGTACTTAACCACACTGAAAGAGAGTGGCAGATGAAAAACTCTAGGGACTTTCTTTGTCTTTCAAACAAAGTCTCGTACAACCTAACAGTAGTCTATTCTTGGAAGAACGGGTAGAGGCCTTCTTCTGCGGGAGGTGTATCTTGGTGAGAGGACGAGGATGTCGATGATACTCGAAGAGATATAACAGCCCGAGAGTCGCTTGCGGTAAATGAAGAGCTTCAACCAAAAAAGAGCTCAAGGGACTTCTCGATGAGCAGTGCCCTAGGCAGCATGCAGAAAGAAGCACAGCCTTCCCTTGCGTTTGGTATATAATGTCGCCGCATTGCGTTGATGGATCCTAGACAGTGACGATGGACGCTCGTCCCGGTTACGGCGACCATTTCTCTCCTTCCAGTTGAGGGCCGAGCCATCTCGCCATGTTGCCAGAAGTAATGCGCTTATACGCGAATGATGAATGGTGCCAGGGAGCCAGGGAGAACTGATGCGTCTGGTTGGAGCAAACGACCCTTCCTTTGAGGAGCCGAGCCGATCTCAAAGGTCCTTCGCCAAAATAGAAGGCCAATCCAATTCCTGCCGATATTTCAAGTCGAAACCTTTGAGGAGGGAGTCGGCGCATCCTCTAGTTCGTCGAAGAGTGCGCCTAGGTCTTCATCTTCAACCAAGACATCATCGGCGATGGTGAACCCGGGGATCGTCTCAAGGCCTTCGAACAGTTCTTGGAGTTCTTCGTCTCCAACCGCTTCGCCTTCTGGAAGCTGAAAATTTCGTTTTTGAGCGCTCATGAAGGTATCGTGAAATGAGGTGGATGGTGATAGTGCGCGAAAAGGGGAGGCGGCTGACGTATGGCGTACGTCGATGTGCAGAGACGTCGAACTCCTCGGGTTCTTCAGTTTTTTCTCTCGCCGCTTTATCCTGTTCTTCATGCTTGCACGTCGTCTCTCGTTGTCGCAGTAGGCGGGCAGTTACTTGCACAATTGGTCGTTCCACAAGTACATCTCTCCTGCCACTCCCTTTGTATGGGTAGGCTGGATTACTTCTCTCTCGGGACTGCCGCTTTGAGAATATGTCCGTTATCTTTGGTAGCAGTGATAACGTGGCGAATAAGTTGTTGTGGGCGATGCTAGGTCGGTTAGGGGGAACTGTTCCCCAGCCCCTGAGACTCTCGATATACCATACATATAGCCCCTCGAGAAGGAACAAGGCTGACAGGTTCTCCGTTAGCGAGAAGTTTGACACAATGAATGCAGGGGATACATACTTCTTCTTCATCGATATCGGTCTCCTATGGACTAGGACGGTCTTTTTTGACCCGCGGGCGGGGGTTTCTTTGAGTTAGGGTAGCTCGTTGAGGGTCTTCCTAACAAATGAAAATGTCGGGTATCCGAAAGATGAAATATTGAACAGAAGTGTGAAGAGATGCGTTCCTGTAATGATGCCATGACTCGCCATCTTCCTGAGACTGCCGTTGACTCGAGCAAACATGGCATCAGGCTCGCAAGAGTGGTCGTCTTGCGTACTCGATTGAGAAACCATAGAGGGCACATTCGGTGAGGCAGAAAGAGGGTTCAAAGGTAGAGAAGATAAAGTCGTTCTAGTTTTCGAGCTTTAAAGCTGTTCGTGCCTCGAAGGTGACGCATGATTGAGGTGGTTGGTTGCAGCGGCGGGCTCGTTGGACTGACGATTCCTGGCTCATGATTGACACTAGAGGTTGAAAGAGCCGTTTTCGAGTTGACCCGACTTCACCCCTGACTGCCTTGATCATAGTAGTCGAAATAGCTTGGATTGCTCAGTTAGCGTCTTCCTCCACGATTATCGAGAAGGTCGATTACCCACAGAGCCCGATGTCTCGCACGTGATCAGGCCAGGTCACGTGTCACCCCTGAGATGCTCCTCGCAACAACACTTCCAGATGTGATCCGTACGGCTTCCATCGCCAAGGCATCGCATGTTCTTTGCGCTAGTGCCCTTTTGCAAAGAACGCTTTACTTGACACCCTTGACCAACCCTCATCTTCAGATTCCAAGTCATTTCACACCAAATCAGCTGCCCAATCGTCTGTATAAGTATTCGGCATAGCAAGCGCTCCTGTTAGCTCAGCCATAAGATCATTAGGCTAGTGATCCGTTGTCACAACTACTCTATCGGCCATTTCTGCTGTGGACACAATCTTGGGGGTAGCCTTGACCACCTTTCGTACAATGCAAACGCAGAGACATCCCGTGCAAAGTTGACATTGTACACTGGAAGCCTAGATTGAGGTTGAACTTATCGTCGTATCCTAGCTATACTACTTCTAATGGTCCACATGTTGGCTCCAATCTCTGTAAATCCAGCTGGCGGCCCATCTATTCACTTCTGGTTCTTGAAGGGCTTGGGTATCTCGATGTTGCATTTACGCCGTGGGCGTGCATGTTCCTAGACCATTGTCCCTTTTCGGTCGAAAGGCGCATTAACTCCGTCCTTTATCCGTCCGTACTGACGTCGGATAGCACCATCTTTGGCAAAGACTTCGGGGATCCCTTGTCGGAAGATCGGTGGTTCACGGGGCAGGGGCCAGTTCTGGCGAGGACGCCTGGAATGAAGTATCCTCCCATGACGAACCTTTGCGGGAAATGAGAGTGCATAATCTCTTGCGAGGCTAACATGGAAGTCGTGTTCCGGTTTGCTTCTTAATAGCTCTCTCCTTTGGAGGCGCTTGGCGGCACATGCTTTTTGTATCAGGCATATTGCGGTGTATGCTCAACACGGTGTGCTTTGTCCCAACACAGATATCCTCGACATGACAGTCCGTAGCTCGTCACCATAGATGTTACACCGTA
Source organism: Fusarium keratoplasticum (assembly GCF_025433545.1). Lineage (NCBI taxonomy): Eukaryota > Fungi > Ascomycota > Sordariomycetes > Hypocreales > Nectriaceae > Fusarium > Fusarium keratoplasticum. The sequence goes on along the minus strand of NC_070538.1, from coordinate 1,296,986 downwards.
CTTTCGGGCGGCTATCGTCGTGTTCATGGGATGTTTGCGGTCTCGATAAGATCCAAAGGTCGCATGAGATAAGTAAGGTCTGCTTAGCCTTGATCCCATAGGCAATAGAGCAACTCTTCAGTATGTTTAACCGTGGCATGCAGGCACTGGTACATATATCTGGCCGTCTGGGCTGAGAATAAAATCCGTTTTGGCATTTGTTGCGGTCAATATCTAGTCTTGATAGTGCGAGAATCCCATCATCTCGTTGATGACATAGTGGTAGCGTCGGCGGGTATATCCTCCGTATCGCATCGCGTTAACGAGAATTATGCGCGCGAATTCATGGTAGCGAGCGAGGAGCTCATTCGCTCCCTCAAGAGGGTACAAGGAGTCGTAGTCAAAGCTTTCGAGGAGAGTTTTGTTCGTTTCATCGCGGAAATAGTCGGGGTCGCCTTCCTCGACCTCTGGGTTGATGAGCTTCCAGTAAGTATCGAGGTATTGCGTCGCGTTGCGACGAAAGAGGGGACTCGCGAAGTGGCGGAAGGCGTCCATGAGGTCCATGGCTCTGAGTTTCTCCGCGAATGCAAGGACTTGGGGAGGAGCAACAACACCGCGGAGTTCGTCCTTCAGAGCTCGCATCGAAGCGAACTTGAGGCGTACACTCCATGTAAGAAGACGCTCAATGTCTCGGTCAAGGCTGCACCAGCCGCTGGGTCCCATTGCCAGTTCATCGAATACATCGGCACGGCGAGTGCTCATCTTGTCGGCGGTGGGACGTTGGGACTCCGTATAAACAAAGCGGTCCGTCGTGAATCAGGTAAGACAAGTAAATAAGAACTTACGTATGTGATGTGTGCGCTGAGCTTATCAAGGCGGCCAAATGACAGAGCAGGAGGGGGTGCTGATGGAGCTGGTGGGACTTCAGGTAATAATGTCAGTAAGAAATGCTACAAAGTGTAAAGTACGGGGATGCGGAAGTGAATGAAAGAGCTTACTGACTCTCTTCAAGGTCAGGTACCGGTGGAAGGGAACGAGGCCGCAGTTGTGTGCAGGCTTGATCACGTTCGGAGCACGCGCAGTTTGGAGAAGAGAAAGTTGAGCGGATGAGTTTGAGAAGAAATGCCCGTGGAGGTGTTAATGCTCTCACCTCATTTAATCAATGAGGTATAAGTATCGTTGCAGCCGAACCCCTGCTTCCTACGACCTCAGCCGCGCTCCTGGTCGTATATAGTGCTTGCAATGCGTCCCTAAGGACAATCCGGTCGGTGGAACTGAAGCCCCAGGGGTCTCATTTGCATGCCATGCCTCTGGCGTGTTTCCGTATATATATCGTGGTGGAATATCAGATCTCTAGTGAGATCCCATCCATACGTGGACAGGAGGGGCTTGCGGAATTTCTCAAGCCGGCCGTGAGACGGACCATAGAGCGCAGCCAAGAAGATCCAGTTGACATAAGTGACATGTCCCATGTTGAAATTGCCTGCCAGGCTAACAAACATGATCGAATAGATATGGTGGTGCTCTGGGTCAACGACAGAGCCGCTCGAGTGTCGGTGGTAGCCAGCGCGGAGGAGGGCCATGATCGAATCGTAGTGATCATCTCGCATGAGATGACCATGCGTCTCCAAAATTCCACAGAGGCGCTGGACAGTGGCATAGTCGCTTGCCCCGAATTCGCCCAAAGGCAGCTCACGTGGGTCGGGGACGTCCTGTCAGGGCGAAACCCAGTCCGGCATCTTGAGTAGTGTTGATACGCTATAGGTTGTCAGGGCCAGTTGACCTAGGTTGCTGGAAGAGGTAATGGCTTACGAAGGTATAGTGTGAAGGCAAAAGATTGTACCGATATCGAGAGCGGCGGCGGTGCTCTGAGTGCTAATCAAAGGAACAAAAAGTCAGCGACAAGACTGAGTATGTTCAGAGAGGAGAGCCTCGCGACCACACCTCTCTGACATGTTGAGAGAAAGGCAAAGGCCCCTCGAAGAAGACGAAAGAGCTTGAGAGAAACGGAAGAAGGAGGAGGGTAATGTGGTCGGGGGGCAGAGCGCAATAAATACCTGTCAGGCTGTGATGTTTGCCAACCTTTGCGTGATGTCTATCAAACGTCGTCGGTCCCTCTGGACGCGGCCGCGAAGCGAGCAGAAGGAAACTTTTGTTGCTTCTTGGCAAATATGTGATCTTTGCCAAGCGCTCAGGGCCAAGCAGACACCAGAGGGAGAAAGGCAACGAGGAGAAAAGCAGATGCTGCTGCTGAGGTGGGCGTCGTCGCTGTCAGGTGTGGCGAAGAATGATAAAGAAGGAAAAAAGAGAAGAACAGAACGAGGGGAGAAGAAAAAGAAATGCGTGGCCAGGCCGCAAGTGTGTTCGTTCGGATCAGGTCGTGCTTAATTTTCCACATCTGGTGGTCACTGGCAATGGATGGCGAGACAGTCTAAGGCCTGGTTGGAAATAACCCACATGACGATAATACAAAGAAGCGCGTCACGAACAGGTAATTATCTACTTATGAACAATAAACACCCTTTGATGTTGTCCCCTTTCTGACTAACCGCAAACCTCCATTGTTGACGACCTGGTCGGTGATTGGGATAAACAAGTAAAAAAACCGCCGAATACCACATCACACCTTGCTCTCATTGCTGTTCAATTGCTTCTCCAACCTCTCTGCATCCTGGATTGCGCTCTGCAGCACATTGACGTCTCTCTATGGAGAAATTCCATGACCCTACAGCCTACTCCCAGACCAGGGTCCAGGCATTGTGTGCGACGACTTCGTAAAAGTTCTGGTCGTAGTCATAGTCTGTGAGGAACTCTTCGTCCTCCTGTAGTTCTTCCAAGGTCCAGATGCGTCTGGCTTCCTTGCACATCTCGTCGAGATCTTCCTGAGTAAGGACTGGGTTGCCGTCGTACGGATAGTCCTCAGTGGTGCAGTCTCCCTCCTCGAGCCAGAACTGGCTGTTTGAGTGTCGTGAGGAGGGTTCCTCACTCCCGCGAAGGACGAGCATGTCGTCAGATTGGGTGTCAGCGAAGCTGCCTGTCTCGTATTCCTAATACAAAAGATTAGTGCCGGCGATCCCTTTCTGCGGTTTTGGCGCAACTCACGACGACTTTCACGTTGTCCAGAACCCAGGAGAAAAGACGGGCTTCATGGTCGTCCTCGCTAACGCAGCGAACGTTGTCGGTAGTAAGAAGATGCATCTTACTAGACATGGTCAGGTTGGTAGGGGAAGAGTTGGGTGGCTAGTGGTAGGAGGGAGCTGTGTGTGTGTGTGATGTGGATGAGTAGAGGAGAGAGGGGAAGAAGTTCAGAAAAATAACAAAACGCGTCAAGATACCCTAAGATTTAGGGTGCACTGTCAATGACAGAGCCTACAGGTCGTTGACGGTCGTTGACAGTGCCAGCAGGTCGGGACGGCCGCAAAGCCTATAGAAGGAAGCCGGGTCGAGGATGCGGACCAGGGACTCGATTTCAGTGGCTCACAGGTCGTGGGGAGCTTTGGTAGGGAAAACTTAGCTGCGTGCTCTAAAAACTGCCGAATTCTGCCTACGAAGCCAACTGCGATGGTGTTGAATATGGGAGTGGGCGGGGGGTAGTGGGATATTGCCCTGGAAACCATCACTCGCTAGCAGTCTACTCACCACTTGCACTGCACCAAAAAGTGAGATGGAGAGAGGTCAAGTAGATATCAGTGTGACGTCTAACTATTCTTTGTAATTTAGAACGACCGTGTCGAGCCATCGAGAATCCCAGGTAGATGTCACGACGTAGTTATACGCACCAACGAATCCCCCGTCTTATTCATTTGGATCCGCCAGATGTTCATTCTCTGCTATTTATTGCACAAGTAATCCTAATACAGGCATTCTAAAGCCCTACGCGAGCCCTTGATGGATTCTTCGTCGCAAGCGTTTCTCCAACTTCGCGCTTTAGAGTCGAGATCGTGGTGCCTCCTCTCGCACAAGGGGCTCCTCTCGAATCACCTCAGAAATCCCGAACGACCTCGTTGAGCTTTTTGAGATCAGCTACAACTCGAGACTGCCCGTTCTTCCTCATAATTTTTATGGAAGAAAGCGACTTGTCGTCAGTGGCCTGGATCATGTTCTCTTCTTCGGCTTGCCGGAGCTCGATCTCGTTGACTACTACGGCTCTCGGGCCTGGCGTGTCGCCTCTATCATCACCAGAGCCGGCAGTCGTGGGTTCTTCTGCAGTTACTGCTGTTTTTTCTTCTGTTGCTGTCTTTTCTGGCATCTTGGGCGCCTCCGTCGTCTTCTTTCGCGACTGGCGCTGGCGTCGTCCCCGTCGTTTCGTCATTCTTCTTGGCCTAGGCTTCAGGTGCTAGTTTCTAGGGCTTCCCAAGGCTAGACGGCCATATCGAGATTAGTTGAAGGCATCGCTGCGGTAGAGCGAGGGTACATACAAAAGACTCCCGTGAGGGGGGTTCCCAACGGGAATGGGGTGGTCGGGATCGGCGTCGGTCGTGGACTAAATGAACCAGAGTGGTCGATTTAGAGGTGATTGGTTGCGAATAGAACTGTTCTGGTGGAAAGAATACACGGGCTTAATCTGGTCCAGCCGGGTTGGTCATGAGGGTGAGGGTGAGGGTGTTCAGGGACTTTGCGCATCAAAGACAAGGCATGAACAATTCTGGATCCTAAGCCATAGCCAACGTCACAAAAGCGCGGCATCCACCAATTTTCCCTGATCCATCCAACGCACTCACCCATTGTTTGGCACTGGAGCTCCTCTCGCCTCAGGCCAACTTTTTCCGCTTTCTTCTCCTTTTCCACCTCTCCTCCCCATGCCCCTCCTCCATCACCACCACTCCTCTTTGTCTTCTCTTTTCTTTATCTAATCTTCCTTCACGCAACGCTCGATGGGCCTCCCACAAATCTCGGATATCTCGAGAGTCGGACTTACCAACAGTACCCGAACGACGGCGTACGTAGGCCCCGGCAATGTTGTGGCTGATGGCTTCTTGTCATCATTGCAGACAATAATAAAGTCGGTGCCGACAGAGGCGGAAGAACGCCAACAAAGTGCCTTTCCCACAAGTTCATCACCAGAATCCTCACTGACGTTTCCCAGGAAAACATTGACATTCTGGCCTGTGGCCACTATGCACTTCGTTGTGAGCGCCGACGCTCAACGCCGGTGGAGGCTTCTTGCAATTCCCAGGCTGTTGGCGCACAGCTTAGCGCAGGTTTGTACACTGCGGCCGACTGCAAGAAACAGCTATTGACATCGCGCAGATGCGAAAGTTCCTGAACACTTCGAGCTATGGCTTAGGTATCGGACATCTCCCACGCCATATCGACCCGGAGTTGAGCTTCCCCTAAGGCATAGAACACGGGGCGGAATCAGCTGGAGGTAAGGATTGGCGACTCACGCCTAAGACACCTGGATACCGATCTAACGTCTCTCTCAGTCAGGCACGCCAACGAGCGCAATGTACGTAATACTGATGGGCTACAGACTCACTATGTACGGGGCTGACATGCCAGACAAGGCCAAGGCAACTGGTGATGCTTGCCTTTCTGGCCGATGACCATGATATTTCTTAGTACATTGCGCCCGCCAGTACAACCCCTACAAGAACATTCTGGGAGGGCCAGGTGCTTGAGTCCCTCAAACACCACGATCCAACGGCCGATACGGTGCAGATTTGGAACTCCCTTCGAGAGGGGATAGTTGCCGTCGCACCCAAACCTGCACCATCTGACACTCGACCTAGTGGACCCTTTTCCTGGGCACCCTCCCCTGCCATGACCTATGTGGTCTTGGGGTCTTGCTATGAAGACGGAGTTTTTCAAGCCTGTTTGTGGTGTGGCGATAGCTTTGAAGCACGGGTTCTGCCTTGGATGTCTTCTACAAGGATATTTCGGAGGACCAGAGATGGTTCAACTCACCAGGTATGTCAGAGAAGTGAACGTTGTGTGCAGAATTCGGAGCTAACATCTAAAAACAGACCGAGAAGGCTATGGCTGATGAAATTGGAGCGTCTGAACGAACGGCGCTCCACAGATCGCCAACGCTCAGGCAGGAACCAGCTGAAGCCCTCCATCAAAGGGCGAGAGACGACGCTGTCACCTTTACGATCTTCTGGCTCAGTTAACCCATCGACGGCCGGGCTTCAACTATAATAAAGAACACATTACTGTCACCTTTACAGCGGTGAATAGATAATGCCGACGAAATGACATTGTTCCTTGGTCAAATGGCACGGACACGAAAAGACTAGTTGATATGGAGGCAAGATCTTGGTCTCCATCGGGGCGCCGGAATAGGGGTTGGCGAGGGACCTTGTGCTATGTTTCTGGAGGAAGGGGACTGTTATCACCAGAGCGCCATTGTCATTTCAATGACGTCTCCGTCATGCACGATATTAAAAAACACAATAAAACACATACCAGCATCAAAACCCAATGCTGTAGACCAGAGCCCCATCATCCTCCCGTTGCTGCAATGCTTTTCACATCCACCTCGCGTCTCCCTTGGCCCTCTGGTCTGATTTACCAAATTTCCTGTGGGATATTGTATTGTTTTCTTCATGTGAGCGTTCTCTTCCGTTAGTTTACAAAGGAGTGGTTTCTCAGCCCTTGCGGTCGTGAGGTCCGTGTTGGGGAGTTGTGTTCTGGCTGGAAGCCTTGCTGGCAACACAGGGTACAAAGAAAGCACAAGACGTCAGTACAAAGGCATTAGCCTATCTTCCCCTAACGGTAGCTTGTAAGTTTTAATAAAAATAACAGAGTATCATCCTTCTTTAGGATATCTTTCTTCATTATTCTAAATAAAGTTTATACATATTTGCGTAAATTATTTGAGAGGAGTCAAGATTCTTTGTCGTTCTAGCGTCTGTTTTCGTTGACCTGCGTGTCTGAGGGCTGTTCGGTCTTGAGTAACCATTGCGCGATGCTTAAAGAATGTGCCTCGCCCCCATGTCGAGGGACCCGAGATGATCGATCTCGGTGAAACCTGCATGGATCTCGGTCAGCAAGCTCCCGTCGGGCCCCACTCGGCTCCCGGACCCCCGAGTCAGCATGATCAACGTCATGAGGACGGACCTCTTATCTCGTGACCACCCCAAGCTAAACCTACAACCCTTATCGCCAACACCCGTCACGAAACCCCCCTAACGACGAGTTGAAGCCCTTCCCTCCCTCAATTGCCAAGCGCAATGTCGGTTGCACTCTCACAGCTATCGAGAGAGTGCTGATTGCGAACTATCCGTCGTCGTCATGTCGGGCGTGTCACCTTCGTCGTCGGGGCTGCTCCCCATGCCAGGCTCGCCTTCATCTTCATGGGCCGTCTACAAGGCAAAAATCGCGGCTATGCTAGGACATAGGGATATGAAGGTGATCGTGGCCTTTTGGCTGTTTGGTAGGTCGAAAATACCCCCTATTGCGACAACCTACTGATCAGGAATGTGCCAGGCCTCATCAACAACGTTCTCTATGTCATCATCTTATCCGCCGCTCAAGATCTCGTCGGTTCGCTTCCGAAAGGCGTCGTTCTCCTCGCCGACGTACTGCCCTCGTTCCTCACGAAGCTCGTCGCGCCATACTTCATCCACCGCATCTCGTACCGCATCCGTATCCTCATATTCATCGCTCTGTCCGCGGTCGGCATGCTCATGGTCGCCCTGACTCCCCGAACACAATCCGTCGCCATCAAGCTTGTTGGAGTCGTTCTCGCGAGTATAAGTGCAGGAGGCGGAGAGCTGAGCTTCCTGGGGCTTACACACTTTTACGGGCCGATCAGCCTCGCTGGCTGGGGGTCTGGTACTGGTGCTGCGGGCTTGGTTGGCGCGGGGCTCTATGTGGTGTTCACGGACTGGTGGGGTTTGAGCGTCAGAGACAGTCTGCTCATCTCGGCGTGCTTCCCCGCGATCATGTTCATCAGTTTCTTCGTCATCCTGCCGCTAGGGCCGTTAAAGGAGGGAACCAGGCGGAAAGGATACGATGCCCTTCCCGAGCGAGACTTGGAGGATGAAGACGTGGACAACATGGACCAAGGAACTGCCTCATCTGCTCTCCTCGCTCCAGGGCCGTCGGTCGCATCGACGGCGTTCTCTGCCAGCAACACGCCGGAGACACTCACTCTCAAGGACAGGTTGAAGAAGGCGAAGGGACTATTCATCCCATACATGTTCCCGCTCTTGCTTGTGTACGTGGCAGAGTACACCATCAACCAAGGGGTAGCACCGACTCTGCTGTTCCCTCTGGACGAGTCCCCGTTCGACGAGTTTCGCGGCTTCTACCCATTTTACGGGTTCCTCTACCAGCTAGGCGTCTTTATTTCGCGTTCCTCGACACCCTTCATCCGCATCCATCACCTCTACCTCCCATCGTTGTTGCAGGTTGCCAACCTCATCCTTCTAACCCTGCATGCGATGTACTTCTTTATTCCCTCGGTGTACATCGTGTTTATCGTCATCTTCTGGGAAGGCCTGCTAGGTGGAGGCGTATACGTCAACTGCTTTGCCGAGATCATGGAAAACGTCCCACCAGAGGAACGCGAGTTCAGCTTGGGAGCGACAACCGTTAGCGATAGCGGGGGTATTTCCATTGCAGGCATTATCAGCATCATCATGGAGACCAGATTATGTGATTACCAGGTGGCGCATGGTAGGGATTGGTGTCGGCGGATACATGCTCAGGGGAGTTAGGTCGTCGGACTTGGATACCCAATACATCTGACGTTATGTCCGGGTAAGTTTGATACATATATCTGTATCTCGGTTACATACAGCGTATATACTGGATCATGCATTGCATGCAGGGGAGTTCTTCAGGTTATCTAGCTTTGTTCGTTGGTCAAATACAATCCCGGGACGTGTACCCTAGCCTTGCAAAGGAACCTCGGGGAAAGTAAAACTAGGGAACGTGCCTCTCTGTCCGCGCCAAAACGTTTATCCTTGCTGGATTATTTCGATCACCTCCCAATGGTCGATAAGCGGGATTACATCTATCTCATATGGAGCAGTTCATTGTGATAGTTGACTCAAAACCCTGCGACGGGAACAACCCCCAGGACAAGTTCATTACACCGCTTTCCGGCCATTGTCAGGGAGCCTGGAGGAACAAAGGCCTTGCTCGCTTGTCTCGGCCCTTGAGACGATCCGGGGACCCGTCTACTGGTATGATGCTGCTCCTGAAGGAAGAGAACTGGATCTTGATGCGAAACATGGGATGACAGAGAACAGCCAATGAATCGGAAACACAGGCGACCAGAGACAGGTCTCCACGTTCCCGTCTCCAGTTAAGATACGTCCGGATACTGTACCATGAGGGGGCAAGGAGCTCCCTGCGGCAAAAAAGGGACGACGAGTTTAATTACCTGCAGGCGGCATAGCCGGGCTTTATCACGAGTTGGCGGGATCCGGCTTGGCATTTTTGTGGTTCGAGATGAAGTCATTCCAGAAAAGTATCTATTCTGCGCTCCCCGAGAACTTTGACCTTGGGATAGGTAAGATCTGACTGAATTGGGTTTTCGAGTCCAAGAATACGGACTGAACGGGTTGCTTTGTGGAAAGTTTCATTGCCGGGACAAGCGACGCGATGGCTTGTGGCTTTGATGGCCACGCCATCTCCGTTGACAGCTGCAGAACCAGTTCGAACAAAGACGCCAAGAGGCTCAACACGCGGCAGAGCAAGTGTCACTCTATATACGAGTTCAAGGCAGGAGACTTGCGATAGTATATCATGATGCCCAGACCAGATACGGGGCCGGTGCATCCAAGCGAATTACGTTACCCGATGGCGAAGGTGACAAGATGATTTGAATGGCGATAACGTCGCATCGTGATTCTTGACCGTAAATGGCCTAGCGCTGACCGGGCCACTTCCTACCCAGTTTCACTCCCCTGCCAGATGAAAAGAGAGTTGGTGATCAGCAAATTCTCTATCCCACGCTAGGCTCGCATTGCATTGATCCAGTGAGACGCGGTCCAGGCGCTACGGAAGCGCTGACGCGAAGGGAAGGGGGAGGAAGGAAGAGGGTCCCCGCTCAGCTGCTGACATCAGAATCGCGGTGTTGGTTTGCGAGGACCCCCTGGAAGGGCTGAGATGGATGGATGGATGGATGAAGACCGTGGGTCTGGAGAATGATGCTTGTCAGCCGCAGGGCCCAAAGTCATTGCGGTTAACGACGAGGCTTGAGACTCTGAAACGATCAGGCCTTTTTCTTGTTGATCTCGATTTTTATAACCGAGTCAAGGCTCGAGTTTTGCGAGGCAGGGGAGCGCGTTTGTCGGGAAGCAAATGCGGCTGACGGCATTGCAGGGAGACCAAGACTTGAGAATGGCGTGCCCGAGCCTCAACCTTTCAAGGGATGCTAAATGCCTCAGGACAATGATCATCATTCTTCTTGAAGGTTGGGGCTATAATAATCATCGCCTCCTGAATTTCCTGGGGGAGAAACTGCACCTCTTACCGGAATGGCATCAGATCCTCTTGTCTGCATCCTCTGAGAAAAGGCCAAGCCTCATCTCCGCCATGGCCGACGTTGCAGCCAAAGTGCACCCATCAGCCACGCCCTGATTGGTCAGACGAGAATGCAATCAAGGCCGGGGCCATGCAAGCGCGTGCTGGGCTGCCATCCAATGTTTGGCACAGATTTGAAGAAATGAGTTCTGTCCCGCCCCCCTATCCTATCAGAGATGCAAGTCTGCGGGGAAAAGGCCTTGGAAATTGCGAGTTCGATAAACCCGCGTTGAAATTGTTCAGTGGGATCTTCTCAGGCAGATGATACAAAGCGATAAACCATAATTCAAGCTTCTCCTTTTTGTCTCACGATGGAGCTCAGCAGTGCAGTGGCTGGGTTTACAGGGCTGAGTCAGCCACCAAGAGCCGAGTGTATTGGGTGAGTTCCAGCAGCACTTGAGCCTG